>NC_059268.1:6459183-6464183 GCF_017591435.1 Portunus trituberculatus | reverse complement strand
TCTTGAGCCATACCAGGACAATAAAGGAAAGGTGACCAGGTACTCAAGTCACCTCAGAGAGAGTTTCAAGACGCTTATCATTTGCGTATTCTTTTAAGCTGTTTTCCTTTAGGCTGCTGGTGTCTTTTTTGAGGTTGTTGTTTTTTACACCAGGTTTTTGTTGTTGTCGACTATAGAAACCCCTTAGAAAACATGATGTCTACATTTTCATTCTTATGTATGTCTTCCCTTAAAGCTTCGTACTAACTCCTCACCAACAACATAGTAATAAAATCGTATGTATAACGAAGCCAAACCAATATTAAATCTAATAATGATGAAATAAATACTTGACCTACAACCACAATCAGAGAACTCGTGACATGAACCATGCTACGCTGAAACACACAGCTATATAACTAAGGGTTCAAAACTTATTAGATAAAATGGATTAGAATGGTGAGAAAATTATTCCAGCCGGGGACTTTTATGGCATTAGTCAAGAGCGTTACATGGGAAGCCCCGAGTGGTGAGAAAAAGAATTAACGATAACTTACTTAACTTGGCGGATACTTCTTGTACATTCACGTCATAGGGATCGACGTACACTGCAGTGACGGGGAATAGTAACTGGAATGATAGAGAAGAGTAGAGAAGAGTGGTAAAGAGGGAATACTAAAATAACACAAATTACTGTAATAATGAATGAAATAGGAATGAAAGAGTAACTAGTAAAGAGGAAGTACTGTAATTATTGAAAGAGTACAGAATAGCTGATAAAAGAGAGAATATGTGAATAACTGATAAGGAGAAGGCTAGAATGACTTATTGAAAGGGAAGACTAAAGTTTGTGTAATGAAGAAATTGTCAAAGATGAATACCAAACTGATAAAGAAGGAATATTCAAATACAAAGAGAAGACCCACAATCTCCATCGTCGTCTGTACCTTCCCTTGTAAACAGTTGACAAAAAAAGAAGACACTGCAAGGTTGAATCAGTCCAGTAAAAAACTAGAGAAGAGAAAAAAGAAAGTGCTAGAGTTAGAAAACACACTACGTACCTTTTGTCACTTCATGGTCCCTTCACCACCACCACCACCACCAACACTACCACCACCACCACAACCACCTGTATTTTCCAGAAGTATCACCTTTCCTGTCTATTCCTTTGGTGTTGAATTATACCTCATCTTCATTGCTGTCCCTGAAGAAGTCTTTCTATGCTGGCTGGCTTGTGCTGTACCCTTGGCCGCTGATGTGTGTGTCGAGTGCACTGGGTGGTGGTGACATGGTGAAATGTGATGCCGTAGAATACTCAGAAAACAAGGTACATTTACTTAATTGAGGTGTGAATGAAAGTAATTAGTCATTCTTTATAAAGCAAATCAAAGCTAAGATGCATTTACTTTATTGAGGTGTGACTGAAACTAGCCAGTCTTCCTTTATAAAGCAAGTCAATGCACTGTCCCACACTTACAAAACGAGTCACTGTCATACTCACCATTATAGTAACTCAATTATAGACC
Source organism: Portunus trituberculatus (assembly GCF_017591435.1). Taxonomy (NCBI): domain Eukaryota; kingdom Metazoa; phylum Arthropoda; class Malacostraca; order Decapoda; family Portunidae; genus Portunus; species Portunus trituberculatus. The sequence goes on along the minus strand of NC_059268.1, from coordinate 6,462,678 downwards.
AGGTATTCCATTTCTCTATAAAGCAAGCCACTGCCTCACCGCCGCACTACTTTACGAAACAAGTCACTGGCACACCACGCTCATTATTCCACACCTTTATAAATCAAATAGTCCACTGCTAAGTAAACCAAGTTCCTATCTCACTCATTAGTCTACTCCGTTATAGATCAAGACTTTCACCACTCCACTCCTTTACTCGCCTTCACTCACGCACCTCTCTATACTGTGTAATGAGGCCCCTTTAGTCGCGTGTGTCATGTAGGGAGGTGTAATTGTGCGATAAATGTTCCCCTTGTGTGGCGTGAAGAGCGAGACAGTGTGTGTGTGTGTGTGTGTGTGTGTGTGTGTGTGTGTGTGTGTGTGTGTGTGTGTGTGTGTGTGTGTGTGTGTGTGTGTGTGTTCTGATGGGTTAGAACAGGTTAAATTTGGTTACATAAGGTCAGGTCAGGTTAGTTTACGTTAGGTCACGGTATGTTAATTAGCTCGAAAATTATGTTAAGATAGGTTAGGTTGATTTAGACTACATTAGGTTATTTAGTGTTAGGTGAAGTTAAGTTAGGCTGAAGACAGTTAATCCCTTAAGAAATTATATTATATAAGTGCAGTTTTTTTTCTCTCTTTTAAGATTGACTAAGGAATTAAAATTTACCTTCATTAGAATTGTGTGGCTGAGGCAGGTGTGGCAGATGACGGTGTTAGGGCTAGGGAAATATAAGAGGAAATTTTGTTGTCTAGGATCTCTTGTCCCGGAGGTGTCTGGTGGGTGAGCACGTTCCCACACTTACTCTGTGCGCGTGCTCTCAGTGTCTCAAGATGGGATTACGTTTGTCACGAAACATCAGAACAGTATAAATAGAATTGGAGATTTTACAGCGGCTTTTCTCCACCCGCTAAGTACAGTTAATTATATGACTGTAAATTGAATATAAATTAAAACTCTTGAATTCTGTGTTGAGAGATACACAAGCACCATGAACTGTTAGTGTGAGAGAAGGCGGGTCATCAAACGCTCTTTAATCAATCACTGGAACATCACACCGATATTATTGGCACCTCTTTATACCACTATATCAGAAACACTGAAGAATATCACACCACTACCATCACTATACTGAAGACCTATACCTATAAAAACTTGGGAACATCACACCGCTACCATCACTGTACTGAATACCTAAAAAAACATAATTATGATAAAAAACCTGTAGAACATCACATCACTACCATGACTGTACTGAATACCTATACACGACATACCACACACTGTAGAAAGTCACACCACCACACTGGATACCTATGTAAAGTTTTAACATATGGCTCACTATTTTGGGCAGCCTTACAGTACGCTTCGGTGTCATATGAGTTTAAAAAACAGCCCCACACGCCCTTCTGGTTGAGGGATAAAGTAGCGGCGCTGTTTGGCTTCTTCAACTCGCTGTTTCGTAAGATCGAGTTCTACTTTACGCTTCTGAGGCTTCGGTTAGCTTTTTTTTCCTTTCCGTTCTATACTCTGCTTTCTCTCTCTCTCTCTCTCTCTCTCTCTCTCTCTCTCTCTCTCTCTCTCTCTTTTTTGTGTGCGTAATTCATCCACTCTCTTGGAAATCACGTGCTGGACTCGTGATGTGTGTGTGTGTGTGTGTGTGTGTGTGTGTGTGTGTGTGTGTGTGTGTGTGTGTGTGTGTGTGTGTGTTTGTCAGTCTATATATCTTTATATTTCTATCTGTATCTGACCCCTCAATTAATGCAAGCCGAAAAAAAAAACTTGACCTGTCTTCGTGTATTGATAGCATGCCGTCAGAGCTCCACAGGTGTAGAGCCAACTTGTGTCTTACTTCTCAAAATAGCCTTGCGCTGTACAATACAAGAGCTTACAAGTATTACGTATAGTGACCTGCCACGTATAGCTTCGACTGCGGCGGTGCGATGTGACTGTGAGGTGTGGCGCCAGGTGTACGTACTTAGGTTGGGGTCCAGGTGTGGTGTGGTGTGGCCCGGCGAGGCACTGTCCGGTTCAATAACAGAACCAGAAGGCCTACTCGCCAGCCTGTCATATTTTACACTCACTGACAAATTGTTTCGACCGAGGGCAGGTGGACGGATCCTGCTCCCCCGTCTCTCCCTGTGCCTCTCCCTCCCTACCTCCTCTCTCTTTATAGCCCTCCTCTCTCTTCTCCCTCCCTTGCCCTCTCTTTCCCCCTCTCTCCCCTCCCATTCCCGCTGTACCTTCCCTTCATTCCGTTCTCCCTTTTTTCATTCTCTCTTTCATGTCTTCCCTCTTTCCTTCCTTCTTTGTATTTCCTTCATCTTTTCTATTCTTTTGTGTTTTTACTACTTCCCGCTCTTTTTTATTTTCACTTCTACGTGTTTCTGATTTTTAAGAGTTGAGTAAGTAGATAAATTGATAGATAGATAGATAGGCAGTAGATAGACAAGTAGATAGGTAAAGGAATACAAACATAGATAAGTATATATTTATTTCTCTCTCTCTCTCTCTCTCTCTCTCTCTCTCTCTCTCTCTCTCTCTCTCTCTCTCTCTCTCTCTCTTTCATGTTCTTGTTTTTCGTCTCTTCCTCCTCCTTCTAGCCATCTTCCACTCTCCCCTCCCACTTCACCGCCTTTCCTTTCTCTCCCACTCCCCTCCCAGTCCGGTCCCAGCTCCCTCCCACTCCCCTCCCAGTCCCCTCCCGACCCTCACTTCCCCAGGGTCATTACCGCCCAGGTTCCGGCACGCGAGCTACGTGTTTAAGGTCCTGCCACCTTATAAATTTTAAATCCACCCTCTGCTAGGCCCAGCGCGTGCCGGCTTATCGTAGGGGAGGCCTCGGGGCGGGCGTGGGTCAGGGAGGGTTCGAGAGGGGAAGGGAGGGATGTGGAAGTGTAAAGTCGTTGTGTGGAAGGTAAAGGGAAGGGGAGGAGAAAGTTTAGGGTCGTGTGGGTTAGAGGGGAACGAATGGTAGGGAAGGAATAGGATTTCTGCAGTGCTTACGTAGTACATTGTGTGTGTGTGTGTGTGTGTGTGTGTGTGTGTGTGTGTGTGTGTGTGTGTGTGTGTAGGGGAGAGCGAGGACTGACGTGATGATGGACAGCAAAGGATGACATTGAAATAAAGGACAGGAAATAAAAATATGTCCAAGAATGTGGAAAAAAATTATGAAAGAGGTGAACGTACATAGATATAAAGGAGAACAATAGAAAATAAGATGAAGATAGCCAAGAGAGAGAGAGAGAGAGAGAGAGAGAGAGAGAGAGAGAGAGAGAGAGAGAGAGTGGGAGTGGGAGTGAGGGAGAGACCACCACCACACTCACTAGACCTACAAACACAGCGGAGACTCGTAATTGGAGAAAACATTTAATAATTCGTGAGTGGCATGACTCGGGGTGATGGAGGGCCGGTAATTACAGTACTTTCCGCCCCTTTAATGCGATAGTTTTTGGGAAACGCCGAGTGTGTGTGTGTGTGTGTGTGTGTGTGTGTGTGTGTGTGTGTGTGTGTGT
>NC_059268.1:6449183-6456683 GCF_017591435.1 Portunus trituberculatus | reverse complement strand
TCTACTCATTTTTCTTTCTTTTTATTAATTTTTCCAGTGTCTTCATTATGTTTTCCTCAATCAGACACACGCACGTACATTTTTCCTTCCTATCCGTGCTACATTTTTTTCTTCATTCTTATTCTGCAATTGTTTTCCTTCTGATTGTAGTGTTCCATTCATTTCTTTGTTCTCCTTTATCCAGATGCATCAATCATAATTTCCCTTGTCACTTTACTTAATTTATCTCTACTCTATAATTCTTTCCCTTGCTCTGTGTTTCCCTCTTTCATTAGTTTTCCTCTATATTTGTTTCCGTATATCGTCATCACATAATCCTACCTAGTCTTGTCCCTTCTTCCCTATCCCTTACATTCCCTTCTTATCTTTTTATCTTTCTTCCTTCCTTTCCTTCATTCCTTCCTTTTTCTCCACACTTTTTCTTCTTCATGTCAAATTTCCACAAGATCTTACGCTGAGAATATATTTTCTTCTATAAACTATGGAATTTTGTAAAGATATTGAAAGTCTTTGCGTTTTCTCTCAATCTAAATGACGTATGCCGAGAACATGTCAACTGTAAGAAGATTGTCAACAGATCACAGGACTTATTATAGACAATCCCTTTCGCTAAAGTATGCAACACTCACCAACACTGAAAGCAATTTATATACTTTTTTTTTTTTACATGTAACAAGAGGAAGAAACAGAAGATTTATCCCTTTCAGTACTGAGACGCATTTTTACCTTGAGTTTTGGGTGTGATTAGACGATTTTATTTACATTAGAAAGGGTCTATGGAGTTCAGAGGATTAATGGCCAGTCTTCACTCTTTTAATTTCCACGTAAGTTTCTGAAGCTGTATAAAATGAAGCAATATGAAAATGCGTCATGCCACTGAAAGGGTTAAGAGAGAACAATGAGGAGTAAGGAATCAATAAATCTCAAAAGTGTTTCTTCCATTGTTCCATCACTTTATAACACAAAATACATGACTCATACAAGATCAGATCCCCTTTTGTCTTTCTAGATTCCCTTTAGTTCCTCTTCTGTTCTTCCTTCCTCCAACACCTTCCCTTTCTCCTCCTCCAGTCTTCTTTTCTAAATTTCCTCTTCTTTCTCTTCTTCCCTCATCCCTCTTCCAGTCACTTCTTGTCTTCCCTTCCCCTTTGTTTTCACTCTCATCTCTCTTTCTCATCCATTTCTCTTTCAATTTACGGCAAATATAAGAGAAAAAGGAAGAAAAAAGAAAAAAAAACGCATATGATAATAGAAAATGTATGAAAGCTATCAAAGAGAGAGAGAGAGAGAGAGAGAGAGAGAGAGAGAGAGAGAGAGAGAGAGAGAGAGAGAGAGAGAGAGCTAAGGAGTCATCACTGTTTTTGTCATCATCAGAAAATGGTGACTGTATTACTATCATTACCTTTCGTTATTTTTCTTGTTGTTGTTGTTGTTGTTGTTGTTGTTCATGTTCTTGTTCTTGTTGGTTTTGTTGCTGTAGTTTTTGATCCTATTTTTCATGTTTTTTTCTTATTTTTTGTTCATCTTTTTGTTCTTGTTTTTTTTCTTAATTTCTTGTTTTTTCTTACTCTTGTTCATGTTCTTGTTCTTTTTCATCTTGTTATTGTTGTTTTTGTTCTCATTTTTCTTGTTTCTTTCTTATTGTTGTTCTTCTTTTTGTTTTTATTCTTCTTCTTCTTCTTCAGTGTGCAAATGTTGTTACTATCACTGCATAACCACTGCTATTGAAGTACTAGTGCGATAGGTAACTGATGATGACATTGATGGCGTTAGTACGTAAATGACACGCGGTGATGATGATGGTGCTGGTAGTGGTAGTGGTGGTGATGGTGGTGGTGGTAGTACTGTGCACCACCACCAACACCACCATTAAGAGCCAGTAACCTCTCTAAGAAACACCACCACCACCACCACCACCACCGCCGCCATCACCACCAGCACCACCACCGCTTTGCCTCTCAGCACGCGAACTCTCACCTCCTCCCACAGGTAAGAATTTTCATAACATTTGCCTTTTGTCTGAACGTAAAAAGCGTTTTATCTCCTGCTGCGAGCCCTCAATTTCCGCCAGAGTCACTCAGCGGCGCCTCCACCCATGCCACGGACCTCACCATCTGGACTCCTTACTCAAGAGAGAGAGAGAGAGAGAGAGAGAGAGAGAGAGAGAGAGAGAGAGAGAGAGAGAGAGAGAGAGAGAGAGACTTGATATGTTTGTATGTATTTGTTCGTTTCTTATTTTCTTCATGCTCTCTTTTTGCATATATTTATCTAATCTCATTTTCCTTTCCTTCTTTCTTAATTTTCTTTCTTTCTTTCTTTCTTTCTTTCTTTCTTTCTTTCTCTCTCTCTCTCCTTTTGGCTGCCTATCTATCTATCATCCTTTCCTTCCTTCCTTCTATTTCTTTTCATTTTCTCTTTCCAATATTTCCTTCTTTCATATTTAAAAAAAAAAGAAATCATACAACTGCTTCCACACACACACACACACACACACACACACACACACACACACACACACACACACACACACACACACACACACACACACACACACACACAGCACCTTACAATACAAAACATCATCATTTCCATTCTCCAGGTTTCCAGTCCAGCACGTTCTCTTGTCCTGGCGGAGTCGAGGCGCCTTCAGCTGGTCTACGTGGAGGCACTAAGCCGAGGTGCGGGAGCCTGTTTTTCCTTTGTCTTGAATATGGATTTTGAGAAGGCAGGATGAAGGAAACGGAGGAGCAAGAGGAGGAGGAGGAGGAGGAGGAGGAGGAGGAGGAGGAGAAGAGGGTGGTGATGAGGAAGGGAATAAGAACGAGAGGCTGCTGAAGGAAGAAGATGAAAGAGAAAAGGAGATGGGTAAAGACCTGAATTGTAAAAAGAAAGATGCCTAGCTGTTGAAAGAATAGAAGAATAAGATTAAAGAAAGAACAAATGAATGAAAAAGATGAGGAGAGACGCAACAAATATTAGTTAAATGTAATAGTGGAAAGACAAAGAAGAAAAAGACATGAGGAAAATAACAAATAAAAAGAAGGAAAAAGAAAGAGAAGCAAGGAAGAAGAGGAGAGTGTTGGAGGTTGGGAAACTTGGATACGCGGAACGAAGAAAAGAAGGAGCAAGAAGAGGAGAGGAGAGGGAATGAAAGCTCAAGGGAGGGAAGACAGGTAAAGAGAATTCTCCGGGCTGTCTGTCCAAAGGAAGGTGTGGTGTTGACGCTGAGCTGAAGGCAAGGACTTGGAGAAGCTCGAAGAAGGCGATTCGAAGCAGCTCTCGAGTCCATTGCCGGTGCTTCAGACAGGTGGTTATGGGAGCAGGTGGAGGAGGAGGAGGAGGAGGAGGAGGAGGAGGAGGAGGAGGAGGAGGAGGAGGAGGAGGAGGAGGAGGAGGAGGAGGAAGGGGAGAAAAATAGTAGAATGGAAATGGATTTGTTCAGAGAGAGAGAGAGAGAGAGAGAGAGAGAGAGAGAGAGAGATTTTGTTATTAGTTTTGCTCGTTTATTCTATTTTCACTATAAGGTTTAAATTTCACACACACACACACACACACACACACACACACACACACACACACACACACACACACACACACACACACACACACACACACACACTCTCTCTCTCTCTCTCTCTCTCTCTCTCATAGGGAACAGGTCTACATGATGTACAAAAAATAGTGAAGTGAGTGTCTGTGTATGTGTGTGTGTCTGTGTGTGTGTGTGTGTGTGTGTGTGTGTGTGTGTGTGTGTGTGTGTGTGTGTGTGTGTGTCTTTTGTCCTCGATAATATTTCCCGTGCGCGTCTGCTGGAGGTGAAGTGTGACAGGGTAGAGAAGGGAAGTTATTTAGGTGCTCCGGCGGGGGGTCCGCTCCCCTACCTTTTCCCCAAGACAAGTAATCAAAAAGTGCATATAAGTCTTGGCTTTGGTGAGGCTTTTATGTGCCTGATTTCTTCCTCCGGCTTTTGTTGTTTGTGATTGGCGTTCACTCTCTTACTCTCTCTCGCTCACACACACTCACTCACTCACTCACTCACTCACTTTTCTCTGTTTTGTTGTCCTACTTTCTTCTTCTGATTCTTCTTCTTCTTCGTTGTCGTCGTAAGATGGTGATGGTGGTGTTGGTGATGGTGGTGGTGGTGGTTGTTAGGAAATGTTCTTGAGTGATTTTTGTATAGAATGTTGTGAGAGAGAGAGAGAGAGAGAGAGAGAGAGAGGTGGAGTTGATTTCAAGAAGAAAATGGAGACGAGAAAGGTAAAATGGAAGGTGTATCTCTCTCTCTCTCTCTCTCTCTCTCTCTCTCTCTCTCTCTCTCTCTCTCTCTCTCTCTCTCTCTCTCTCTCTCTCTCTCTCTCTCTCTCTCTCTCTCACGGTATATACTATATCGCAAAGAAAGTATTTTCTTTCTTTGGTATGACAGTGAATTCAAACAGGTATAGCAAGCCAAGTTTGTAGTGATTGTTTTCATACACGTTGTTGCCGCTACAGAGAATTACTGTGTTTTGCCTTTGCTTAGAGCAGTGCAGCTTGTCACGCTGACCTCCTTCCTCTCACTGGTGCTGGTGTTCGGTAGAGTTGTTGGTGTGAGAGGTAATGCTCATTCTGTAACATAACAGACTGCAGGAAGGCGTGTCGTGCAGATGTCAGTGCTTCAGGTAGGCTCGGGCATTGAATTAGAGACAGAGTTTAGCAGCGGTGCCTGCACTCGTGCCTGCTTGACGGGAGTGTCGCGGCACCAGTCTTCTTCCCGCATTGATCACTATGGCGACGCATGACTTTTAGCAACGTTGTGGTGTTGCTGATGCTCACGTGATGGCTCGTCGTGACTCACGCTTCACGGCTTCATCACCTGCCGCTCCTCATCTTCTTCTGTCGCGGCTGATGCGTTGGAACGCCCGTCAGACTGACTCAAACAGGCCATAAGCCGGGGTTGTTGTGACCCTGTCCATCTGCATGACGAGTGACGAGCCACTCGTAACATTCGCGTCAAGATATCCTGTGATAGTTTGGCAAGGCGTTGCAAGGATCCTTAAGACTCACACAGCTGGTGACGTGACCGTCCCTGCTGGTAGTCAGCAACATTCTGATGATGTATGTGTATGTTTTTACCTCGTTAGACTTTCTTCAGACTCTGAACGTAGCCTAACGAGGAGGAAAACTCGACTACAAAGAGTTGTCAAGATGGAACTACTAGTTAGAGTTTATTCAGACCGAATGTACCTGCAATCCTCGTTCCTGAATTGGTGAAGAGTGTGAGTTGTTACAGAAGCCTCGCTGCCGCCACGCCCCTCAAGCCTGTTGGAAATGACGTGTCGTATTCTTGTGTTTGATTGTTATTTTTTTTTTTTATACCATGTGGACTTTTCACGGGAATTTATGGGCTAAAGGGGATACTGTTTAGGGTACCTCCTATCTCAAAGCCCACCCGCTAGGAAACCGTTGCCCCGAGTGAGGAAGCCCAACCTACACTCGGACCGTGGACAGGATTCGAACCCGTGCGCTTGGAGATCCCTCGGACCCCAAAGCGCGCATGGTTCCACTGTTATTGTTCAAGTTGTTCCTTTTTTAATGCGTATCTTTTCTGATCTTTACGATATTTGTTTTGTGATGGTAGTCATGGCAAGCCGGTCAGTAACGAGGGAGTATCAACAAAACTTGGTAAGTGTAAGATTGTCCACAGACTTAGAAATGTCGGATTCCTTGAGTCCATCCATTGTTGTGTAGTGTAAGACTATCAGCAGAAACGGTAGAAGAGAGTGAAGTGCGTTACTGCACAGTTGTACCACAAGTACCACTCCAAGTGTAGGTAACATAGTGAGGTGCAGCTTGGCGGAGACTCTGGTGATAGAAGACGCGAACACAATTAAACACAAGAACATGTCCCATGATTATGAGAGATCCTTTTATAAAGTTCTCCACAGAGTGTAACCTGATCTTAATTTCTCTTTCCCCAGGTAAGTGTGTGCCGCGGGTGAGGTGCAGGAGAGGCAGCGGGTGATGCCACGATAGTTCTACCTCCTTCGCGTGTGCGTAATGAGGGAGGTGCATGGATGTACAATAGTTACAAGTGGATAGATAACTTGAATAACCTTGTGTGAGTGAGTGTTACTACTACTGCTATTACTACTGATGATGATGATAATGTAGTAGTAGTGGTGTTACTGGTAGTATAGTAGTAGCAGCAACAGTGATAACATTAGTAATAGTTGTAGTAGTAGTAGTAATAATAGTAGTAGTAGTAGTAGTAGTAGTAGTGGTAGTGGCATTAGTAGTAGTAGTAGTAATAGTAGTAGTAGTTTTTGTAGTAGTAGTAGTAGTAGTAGTAGCAGTAGTAGTAGTAGTAGTAGTAGTAGTAGTAATAGAAGTAGTAATAGTGGCAGTAGTAATAGTAGTAGTAATAGTAGTAGTAGTAGTAGTAGTAGTAGTAGTAGTAGTAGAAATAGTAGTAGTGGAAGTAGTAGTAATAAGAATTAATAAACACAGTCAAGTTGTAACGATTTCTAGGTTATAGTGAATCTCCCCTTACCTCATTGTTCATTCTCTCTCTCTCTCTCTCTCTCTCTCTCTCTCTCTCTCTCTCTCTCTCTCTCTCTCTCTCTCTCTCTCTCTCTCTCTCTCTCTCTCTCTCTCTCTCTCTCTCTCTCTCTCTCTCTCTCTCTCCACGTATTAATAATTTCTCATTTTCCTTTCTTCCCTAAACTTCTTACCGGCGCTGGAAATCAAGTAGCGTCCCTCCTGTAGCGATTACAAACTTCCCTCCTGGTCTTGCCTCCTGCTCCCCATCCCGCCAATAAATACACAGCCCCGCGTCCTCCCAACACAGGCAACAGTTGGCCTCAGTGGTCCTCCTCCCCGAAGAGTGCGCCCATTCACTGAGTTGTGTGGCCTTAAAAGGTTTTCCATAATATTCATGAGAGCAATTGTCACCACATTGTGTTCTGATTTCATAAATATTGATTTTTTTTTTCTATCGTATATTTTCCCTCACCGGGTTTTGCATATGTACGTTGTTTGTATGGTTCCTCTCTGTCTGTCTATGTCTGTCTTGTATGTCCGTTATTCTCTTTTTCTTTTATATTTTGATACTGAGTTTTCTTCCATTAGTTTTGCATATGTAGTATGTATTCCGTTTGGCTCCTGTCTATCGATTTGCCCATCTATGTTTCTGGCCGTCCGTTGTTAGTCTATTTTAATGCGGAATTCTTCATTTACACACATTTACTTGACAATTCACTGAGGTTACCAGACGCAGCACTACATTCATAACTGGGAACCTTCTCCAGCCATGATTACAATAAGTTTTTCCCGCCCTGATCTGACAGTGAATTAGTGAGTTTTGAGTCGCCGCGTCTTGTTAAGGTGGTTGAGACAGTTCAGTGGCGCTCGATGAAGGCGAGAGAAAGATTGAAGGATAGGTAGATTTGTTGACTGAGAAAAAAGTTAAAGTTAAACATACATATATACATTCGGACAGACAGATAAACATATATACAGACA
>NC_059268.1:6431683-6436683 GCF_017591435.1 Portunus trituberculatus | reverse complement strand
AAACCTTCCCTATTTACTTTACTTCCAAGGCTTCCTCCATTCTCCTCCTTAACACTCAAATTTCACGGGTCTTCATTGGCATTTCACCGCTGGATCGGATTGGAAACTGGCTTAGGAGAAATTTATATACTGTAAAAGGGGAAAAAGGCTTAGTCGATAAAATCACCTCCCTTTCCTTTTCCTCCCCCTTTTGTATTTTTATCCTCCCTTCTATTCCACTCCCTTCTGCGCTCTATCAGTCCTGCCCAGTGTTATGAAATGCTTTTTACTCTAAGACCTGTTTTCACTGGCCACAGAGATGATTACTTAGTTCTTTTGTATGTTTCGTTCATTTATGAAGTCCTCAAACTGTCACTAGAATAAGATAAAAAGAAGAAAAAACAAAATCTTAATAACTTCCAGTAGAGTGTCTTTTTTTTTTTAATCGTTGAGGCAAAGTATGTGGCAAAAAATCTTCAGAATATCAATAGAATCATTTACCACTTCACTACTAAGGTACATTTACATCTTGAGTTTTGTGTACGATTAAACTATTTCATTTTCATTAGGAAGGGTCTATGGAGGTCAGAAGCTTAATGGCTAGAGTCTTCACTGTTTTAATCTCCACTAAAGTTTGGGAAGGTGTACAAAATCACCACATAGTAAGCAGAATAAACATGAAAACGCTTTAATATACCCGTTGAATTCTACAGTAAATTTTCTGTATAGCATTTTTAGAACTAAGGGGGTAAGACACTCAAACTTTCCACGAGTACTTTTTTTACCGTCATTCCTGCGCGCTTTATTTCATTTCGTCATTTCAACCATTTCACTACAATTTGGCTCATCTTTCTTCAATTACTAGCCACTCTGACGTCTCATCTCACCTTCCACACTGACCTTTAAACATTGCACTGGCTATAAATCACAATCCTTATACTTTTTAACCTTCTTCTTGTAAATTTTTCCCTACATTGATAGTTCTTAGTGCCATGGAGTGTTAGGTAGTGCAGTGAAGGTTTAAAGTTGACAGTCAGGTGTTCTCGTGTTATATTTACACATGTAAGGCTTGGGTTCTTTGTATCTCGTGTATTAACAGTGTTTTGTTGTATTTCCTTCCTAATACTGTGAGTGTTTTCTGATTGAGTCTTTTTGTAATATGTTTCACTGGTCAATTACTGCACGGTGGGAGAGAGAGAGAGAGAGAGAGAGAGAGAGAGAGAGAGAGAGAGAGAGAGAGAGAGAGAGAGACAGTGGTGAAGAAAACACGTAATGAAATTCTACGTAAAATAAGACAATAATCGGAGGAAAGGAGGGAGCTTCAGTGTGTCTCTCGGTACAGTGTAAAGGTTGTATTGTATTGTGCAGTGAATTATGTGACTGGAGGGATGGAAGTTGTTGCCAGTTGTGTTGTGTTGTGTTGTGTTGTGTGTGTGTGTGTGTGTGTGTGTGTGTGTGTGTGTGTGTGTGTGTGTGTGTGTGTGTGTGTGTAGGTGACATAAAGAATGATGTATGGAAAGTGTGCATGTATAAATTGTTCGTATACATATTTTAGTATTGAAACAGCAGTAGCAGTAGTAGTCATAACAACAACAACAGTAATGATTTTACTACTGCTACTGCTACTACAACTACTACTACTACTACTACTACTACTACTACTACTACTACTACTAACAACAACAAGAGTATAAGACATTATCTTTATCGTAAACAACAATAACACCACCATTAACCAAAGGACTACATTTTTACTACTACTACTATTACTACTACTACTACTACTACTACTACTACTACTACTACTACTACTACTACTACTACTACTACTACTACTACTACTACTACTACTACTACTACTACTACTACTACTACTACTACTACTACTACTACTACTACTACTACTACTAGTTAATCTCAAACTTCGTAGCCTAAGACTTGTAACATGGTAACACAAATGGTTTGAATTTATAAGTACTACAATAGTGTTACTCATGCACCACCACCACCACCACCACCACCACCACCACCACCACCACCACCACCACCACCACTACTTCTATACGTCATAGATCGCTCCATAGTTAGATCGAATAGCCATTTCAGAGAGAGAGAGAGAGAGAGAGAGAGAGAGAGAGTAATCAGGAAGAAACAGAAAACGATAAATTTTGACTGTAGCTCCAAAATAGGCTTCCCTCGCTATATCATAAATTGTTGAGGCCTATTGGAGTGGGGGGCTGTTTGAGGGTAGAGAGGGGGGGGCAGGGGGGCTTGACGTGAAATGGGGGGGAGGGATAATGTATGGGAGGACGAAACCTTGACGTAAATTGGGGTTTGTTATGTTTTATAAGATTGCGGTGAAAGGAGGGGAAGAGGCGACACTGCTCCTCCTCCTCCTCCTCCTCCTCCTCCTCCTCCTCCTCCTCCTCCTCCTCCTCCTCCTCCTCCTCCTCTATTCTTCATATCTATCGTCGTGTTCCTTTGTGTGTGTTTTCCTTCTAATCCATCTCTTTCTTCTCTTCCTCTTCTTTGCGATCATCTCTTTACTCATCTTCCTTGTGATCTTCCTTCACGTCTTTCTCCTCCTCCTCCTCCTCCTCATCCCTCTTGTATTTACTCTCTTTATCTTCTTGGTCTCATTTTTATCCATTCTTCCATTCTCTTCAGCTTCCTTTTTTCATATTTACCGCTTTTTTCAGCCTTTTTCTTTTTTTCTTTCTTCTCTTCGTATTATTTATCCTTTTCTTGATTTTTTTTCCTATTTTCTCATATAGTTCCTCTATCTTCCTCTTCCTCATTCTCTTCTTTTCTTATTTTCCTCTGTTTTTTTCGTCTTCCTCCGCTATTCTTTTTTTTTTTTTTTTTTTGCACTTATCTTCATCTTCCTTGTTGTCTTTCTCTTTATCATTATCAATCTTATTCTCTTCTTTCTTCTTTTTTTTACTTTTTCTTTTCCCTTATTCGTGCATATGTGAAGAATTATTTAAATCTACAAACTCACTTTATTAATATTTATCTTAATTCTAATCCGCAGCGTTTTGTTTAGGATTGGATTCTCTGTTTATCATCACCGTATGTTTCTCTTCTGTTCGTTTTATTTTATTTGTTCTTAGGATTTTTTATTATCAGTAAAAAAAAAAAAAACTTCTCACTATTTCTTGGTTACTTATTATTATGTTTTTTTGTTATTTACGTCACAGTTTTCTGGTGTTTTTATGGAAGAAAGTAAGATGATAGAGGATGCTGCAAAAAAGCGATTAGGAGTACACGTGGATCTCTCTCTCTCTCTCTCTCTCTCTCTCTCTCTCTCTCTCTCTCTCTCTCTCTCTCTCTCTCTCTCTCTCTCTCTCTCTCTCTCTCTCTCTCTCCATTAGTAATTGTCTTATCGTACCTCACCTCTTTCTTCATCGGCCACTTTTATTATTCAGCCTTCCTCTTTCTCCACAAGTTTGGTGTTTTGGTGTTTTATTTACTAATTTCAGAGAGATTCGTGGTTTTTCTGGCTCGTTTTCATTGTTGTCATTATTTTTACCTTCTTTTCAGTGCGTTTCGTCTTGTGTTTAGTAGAAAAAATGCATTGAATATGGAGTTGGTTAATTAGTTGTATGTAGCAAGTAAAAACGAGGATTAAACACACACACACACACACACACACACACACACACACACACACACACACACACACACACACACACACACACACACACACACACACACAGCCAAAATTTCTGCAGAAGGGGAGAGCAAACCATTGAAGAAACGAGACAGGAACGAGGACAAACAGAATAACACACGTAGTCGAACCGAGATATAGAACACGACGAAGAGGAAGAAGAAGAAGAAAAGAAAAAAAAAAAAAAAAATGGCGAGCGAAACCTTCAATAAGATACTACTACTTCCTCCTCCTCCTCCTCCTCCTCCTCCTCCTCCTCCTCCTCCTCCTCCTCCTCCTTCGATACCTCTCCTCAGTGTTCGAAGCGGCGGCCCGAAGCCCTAATATCAATAAAAATGATTTTATACCCACATTCTCCCTCGCTCTAAATTTCAATAAGAGCTTCACGTCAGGCCGAGGAGGATGAGACTTCTATCGGCCACTGCTGCTGCTCTCTCTCTCTCTCTCTCTCTCTCTCTCTCTCTCTCTCTCTCTCTCTCTCTCTCTGAATTTCATTATTTTTCTTGTTTTTCTCAGTCTGTTTCTCTTCCTTTTGCTCCTTTTTCCTTTTTCATCGGCTTCTTTTTTTGTTCTTTCTTCTTCTTCTTGTTCTTCTCCTTCTTCTTCTTTTTCTTCTTCTTCTTCTTCTTCTTCTTCTTCTTCTTCTTTTCTTGTTCTTCTTGTTCTTCTTTTTGTTCTTGTTTTTGTTCTTTTCTTTTCTCCTCCTCCTCCTCCTCCTCCTCCTCCTCCTCCTCCTCCTCCTCCTCCTCCTCCTCCTCCTCCTCCTCCTCCAATATGTCGCTGTAAGTTAAAGAATAGATATCAATAATTATTTTCCAAGGTTTTGTTGTGAGGATTCTCTGATTCTCTCTCTCTCTCTCTCTCTCTCTCTCTCTCTCTCTCTCTCTCTCTCTCTCTCTCTCTCATTATTCTTTCAGTCTTCTATCTCTTTCTCTTTCATTTTTTCTACTTCTTTAGTTTATTTTATCATATTTTTTCCTATTTGGTTGTTCCTTCTTCGTCTTTTTCTTCTTTTTCTTTTTTTGTCTTTTTTATATATTTCGTCTATTTATCCTCTTTGTCCACCTCAACTTTCCTCTTTTCCTTCCTCGTCATTCTTTGCCTCTTCATCTTTCTCTCCCTCTTCTTCTTCTTCCACCTCATCCTTATCTTCCATCTTCTTCTTCTTCTTCATTTTATTCCTTATCTTTTTTTCTTTCTCTCTTCCTTATCGCTTTCATATCCTTATCACTTTCATCATCTTTATCTTCGTCATCATTGTTATTATCATCGTTATTATTATTCTTCCATCTTTTATTCCAACTTTTTTGTTTCTCCTCCTTTTTCTCATTGTTCTATTGATGTTTTC
>NC_059268.1:6406683-6429183 GCF_017591435.1 Portunus trituberculatus | reverse complement strand
GGATGGAGAGAGAGAGAGAGAGAGAGAGAGAGAGAGAGAGAGAGAGAGAGAGAGAGAGAGAGAGAGAGAGAGAGAGAAAAAAACATTTGAAACATTTATTCATAGCAATAGTTAACAATATATCTTCAGTATGAATATTTTGAATATATGTACAAAGTTAAACTAAAGCTAGCCTATATTAAGCATCGCTTTTTAGACACGAATTATATAATTCAAGATAATAACTGACTGGGTTAAGAGAAGAATAATACTATGTGGACATCCCATATGCACGTACCTATGCACATACAAACATATACAATTCACATGCAATACAGTACATATATAGAAACAAAATATCAGCTATAATGAAGTGTGGCCATACTCTATGTATATATAAATATACATGTACATACATATACCTAGCCATTCAGTAAATATACATAAAGAAATATCAGCTGCAATAATATTTGGACATATTATGTGCATATACATACACATACTCATTCACAGACACATACAGTACATATACATAAGTAAATATGAATTACAACGAAAGGGTTAAGTGGAGGTGTTAATAATTCATGATAATACTGTCTTTTAATCGGTTTTTAAATGTGTTGAGGGAGGGAGCATCCTGAATTTGTGTAGTAATAGAATTCCATATCACTGGACCCAAATAGGTAATTGAATGTTGAAATTTTGCTAGACGATGTATAGGAAAGGTAAGGTTGTGGCGGTGACGGCTACTGTAATCATGAGATGGGCGAAGTTCACGTTTTTAATTTTTATTGTGATACGTAAGTGCAGCTATTGCCAGTTTTGTTATATCATCATTTTTGTTTCTTTAAAGAGTGGACTAGTATGAGCTAAATACTCACTATTGGTAATAATTCTTACAATTTTTTGAGTAGCAATCTTAGGGGGGGTTAGAAAAGTCGTGTATGTTGCACACCAAATGGAATTATAGATATAGATTTCAGTACATTAGATGGCATAATATCCTTTATTTGATAAAGCAATGCAATGTGTCTTGATATTTTCAGTGAGAGGTTATATATGCGAGGTTTAAATGTTAATGAATCGTCATAATCTACACCAAGAAATCTTATCCTATCAGTTTTAGAGATAATTTCATTATTTTTTTTATTTGTTAAATTAGACGCTTTTTTTTAATAGGAAATAGCATAAAATAAGTTTTCTTAGTGTTGATTGTAAGTCTATTACATAGACACCATTTATTGAGTTTTCAAGTTCATTGTTTGCATTCAAGATAAGTTGATTTTGGTTTGGTCCTGTCAAGTAAAGTGTCATATCATCTGCAAACAAGATACTTTTAGCTTCAGAGAAAAGATCAGATATATCATTGATGTATATCAGGAACAGAATTAGACCTAGAATGCTTCCTTGCGGAACACCAATGTTGACAGTTGTTGTAGATGATTTTCCGCCGTTGAATACAGTATATTGATGTCTATCAGTTAAATAATCTTTAAAGCATGAAAGTATTGGTCCTCTAATTCCATAGTGGTGCATTTTGTTAATGAGGATCTTATGATTAACTGTATCAAAAGCTTTTGCAAAATCTATAAATATGGATAAGACAGTTAGTTTTTTGTCAAGCGCAGAAAGTACATCGTTGGAAAATACATTCACTGCATTAAAAGTGTTGCAGTTCCGGCGAAAACCATATTGAGCAGGATTTAGTATGTTCTTATTTTCAAGATAGTCAGTTAGGTAAACCTTCATTAAAGTTTCAAATATTTTTGAGAATATTATGAGTTCTGCTTACCAAAAATGGCCCACTAGATACTCAGATTAGTCGCCGAAGCTTCAGCATTCAAGCAAGCTCGGCATCTCACCCATTTAAAGTTTGAGAATAGGTTGAGGACGTTTCGTCCCCAAGACCTCTAATCATTCGCTTTACCGGATGAAACTCCTCCGTCTGTAATTTTTAGGGTCATCATCAGGGCCAGACTTATGGATAGGTGCAATTCTAGCAGTCTTCAACAGCATTGGAAAAGTTCCAGTCGCCACAGATTGATTGAAAAGTATAGTCAAAGGGATTGCAAACAGATGAGAATTTCTTTTAATAACGGGGGATGAGATATCATTAATGCCTGAAATTTTATTATTGAATGATTTAATTACAGTATTAAGTTCAAAGGTAGTAACAATAGGGCACATCATAGAATTTGGAAAATTACCTTTAAGATAGTTGTTTGGATTTATATTTACATTTGGGAGGTTTCTATCAAGTTGAGGAGCAATAGTGGAAAAGTAATTGGTGAAGGTTTCTGATATATCTGATGGATCACTGAGTATTGAATTGTTATACTGTAGGGACTTGATATTGCTTCTTTTGAATGTATTACCTTTTAATTCATTAATTGCTTGCCAAATCTTTTTGGTATTGTTACGAAAGTTTGTAAATATCCTAAAGTAATAGTTCATTTTAGCAGCCCAAAGAATTTGAGTAAGATTATATATATATTGTTTATAAGTCTCATGAGAGACTGTTCCAAGTTTACACATTTTGAACAAGTTACATTTATGTTTAATAGATTTAAGTATTCCACTTGTAATCGTTTATCAGTAGCAAGTTTTGTTTTTATTGGAAAATATTTATTGTAACTTTCATAAACTTTTTTGTAGAAGAGATTGAAATGATCATTTGTGTTTTCTAAATTAAGTAGATCTTCCCAGTTTATCATGTTCAGCTCATTGGTAAATAGATTGTGATTATTAGTATTGAAGACTCTAAAGTTAATCTTATGTTTAGTATTTTGTTTAGGTTGCTGACGGAGAGAGAGAGAGAGAGAGAGAGAGAGAGAGAGAGAGAGAGAGAGAGAGAGAGAGAGAGAGAGAGAGATAGAGATCACAAGTTTAAGATACCCCGTAAATCTCTTTCTGGTAACAATTCTAACCCCAAATCCATCAAAGAGAGAGTGAACTACTAACACTGCAACCTTTCAACCTTTCTTTAGCTATTACGCAAACTATTAATATGCGTCCCCTTTATTCTCCTCTCCCGGCATCCATCATAAAAAAAAAACTACATTGCTGGCATGGAAAGGCCCTCATCACACACCTGCGTCATGTTGCACAGGTGTGAGGGGAGTGGAGAGAACCGTGTGTTGTCCTGCATCTCATCATTGGTACAAGTTTTCACTCCATATGAGGCGTTGGTTCCTGTTTTTTTTATTCTTTCCTTTGTCTTTTTTGTGTTTTTTCTTTTACCTATTTTGTTTGACTAACTCTCTCAGTGTTTTACCTCTCATTGCCTTCTTTCAAGCTTTCCTCCTTGTTCCTTAGTTCCTGTCCAGCCCTTCGTCTCTTCTTGCTCTCATTCCCTTCTCAAGTTTTTTTCCCGATTAGTCTTCATCTAGCTCAAACACGCAAGCTTTTCGCACCAGACTGTTTCTCTTTCCTTTCCTTTCCTCTGCTTCTCGTGCTGTACTTAAAGGATAGCATTGTTTTGTATTGTAGAGTGACCTGCTTATGAATTAACTGCATATTTCTGTTTATTTCATTTTTGCTCCTGATTCTCCTTAATTAATGATCGTCAGGTGGATGTGAGAACCATTAATGGAACAGTAATCACCTTTTATTAATTCCTGTAATAACTCATTGTCAGATTTTACTTATTGGTGCTGAATGTATTTATTTCAAGATCAAGATAATGTAGGTGGATTAATTATTTTTCATTGTTTCCTATATGAATTCCTATTTTTTTTTTCCTTTCTCTCAACGCCAGGTGGCAAGATTGATGGGTTTTGAGATTGATGGGTTGTCTGGAGCCTTCTTCTGTGCTGTCATGTTTCTTTATCAGCAATGAGTTAGAAAGGACCTGTTACTGTTTGGTTATTTTGTTTAATACCATGTAAACCTTTTTTCCTCATATTTTCCAGTTTCTACTTTCCTTTGTCTTATTTGCTCCTCCTTCGTTTTACGTTTCTCTCATTGCCCTAGTTTTCTTCGTCTCTCTGCGGGCCTTTTCACCTGCGCTTTTCCTTCCGTGTTCAATCAAAACTGAAAACAAATCGCCGTGCGTGTGTGAACCGTCGCTCAGTCATCACCTGCAGCGCGAGAGAAAACTGACGTGTTGACTTGGACCCATGAAAGGCATTGTGAGATTCGACAGAGACACAAAGCCGGCGGTAATCTCCCATCGATCACCGTGCTGAGAGTTGCGCTATTGCTTTGTGTAGACCATCTGGCTTTTTACATTCTCCTTATCTCTTGTTTTAAAGTGGCTAGAGACGGATGGTTCTCGCGACGAACTTCAACTCTTCTTAGTCTCTCACAGTAAGATGCAGTTCTCCGTCTCTTGCATTGCTCACCCGTTGTGCTCACATGGTTGCTGCTCTTCTACTCGCTTACTGAATGCCAATCCCTTCTTAGCGCCCTCCTCGAGACTTTCTATCCGTCTCATTCCCATTCTGTTCACCTTACCCGTGCAAGGATGGACCACTATCTGAACCAGTATCTGCACAACATTCCTTTACTATTAACTCCTTCAGTACTGGGACATATTTTTACGTTGAAATTTGTGTACGGTTAGATAATTTCATTGACATTATGAAGGGTCTATGGAGGTCAAGAAGATTAATGGTCACAGTCGTCACTAATTTAATCCCCCATATTAGTTTCTGAAGCTGTATAAAATCACCAAACAGTAAGTAGAATGAATATGGAAACGCGTCATGGTGCTGAAGGGGTTAGGATTCTGAACGCTAACATCCCTTTCTCTTTCAACCTTTTAATTTTTTTTGGTTTCTCAAGGTTGATAAAATATGATGGTGACGCAGGTTGTGATATTGTTAGACGCCGTGGACAAGAGGAATTTGAATCACTCAGCGCCTCTAATGTTATTTTTGTCCCATCTAGTCTAGAGTTATACACGTGAAGAAACAAGTGTCATATGGTTTTTTTTACCAGTGGTGAGAGTTCATTCCTTCTTCTAGCAGAGTTTGAAGCATCGTCTTTGTGATTTAACTTTGACCTATTTTCTGTAACAACCTCCGGAGCATTGCCTGTCCTTGTCTCACCTGTGTATACTGTGATATGTGTTCAGTAATAGCAAGGCAAGTGAATACCATCTTTATTAAGCAAGTTTATATTAATTATTGTAGTATTATTAGTGACTACTTGGCTAATGTTTGCTTCTTTGCATTGCCTATAATCTTAAAGAATGCTCAGGTGACGGTATTTTGTTTTGTGTTTGTGAAAGTATACTTCTCTATTTGGACCAATGGGATGTTTGTAACTCACTTTATTGTAAACATGCATATTTTGGTCAATAAAAACTAATTAACTATACCAATTTCATCAGGCGTTTAGTAGTTCAGTGTCGTAATCTGGAACCGATACATTAGTTGTAAGATGTCACGGAGGCGCAAAATTCCAACGTTTGAACGATAATGTGAGTTTTCAAGATGCCGCTAATGAATGAATAAGTATGGATGTATTTGTGTACTTAATCAGGAAACTACTGAACTAGTGTGGTGGTGGTGGTGGATTTCGTCACTGGTAGTAAACGATGTCAGGGAAGGTATTTAGGTACGCATGTAAACAATTAAAGATATCTCCAGTGCTTCCATCAAGACTCATCACAGCGACACACTTCTCGATGTTACTTTGTCTTCAGCTTCGTCTGCTTCACCTATTATCCCGAACCACTAAAGGATGATTAATGGTGAAATGAAATATGACGGTAATGATACAAACAAACATACATTATACACTTCCACTCATCAAATCAAAACAGCATCGTGTGTCAAATGAGACGACCGTATTTCCTTTCCTTATCCAAACATTTATGAGGTCACAGTTTAAAATCGCGCCACCTACTCTAACCTGCTGTGGATTGGTGTACTGTGGGACGTTATTATCCTTATTTTTTCTGTGCTACTCACTCACACCTACACCAGCGAGGGACACGGGACAGGTAAGACATGGCACAAGTACTTAAGGTTGTTCGAGACTCGCGTTCAGGCTTATGAAGGTCGTGGGAAGATAATTACAGACGTGAATATTTCCGGTAGGTTCTGAACTGCCACCTGTAACGACTTCTAGCAGTTTCCCTTTTTTTTTATGCTGTCACGGATTTGGTTATGTAGCCATCATCATCATCATCAGTGACAGTAATGTTGAAAAAGAAAACTTCACTACGGTTCTGTTATGACACTGGCTCATATAATTTTATGTATTGCGTTGTTATTTACTTAAGCTCTGGTTCCTGTTCGGTCTAGTAGTCATCATCATCATCATCATCATCTGTGGTAGTAAGGGTAGAGTAAGTCTTTGCAACGGTGCTATTACTTCATTGTTTGAAATATTCGCATTGCATTCACGTATTCTTGAGGTAGTTATCGCTTTTTTCTCTATAAATCTTGTATACTAGTCTCTCTCTCTCTCTCTCTCTCTCTCTCTCTCTCTCTCTCTCTCTCTCTCTCTCTCTCTCTCTCTCTCTCTCTCTCTCTCTCTCTCTCATCTATTTGCCGTGCGATCTCTTTCCATCCTCCTCCTCCTCCTCTTCCTCCTCCCTTGGCATTTCTTTGAGTGGCATATTTTTTCGAGGGAAAGACGTGGCGGGGTCGTCTCATCCACTCATCCCGATTCACCACGACCTTCACAGGAATATTAAGTGTAGTTTGAACGACCTACACGCTGAAGAGCTTTGATCGAAGAGGGGAATGGAGATTGGTGTGGGAGGGAGGGAAGGAAGGAAGGAAGGAGGAAAGTATGAAGGGAGGTTTGATTCAGTGGCTCTAGATTTTGGTTTTGGTTCACTAGTGAGGTTTGTTTGCGTCGTGTGATGTGTTCGTTGGTTCCTTTGTTCGTCTGAGAAATGTTTTGGTTCTTCCTGTTCATGTTTGATTTTCTTCGCCCCTGTGTGTCTTTTTTTTTTTCTTTTTATCTATTTTTTTACATTTTTCTTTCAGTTTTTTTTTTTACTTTTTTCATATTTTCTTTCTTCTTTTTCAAATTTTCTAGTCTCTCTCACAAAATGCGTAGATCATCCAAAGTGAACGTTATTTGTGTTATTCTGCTGCAGTATTGATATCATACAGCGGTGGTCTCCCTTAAAAGACAAAAAAAAGACAAAAAAAAAAAAAAATTAGTCCTCAAATAACAAGATGACTGGAATAAACTAAGTAATCATGTTGTCAGTGCCGAGTCATAAGAGAACTTTAAAAGAATAGGTACCAAAAATATATAGGTAGGCAACACACATCTAGTTTCATGCAGTGTTTCTCTGCGTATTGTTAATGTTCCTATGCTTTCCCTCCCTCCGTGAATTTCATTGAGGTGGCATCAATATTCACAGTCTTTCTTCCACTAAGCATTAAACCCAAGAGCTTGAAAGAGAGAGATATTCTTTTTAATTTGATAAAATTTTATTTGGTCTCAGTAGGCAATACACAGTGGTCGTAATATTTGGATAGTTTTGGATTGAAAATTATGGATCCGTTGAGGCGAAGACCTATTACAGATTATTAGAGAGAGAAAAAGAGAAAAATAAAAGGTTGAAAGGCCTACAATGAAACAAAGAAAAGATCAATCACATACATCATGAAGATTCATATAAACACACACAGATTAGTTTGTATACACGAACAACATGACCTCGACAGTACAGTGTATGAGTAACATGGTACAACAAACGAAGATAAACACAAACACACAAACATATACATACATACTTGTACATACATAAACATACCATACACATGCACATGTATGCACATATATATATATATATATATATATATATATATATATATATATATATATATATATATATATATATATATATATATATATATATATATATATATATATATATATATATACACACACACACACACACACACACACACACACACACACACACACACACACACACACACACACACACACACACACACACACACACACACACATTGATGTTTTTTAAGTCATAACATTTTCATTGAACATTATACTTAGTTAACAGCTGCTGTTTTAATTTTGATTTGAATGAGGTTCCAGATAGAGCAAGTTTAGTATTGTGAGGTATCTGGTTCCACAATCTGGTCCTTCTGGTTAAAACATTGTGCTAGGCGTGTGATGTGCAGAGCGGAAGTCTGAGCTCATGTGTGCCTCTTTTGCCAATTGTGTGTGTAAACGTATTGAAGCCAGTGTGAACTGAGAATACATTTAATGAATTGTAAACAAACATACAACTTTGAAAGTTAATGATATCCGATAATTTAAGAAGAGAGAGAGAGAGAGAGAGAGAGAGAGAGAGAGAGAGAGAGAGAGAGAGAGAGAGAGAGAGAAATATATGACAAGTGCTAGACAATCTTCCACCTTCCTCCTCCTCGTCCAACTCCGCCTCACATGTGCATATCTCTGCCTATCAGTTTATCCTTCCTCTACGATATATGGAACTCAAGATGATGCCCAATAAGCGGCAGAGGAAGGAAACGAGGGAGGCAGAGGCGGGAAGAGGCGGGAGGGACAAGATACCTCCCTCATCTCTCCTCGCTTGAAGAGATGGACGCCTCCACTCTTGAGAGAAATTGTGAGCCAACTTTATCGATAGAGTAAAAGAAAGAGAGAGAACCACTTGCTAGACAGGGACAGGCGAGACGGGGCGAGACACACGGAGGGAAAGAAGGAGGCGGTGATGGTGATGGTGAGTGTGACGCGGTACGAGTATTCTGTCTGAATCTACGCGACCATACTCGTATTCCTAAACACAAACCCAGCACCGCCTTCACTGCTTTCAGATGGCTCTAGGTGATATTGTTTTTTCATGATGTTTTTACGGTTCTAGTGACAAAATTTTTACACCACAAACAAATTTACCTCTTGAAAACAACGCTGATAATCTCTGTGGCCTATGAAAACAGTCGTGACGAGAGGGCAAAACGTTTCTGTATACAGGCCAACATGTGTGACGGCGAAGAGAGGTAGGATGCTGTCAGGACTACCACTCTCACTCTCTGCACTTGTGACGGGGGCAGGAAAATATCTAGTTGCGTTTCTTTGTGATTTTGTGCAAGGCGTGTGAAGAACGGTGAATGAGTGTTAAAGTTTGGGAATGGCACGTTGGGATAAAGTGGGGCGACTTGGTGGGATGGGTGGAGGAAGCCAGGGTTGTGTGACGTCACCAGGCTTGCGTCCCTTGGAGCTTGGTGACAGTCTTATAGAGCAAGCGCAAGCGAGGGATGTAAATAGTTAGATTGGTATAGATAGGTGAATAGTCGGATAGGTACACACACACACACACACACACACACACACACACACACACACACACACACACACACACACACACACACACACACACACACACACACACACACACATCATCATCATCATCATCATCATCATTATATTCTCAAGACTCGAAACTATATGGATTCTCAAAGTGTTTTTGTTTTTATGTTTGTAGAGACAGACTTACAAAATTTCTTCATTATAAACAGGAAAAACACCCTTGTTAACCTGGCTAATCATCTCCAGTCGTGGTGAGTGAAAGCAGCTAGTGTTTCAGAGTACGGGGTACTGAGCAGCGTCTTCTCTGTATATTGATTGTCTTTAACATCAAATAATAACCGTCCCACGATCTCTTACCTGGATTTCTTAACTAAAGTGAGCAGAGTAAACAGGTAAAACCTCTAAACAGAACTACACAAAAAGTCTAGTTAGTTGGCGTAACTGTTAGCTAATATGGTTCCATCAAGACCTCACACTTCACACAAACTCATATATAACATTTATATATAGAGATAGATCAAGTTTCTGAGACATTAAAGGCTGTTTATTGCTGAAATGTGGAGACACATGTGGCGGAAGCATGTGGTGGTCATTGCTACGCGAGTACTGACTGTTGACCTTGAGATTCACTGCGTTGTGTTTTTCAGGATATTACCTTTATTTATCAAACCAGTGGAATGCTGAGAAGACGAACTGTGTCTGCCACTACGTGTTCGCGCCTATGTGGGTGTGAACTAAGCTTTACATGAGAGATTTTATATGACACTATCGTAAATGTAGCGTAAACCTGTCTTTGAAAAGCGTTAGAAAAAAAAAATGACGTTTTAATTACCCTCATGCGATCTGTCACCTTAACATTACCAGCCTTCATGACTTCAGTTCTGGCTTCCTCTTGTATTAGATCGCGTTACAACTGCAAAGGAGTGGATTCACCGAGGAAGCAAATACCTGGAGGCAGACTCGTACATACCACCAACCGTAACTTTATAAAACTACAAAAAAAATATTGGACTACTGGAAAACAAAAATACAAAACAGTGAATAAATTAGAGAATCAGTGCTCTCCTCGTCGTAGACACAATACACTAGGCGCCCATACACTTCCAACGGCACCGACACACCTGCAAGGGCGACCAAGGTAGTGATATACTGTGGGTGTGTGTGCCTCGCTGCTCTGCTGTGACTGGCTCCCCACAGCGTCGCAACCTGTCACCACGCCGCTGCCTTTCCTCCCACCACTTCCCCGGCCAACGACCTGTACGTGGGAGTCCTGGGAGGGCCTTCTGTCTATCTGTTTTGTTTTCGTCTGTCTGTCTGTTGATATTTGTATTCTATTTAAGTTTTCATTTGTTTTCTGTCTCTCTTTGGTCTGTCTGTTTCCCTGTGCTTATTTTTCTCTTTTTTTGTGCATATGTATCTCTCTCTCTCTCTCTCTCTCTCTCTCTCTCTCTCTCTCTCTCTCTCTCTCTCTCTCTCTCTCTCTCTCTCTCTCTCTCTCTCTCTCTCTCTCTCTCTCTCTCTCTCTCTCTCTCTCTCTCTCTCTCTCTCTCTCTCTCTCTCTCTCTCTGTGTGTGTGTGTGTGTGTGTGTGTGTGTGTGTGTGTGTGTGTGTGTGTGTGTGTGTGTGTGTGTGTGTGTTTCACCACTAATGGCCCCTACAACGACCGGCCTTTCTGTGGAATACGTGCAGGCGTGTTGTGTAATGTAGCGTGTCATGTAGTTCTTCTTGGGCCCAGTGAAGGATGGTGGGGCGGGGAGGAAGGGGTGCTGTGACGGGCACGGCTATATATCTCCTCCAAACCCTTGATAAACCCTAATGTAAATAATATAATCCCATATCCTCTCTTCACTCACCCTCCTGGACTGATTCCCCTGCTCCGTTGTATACAGGGAGACTAGAGCGAGTGGGAAGAAGGATATAAAAAGTTTGTAAAGATCTGTTGGTATTCAATCGTTTATCATGGTTCTCATTAGTCGCCTCTGTGTCGATGATCTTCAGGTAACGCTGACATTTTCGTCTTGGTTATCTTTCCCACATGAACACTTACGTACTTATTTTTTTTTCATCTATAGCCCAGTCCTTTAAATTTTTTCTTTGCAACTTTGATTTTACACAGGAAGCGTCTGAGTGTTATGAATACTGACCATGATCTACCTTAACCCTTTGAATATCATGACGCGTTTCCATATTCATTCTGCTTACTATATGTTGATTTTATACAGTTTCAGAAACTCATGTGGGGGATTACAATATTGAAGACTGGCCATTAATTTTCTGACCTCCATAGATCCTTCCTAGTGTCAATAAAATGGTCTACTCGTACACAAATTTCAAGGTGAAAATGTGTATTGAAGTGGTTAAACAAATATAAGATGGAAATCAACCTTTTTTCCTCCGTGTCCTTGTAAACAGTTTATCATAATGCTGTGAAACTTGACAATGAACGACCATGACTGAAAAACCTATCAGCTGCTGTCAGGATGTGAGACTAGGAGGAGCGAAAGGAAGCTGCAAACGCCAAGGCAGCTCTACTAACTAACACCTCAAGTTTGTCATCGTGCACAGGTGTGTCTGGTGGAGGTTGACTAATATGTGGACGCTGGTTGGGGCTGATGTACTGGGCGGGTTCCGTTGTTGTTGTTGTTATTGCTCTGGTGGTGGTGGTGGTGCTGGTGGTAGTCGTAACAGTAGTAACATCACCAGCAGTAGCAACAGACATAGTACATGCAGGTAATGTAGAAAATAACAGTTTCAGCAATATTTGTTACTTTTATCAGCGATAGCGTTTTGATCACAAAGAAAAAGTAAAAAAAAAGAATATTGTTGCAGTTGTTGTTATTGCCGCACCCGCTGCTACAACTGTTGCCACTGCTGCTACTGTTTCTGATCTGCGTGTTTAGTCATTTAACTTTTTTCATTCATGTATCTTTTTTTCAATTTCCTCTTATATCTATATGTACAGTATCTGCAATTTCCTCACACGTGAAATTACAGCCTGCTGAATGTTTTCCTTCTGATCATCACCACCACCACCACCACCACCACCACCACCACTGGGTACTGTCGTTCACCCAAGGTACCGTCGTTCTGTGCAGGTGTTTAATGTGCAACGCGTGTATATATGCCATTGTTTGCTTCATAGTTAATAGATTACTACAGCTGCAGTTTCCCTCGGTCTTGCTCATGATGAGAGTGATGACTGGTATGATAAGGAATACAGCTGCGAGGTGGAGAAACCATGATAACAACTCAAACGCAGTGTGAAATATAGACGCAGTACATGAACAACATACATTCAGACAATAAAAGAAAACGTACTGAAGAATGCATGATGAAACAAGCCACTATGCAAGCAGGCAGAAAAACTCCTCTCTCACAAGGAAGAATGAGACGAAGATAGGAATAGGCTGGTGTAGGCTGGAGTAGGCTGGTGAAGGCTGGCAGGTCGTGGCGGGCAAGTAGGCGGGTCTTGGTCGCGTGCTGCCCGCCGATTCATCTCCCGGTGACATTTCGATCGAGTTTTAATGTGGGTCGGAGGCCTATAATAAAGTGGGCGTGGTGGGGAGGGGGCTGGGCAGGGGGTGGGTAGGCCCGGCGGCTGATAATAGGTAAGGGAGGTGGTGTGGTGTAGGGGGGTAGGCTGAGATAGGTCGTCTTGTGGTGGAGGGTGAGGGTGAGTGTGAGGGTAAGGGTGAGCTTATGGTGGGAAGAAAGTTTAATCAGTAACGCTGACTGACTAGCTGACCAATACTGACTGACTGACTGACTGGCTGGCTCTAACTGACTGACATACTGGTGATCACTGTATGTGGACATGGTGGTGGTGGTGGTGATGGCGGTGGTAATGACAGTGAAAATGACTATAGCGGTGGTAGTGGTGGTAGTGGTGGTGGTGGTGATGGTTGTGTGTGGACATTGACATGATGGTGATGGCGTAGTGGCGTGAATGTGATGGTGGTAATGGTGTTGGTAGTAGTAGTAATAGCAGCAGTAGTAGTAGTAGTAGTAGTAGTAGTAGTAGTAGTAGTAGTAGTAGTGATGGTGGTAATAATGGTGATTGTGATGGTGATAATTGTAATTCTACTCTAAAACAAACTTGCACAAAATAAAGGAACACACACACACACACACACACACACACACACACACACACACACACACACACACACACACACACACACACACACACACACACACACACACACACACACACACATTGCATGCACATAACAGAAAGACTAAAACAACAACAACAACATCAAGAAGAACACACTCATTTTGTCGTGGTCATAATAATGTGTGTAGGAGATCCACGGGGGGCTGGGAGCTGGGTAGCGGGCGGAGGCAGGAAGTGGTGGCCAGGGTGACAGGAAGTTAAATGCCCCAAAGTTCAGTGTTAGCACGTTATTAATTGGCTTTGTCTCTATTATCACTGGTTATTATGGTCATTAGTGGTACTGCTCGTGGTGGTGGTGGTAGAGAGAGAGAGAGAGAGAGAGAGAGAGAGAGAGAGAGAGAGAGGAGAGGGAGAAGTAGACGAGACGAGACGAGAAAATAAAAAAAATGGTAATGGACAAGAGGAGGAGAAGGAAATAAGGAAGAAAAGGAAAGAAGGTAGAAAAGAAGAAGAAAAAGAAGGAGGAGGAGGAGGTGCAGGAGCAGAAGGAGGAGAAGGAGGAGGAAGAGGAGAAGGAGAGGGAGGAGGAGGAGGAGTAGAAGGAGATGGAGTAGGAGGAGGAGCAGGAGGAGGAGTAGGAAGAAGAGTAGGGAGGTGTGGGGGGGAGGATGAGAACAGACCAAGATGGACACTAAAGCATTACCTTGATTCCTCCGATAGAAACATTATTTATTCAGTTTTTTTTCTTTTTGTACGGGCAGGTGAGCAAACACAGGTACGTCGCTCAGGTAGGAGTCATTTGCATAGGTAGCGAGGCGAGGCTTTCACCTGTGCGTCGAGGCGAAGTAAGAGTGTAAGTGGCGGAACTCTTGGTAGCGGAATTGGACCTTTATATCCCTTACAGCCTCCTCCTGCCTCTCCTCCCGGCGTTATCTCATAATTCAAAATGGCTGGGGACGGACGCAAGGGTGGTGAAGGCTGGGGGTATTGGGGGAGGGTGGAAGGGAAAGGTTTTACTGTGTATGTGTATGTATGTGTGTGTGTGTTTACAATATGTGTTCGGCGTCTAAGCTTGTGCATCTCACCGTCAATGTTTCTTTC
Organism: Portunus trituberculatus; assembly: GCF_017591435.1. Lineage (NCBI taxonomy): Eukaryota > Metazoa > Arthropoda > Malacostraca > Decapoda > Portunidae > Portunus > Portunus trituberculatus. The sequence continues at coordinate 6,414,713 of NC_059268.1, read as the reverse complement.
ATTCTTCTTTGTCAGAGTTGAAATTTTACTCTTAGATTGCACCTTGTTCTGGTTCTCATTACTCTTATTTTTATCATTACTAATTTCATCCATATTCTTGTTTTTCTACATAGGTGAAATTCAGCGGCGCGTGAGAGTTATGTATATTGATATTCGTATTGATTTATTGTCTTTCCTTTGTCATGTTTCCTGCACATTTTTTTTTGTGTGTGCATTTTTATTCGCGGGCACTACGAGTAAGATTCTACCTGTTTACTTGTACGTTTGAGAGAGAGAGAGAGAGAGAGAGAGAGAGAGAGAGAGAGAGAAATATTCACCTGTACTTACTTATATTTGGCATTCTTATTTCCACAGGTGAGCCTCTGCTGTGGTACTGGAGAGAGTGAGCAGGTGAAGAGGTGACACGGTGCTCCAGTAAGATGCCGCTGTGTTGTGAATGGTGACTCTTTATCCTCTATTCTCCTATTGCTTATATTTACTCTTTGTTTTCATTGTCAATTGCCCTGCCTCCCACCCCTTCTCTCTCTCTCTCTCTCTCTCTCTCTCTCTCTCTCTCTCTCTCTCTCTCTCTCTCTCTCTCTCTCTCTCTCTCTCTCTCTCTCACCTACTTTTATTCGCATATTCTTCCTCAATGATATTTTTTCTTTCCATATCTGTCATATTATCTTCTATTTGGTGACAGAATGAATCGTGACTTTGCCCTGGATATTGTGACTCTTGTATATGGTGACTGACCACTAGGAAGATCAGACATATTTACAAGATTAGACAAATTTATGAAGGGAACGAGAGGTAGAAATAGGTAGGTGTGTTTCAGAGTGCTACGTGATCCCTTATTTCCTTATCTTCTTGTATTGTGCCTGTATATAGTGACTCCGTGGCCTTTCGTCTCTCACCACCACTGCTCTAGTTGAAGATACTCGTGTTTCTAAGGGTTCTGGTGATGGACTGGCAAGATATCTAGATTATTATAACGAGAAACTGTCTTGAAAATGCGGCTAGATGTTTTTGTAGCCTTGGAAAACTGTCTTAGTGAGAGAAAAAGGCATTTCTGAATACGGGTGAATGTATGATGATTCTGTGTTCAGTATATGGTGACTGCCCTTTATAGATAGCCATGGTGTAGAGGTCGAGGGAGCAAGGGAGCAACTGGAAAGAGAGGCAGAAAGAGAGCCTGATAAAAAGCATTACACTAACACACATAACTGTAACTCTTGGCGGCAATCAGACAAGCTTGTTTATCGAACGCTCTGCCCGATAGTCGTCCACGTCCTGGGAAAATATATGACCTTATTTCTGGTCCAGGCTGTGTTTCCGACAGACGGCGAAGAGTAAAGTGTTGAAAAAAATGTTTTGTTTGCCGGAGTAATTGTATTGACTTGAGGTTTGTTCGAATTTGAGTCAAGACAGACGTGTTAATATTCCTGACTCAACTGTGTTTTGTATTATCGGTTAAGGGTGAAAGGTGTAAAAGAAATTGTTGACTGGAGTTACATTACGTACATTTGCCGAGTGTTCGAATTCAACTTAAACCCTTCAGTACCATGCCGCGTTTTCATGTTAATTCTGTTTATTATTTGGCAATTTTATACATCAGAAACATATGTTGGGATTGAAATAGTGAAGACTCTGGCCATTAATCTTCTGACTTCCATAGATCATTCCTAATGCAAATAAAATCGTCTTATCACACCCAAAAATCAAGGTAAAGATACGTCCCAGAACTGAAAGAATTAAGAGTAAAAGGTGTGAAAAATATGTTTCTTGACTGGAATAACATTATATGCATTTGCCGAGTGTTTGAATTCAACTTAAGACAGACGCGTCGATGTGATGTTTCTATGTCTGTCCACCTCGGTAATGCAAGAGTTAACCAGTATTCTCAAACTTTCATTCCTTTTGCTGGTAGAATCTGGAACTTCCTGTCTGCGTCTACATGTATATTTTCTTCCTATCCTTGACTTAAACTGTTTCAGGAGGTATGTTTGAAGACGCTAAAGGTTTGATATTCTTGTGAGTGCGCGATATTGAAGCTGAAACTTTCAATAGATCTTTTTTTTATAACTTTTAACCTTTTGTTGTCCTTGGCCAGTGTGCCTCTTACATAAAAAAGCTGGTATATTCAATGTAAAGCAAGACAGGACAGTTCATGCGATGTCGTGAGTGATTGACAGAGGTGTGAGAGACAGTGCTTGCTGGTTCTCTGATGGGAGTAATATGATTCTTTTTATCGAGGGAAGAATTAAATAGCGATGTTTTATTCTTTTGTATTAACCCCTTCAGTACTAGGACGTTTTTTTACCACGAGTTTTGAATACAATTAGAGGATTTCATTGACATTAGGAAGGGTCTGTGGAGCTCGAAAGATTAATGACCAGAGTCTTCACAATTTAACCCTCACATAAGTTTCTAAAGTTGTATAAAATCGCCAAATAGTAAGCAGAATAAATATGAAAACGCGTCATGGTACTGAAGGGATTAATAACTTTGCATTTTTTCTCAGTCCTTAGATATTTAGATTGAAAGGAAATAAAGTTTATGTTTGTTTGCTTTTCAGTTATTCGGCGCTGGTGTGTTAAGGTAATTATTTTATTGACTAGTGTGAAGTGATTCGTAGGGAAACGGTGCTAATGTTTATAAGAGAAAATGTATGTTCACGTGAAGAGAAGGCATGGTCGGGTTGGGTAAAGTAATGATCGATGCGTCCTTGATCCATCTGACAGACAATTGAGTTTCTGGTGAAGTTTGAATTTGGGTGAAGAAGGGATCTAATAAACTAATTAGCTATAGACAGGTGTAGGTGATTGATAAAAGGATGGGAATAGGTAAGGAAACATTGAAGAGTTAGTGTAGTGTTTAATTGCCTTAGTTAGTTAAATAGTTGAATAGTAAGTAAATAGTGAATGAGGAAAAACCAGCCGAGTGTAAATCAGATTGTAATTTAACATACACTTTAGTCAGACACTCAGCTAATGAAATGCTTGATTATTTTGTCAGTTAATGATTTTGCTAAGTAGACAGGAAAGAACGAGGACAGATAAAGAGAGAATATGCGCTTAGCCAGTCTAGCATCACTTATTTACTTTTTTACTTAGATGACAAGGTACAGATGACTAGAAGAGAAATAGTATGTGACAAACGCTGTAGAGACGATGTATAAGAGAAGGTAGTTGGAGAGAGAGAGAGAGAGAGAGAGAGAGAGAGTGTGTGTGTGTGTGTGTGTGTGTGTGTGTGTGTGTGTGTGTGTGTGTGTGTGTTCCCATAGCGACGGGGTCCTGCGCCAGGCATCTCATAAAGTAAGATCCGGAGCCCCGCGAGGCTGCATGATGCTCACACAACCTTGCATCCCGCCCTCCATTAGCTTATTTCACATTTCCTTGGCGAACCTCAGCCTTTCCGGGACCCACACCACCCTTACGCCGCCCAAGCATACGGTCCGCACTCCCTCGCACGCCCTGGAGTTGGTGTACGCCGTTGTTGCATTAATAATCCCTAATATGGGGGAAATTGAACGCACGAAGGATTTTGGTTTTCAATATGTAGACTCGCCAGGGACTCTGATATTAGCTCATGTGGCTCGCGGGCTAGCTGGAGATCAGAGTGAGGAGACCAAATGAAGTTGGCTTATTATGCTGTGCCGGAGGGTATATAGCGCCATATTTTACGAACCTCCGCCTTTGCCGCCTCCTCCACCTCCTCCCCGTCTTCCTCCTCCTCCTCTTCCTCCTTCTCCTCCTCCACTACCGAGAGGAGGTTACACGCGCTTCTGATTTTCGTATTTTTCGGAAGGAGCGGATGTCTTGGGTTGAATTTGCTGCCTTACAGGAGGAGGAGGAAGTGGAGGAGGAATGGACCGCTGAAGAAAAAGAGGAAAAGCTTCACTCCAGCAGGAAAGACGCCGCCAGGATTCTGATCTTCTTTGAGTCGCCTTTTTCCTTTTTCTTCCTCCTCGTCTTCCACGTTGTCATTTTTCCTTCCTCTCGTCATCACGTTAAGCATAATTATATTTTCCTTGCTTACAGATAACATGTTTCGTAACGTTCTGTAGTGTGGATATGTTATTTTGCTTATATGATTTGTTCTGTTCATTTGTGAGTGTTTATGCACGTACATTTGTTATGAGAGGTTGTGTAACATTCTTTGCTCATCCCACTGTAACTTTTATCTTTACTTGTAGGTCTGCTTAGCTGGTAAGAGTCTATTAACTGTCAGATGTTGCAAGACCGTCAGTAGGTCAGAAGACAAAGCGCAATAGTGTGAATGCAGATTACTCTACTTAAAACCGTGACTATCTTTGCTTACTTCAGTGTATGGTGTCACATGTATGAGGCAGCGGTGTTCGTGAGGTCAGGCTGATGTATCGTAAGTTAGTTATGTCAATTAAACCAGATATTTCAGTGAGGGAGGAATTGGTATAGCTGAATCAAGGCGTCACGCACACCGTCACTCACTCGGTCAGTCAGTCAGTCAGTCAGTGAATCAGTCAGGAAAGTCACGCTTAACAACTTTCACTCACATCCCAGCCTTCGAAAAGTGGTAAACTTAAAAATCAAATGCTACTACTACCACTACTACTACTACTACTACTACTACTACTACTACTACTACTACTACTACTACTACTACTACCACCACCACCACCACCACCACCACCACCACCACCACCACTACCGCCACGGCAGGCTGGGCGAGGTGGACGCGCAGCTCCGCCATGAAGCTTTAAAACAAAATGGTGGAGACTTTAAACGCCTTCCAATCCCTTCACTGCCTGGATTCCTTGAGCTTCGTGGGTGTGGATGACGAGACCTTTACATGATCCATAAGTGACATTAACTCCTGTGTGTTTGAATGCCACTTAGCATTATTTATTCACTGCTTTGTATCTTGTAGGTCTGAATTGTCGTGATCGTGCCAAGAAGTGCTAATCCAAGTGTAGTTTGCTGTGTTTAAAATTCAGTAATATGCGAAACTAATTTCAAGAGTGTGGAACTTTTCGTGTCTCAGTCTACCCTAACCTAACCTAACCTAACCTAACCTGTCCTAACGTAACGTAACCTAACCTAACCTAACCTAACCTGACTTAACCTAACCTAACCTAACCTTGAAGTCCTCTGATTTGTCCAGAGTTATTCAGTTTCTTAATCATTCATTCCATCAGTCAGTCAGTCAGTCAAACAGTCAATCAATCAGCCAACCATACAGTCAGTCAATCAGTCAGTCAGTCAGTCAAACAGTCATTCAATCAGCCAACTATACAGTCAGTCAATCAGTCAGTCAGTCAGTCAAACAGTCATTGAATCAGCTAACCATACAGTCATTCAATCAGTCAGTCAGTTAGTCAGTCACTCACTCACTCAGTCAGTCAAACAGTTTCGTGAATAAGTAGTTTTTTCATTCGTTCGTCAGTCGGTCATACAGTCAGTCAGTCAAATAGTCAAATAGCTTCATAAGTAAGTTTTTTAATCGCACATACATGCAGTTAGCAACCCACACAGTCAATCAGTCAGTCAGTCATTCAGGCAATTAATTTCGTGAGTAAGCAGGGCAGAAGGCGTTAAGACATTGCGTACCACTAATGTGTTGTTTCTTAGGTATTCACTCACGTCGTTACAAATAGAGGTAGGTTGGTAGGTAGGTAGGTCGGTAAGAAGAGAGACAGTGCGTTGGAAAGGTGTGGTCAGTAAGTATGCAGTAGGTGTTCCCTCACATAAATCTCGTAACTTTGAGCCCTACAATTGCCACCACATATCACCCACACCGTTATCACTGTCAACCATTATACGAGTGAGGCCGCCATAGAACATTAACTTCTACACGAGTTATGGTATTTTTTTCTTATTTTTACTCTCACCTCTGCCTGTCTAATATATTTCTTTGTCGCCAGTTCGTAAGAATTCTATATAGATCTGGATACGGTATTTAAAAAGTTTGTAGGTGTGTGTGTGTGTGTGTGTGTGTGTGTGTGTGTGTGTGTGTGTGTGTGTGTGTGTGTGTGTTACTATGTGAAACGCACCTTAATCATAACTCAAAATCTAAAATAATGTACTTGAGAGAGGAATCAGAGTAACTATTTCGCTATTTTTCTTATGAACAGTTGTAAATATTCAGATACTTATTATTTTGCTACAGTTTTAACCCTTTAGGTGATATCTGGTCTATCTTTCCTTAACTATTGATCACTCTTGACACAGCCTTCCTTTTCTGACCTACCTTCAATCTATTAACTGGAGTAGAAATGTCAAAATCTACTCTTTTTTTTTTTTTTTTTTTAATCTCTGACTTTCTTGTAGATGCTTATAAAGATTTCATGTATTATTTCTGATGTTGATTATTTCGTTTGAATATTTCTATAGCTTAGACAACATTAACCTTCCGTTCCCTCCCTCTCCCTCCCTCTCTGCGTATCCTTGCAAACAATTTCACACTGTCCTGAATGCCAACAAAGGACGACCGTAGCAGCGAATGGGTTAATAAATCACCATGTGTCATTTAAACTCGCCCCTCAGAAACTCAGACACTCTCTATCGTGACCTCTTGTAGATACAGAGGCTCTTTATAACAGAGAACGGAGACTATGGGAGAAGTTAAAGCAGTGAGAAGTAGTGTGGGATGTTGCTAGTAGACTGGTTAATGTAGAAAAATAAACTGAAAAATTAGCTAGCAAAATTAATGGTATGGGCTAATTTTTTTTTTATGTAAGAGGGGAAAAAGGGCAAAGAACAAAAACAAAAAAAATCCACTTAGTAGCGAATCCCCTTACAGGTCCGAGAGAGTTAGCCAAAAGAAAGGGATAATTGTCTTGAAACTTCCCTTTTAAATGAAGTCAAGTCCTAGGAAGTTGGAAATGCAGAAGCAGGTATAGGGAGTTCTAGAGTTCATCAGATCGCCATCGTCACCATGAAGAATATAAGTTTTAAGACAGATAAAGATTAAACACGGTGGGGAATTAGTATGGCATGTTACTAGTAAACTAACCACGACTTTATCCCTTAAAAAAAAAAAACATTAGAATAGACAACATTAATTTTTATCTCTCTCCTAAGGAATATAAGATTTTATCCATCCAATTTTAAACACATCTCCCGCCTCTCCATCTCACAGCAGCCAGCGAGTCACGAGCGGGTCTTTCTTACTTGCGTTCAGCTTCCCAAGAGACATTTGTTCAAAGTAAGAGAGGAAAGAGATTTAAACAGCAGAGTTTCAGGATCATATGTTTAGCTAATGGAGTGTCTTCGTGAATAATCCGGGGAGGGTGTGTTGGTGTGTGGCGGTTGGGGGGAGCAGGGGAAGGAGGGGAAGGAAAGAAGTTATTTGCATGGAAAATGTGTATATATATGTGGAAAACAGCGAATGAAATATGAATTTGGTTTATGTAGCAAAATGTTGTATATGATAATAGGAAATACAGACAACGGCAGGCTTTTGAGAGAGAGAGAGAGAGAGAGAGAGAGAGAGAGAGAGAGAGAGAGAGAGAGAGAGAGAGAGAGAGACTAGGTTTACATAAAAATATAATAATGATAATACACGTCCATTAGATCGTGTTCATGGAAATGGTGCTTGAAGAAAAGTGACAAAAGAACTAGGAAATGGAAAAAGAGAAGAAGTAGGAAAAGGAGAAGGAGGAAAGAATAAGAAATGGAGGGAGAAAAGAACATTGCAAACATGAGGAACATTAGGAAAGGATGAATTAGGGAAACACTTCATAAAAAACCCCTCTCGAAGGACAAACAGATACAACAATAGCAGGTAGATAGATAGGTAGATAGATAGCTTATTGACACACCACGAGCAATTCAAATAGAACTTTCAAAATATCAATCCTGGTATCATTTTTTTTTTATTTTATTTTTTCATTTATACCATGTGGGCTTTTCACGGGAATTTATGGGCTAAAGGGGGTGCTTTTTTGGGTACCTCTTATCTCAAAGCCCACCCGTTAGGATACCCTTGCTCCGAGTGAGGAAGCCCAAACTACACTCGAATCGTGGACAGGATTCGAACCCGTGAGCTTGGAGATCCCTCGGACCCCA
>NC_059268.1:6389183-6401683 GCF_017591435.1 Portunus trituberculatus | reverse complement strand
TCCTCCTCCTTCTCCTCCTCCTCCTCCTCCTCCTCCTCCTCCTCCTCCTTCTCCTCCTCCTCCTCCTCCTCCTCCTTATCATCATCATCATCATCATCAACCTCTTCCACTTCCTTGTCCTCTTCCAGTTCTTCCTTCTCCTCTTCCTCCTGTGGCTATATGATTGAAGGATTGGGTTTAAAAGGGGAATGAATTAAAATTTTTTGAAGACGTGATGCGAATTATTTTTGGTTAGTTATTGTAAGCTCACACACACACACACACACACACACACACACACACACACACACACACACACACACACACACACACACACACACACACACACACACACACACACACACACACACACACACACACGGATTTTTTTTTGAGCTTCACCCATACAAGCTCACTAGATCACCGCTCGTCAATTTGACCTATTCGCACCCAGGTTGTTGTGTTGACAGTCGGTAGTGTGTTCCCAGCGTAGTAACCCCGAGTATAAATATTAAATACCGCTATACATTACCATAGAACGCGGACTGTAAGTGATTAGGTGACGCCGAGGTATTGGCAGCCGTGTTGTGCGGTGACAGGAGGGATCCATGTGATGCATCAGGTATATAGTGTAGCACGTCATGTAATATATTTTATTTAGGTGTAGAAATTCGTGTTTACATAGATTTTTTTTTTTATTTATACCATGTGGAGTTTTCACGGGAATTTAAAGGCTACAGGAGGTATTTTTTGGGTACCTCCTATCTGAAAGCCCACCCACTAGGGAATGTTATACCCCCGAGTAAGGAAGCCCTACTTACACTCGGACCGTGGGCAGGATTCGAACCTGTGCGCTTGGAGACCCCTCGGCCACCAAAGCGCACATGGTTTAAACTATCTTAAGGCATTCATGTATCTATTTACTTTATTTACTTTTTTGTGAGTAAATGATGCGTCCCTCTTTATTTCATTTGCCTCTGACTTATATAAGGTCTCAATACTGGCTTTGTAGAGATCTGTAGAGATATGAAAGCTGTACACCTCACCTGGCTTGCTTAGGGCGACTGATCGGAAACTAGCAACGAAAAAAAAACACCAAACACCCCCAAATACACCCAAACACACCCAACCATACCACATACACCCAAAAACACTCCCAAACACCACCACACACCACAACACCACAAACACCATGAAACAAAATAAAATAAAGATATTTCGGCACGTTTCTCCCTAACCTTCGACAACATGGAAACCTCGGCGCCATGGTGAGTGCCGCGTCGTGAACTGAAAGCCAATAATAGAGGTGCTTCAGATGCCTCTACACCACATCATTGCAACTCTTTCGGTCTCCCACTCAGCCTCTTAATCAGCCTCCTCAATTGCTGCCCTTCTTATCTTTCTCTTCTATATATATTTTTTTTCTGAGTTCTTCCACCTCTCCTCATGTTAATACTCGTTTCCAGTAACTTATGAGGATGATTTTTAGTATATTTGATCTGTGTGTCTGTCTGGTTGTCTGCGTGTCTTCATGTTTCATATATTCGTATAATTATCGCTTCTATTTGATTTTTTGTATATATTTCTTTCATTATCTATTTGTCGATCTTTTTCACAATCGATCTATCAGTCCGTGTGTGTGTGTGTGTGTGTGTGTGTGTGTGTGTGTGTGTGTGTGTGTGTGTGTGTGTGTGTTCGTCTTTCTCGCCAATTTATCAATCCTTTCTATTTTCTCTTTTCGTACTGTTATTTTCCGTCTTGTCTCTTGTCCGTGTGTCTGTGTGTCGTGTCTGTATCATACCATGTTTGCCTTTATATCTATCTATCCTGTGTATCTCTGTCTGTCGCCCACCTGTTTCGTGTCGTTCGTTGCTTTCTCTGTCTCAGGCCTCCCATTAAAACTTTGCCCTCGCCAGCTCCTTGTTACCTCGCTTCCACCCCGCCGCCTCTTGCACATCGCTCCCCTTCCCTCCCGTTCCCCAACAGGATCAAAGCAACACCACCCATCCCCTTCACTACCACCTGCCACCTCCTCCCCATCCCGCCATAATTTTCTCCTGCTGCTTCTCCTCCTCCTCGTCATCCTCTTCGCTTTTTATTTTTTTGTCTCCTTTTTCTTCTTGCTAAGCAGTCAAGTGATGGCACCTTAGAAAATACTGAATGTTTATAAGGTGTATGTTATTCCTAGAGAGAGAGAGAGAGAGAGAGAGAGAGAGAGAGAGAGAGAGAGAGAGAGAGAGAGATCGTTTTTGAAATGTAAAATCTTCTTTTCTTTAAATGTAATATCTAGATGAGAGAGAGAGAGAGAGAGAGAGAGAGTCAAGAGTCAACAGGGAGCCACAGGAACCACAGCACTCAAAACAGCGTTCATGAGTTCTTTACTTTGAAAGGTTATTGGCTTCGCTGTCTTATTAGTTGCGGTGGCGGCAGCGGTCATGGTGGAAAGAGGGTGAGGGGAAGGGGGAAGGAGGGAGGGGTTCTCTGGACAAATATTGACGCCTTTCCTCCTTCCTCCCTCTCTCCCTTCCTGTCTCTCTTGGCCTCCTTTTCCCTTTTGATGTGGAGTGTGAGGTCAGACATTTGATGATCTTTTCGCGCGGTTTCTATTTTAAGGGCCGTCGGTTTGACCTTCGTTGTAAGAGGCAAAGGTAAAAAGGGAGAGACGGAGGGAGAAAGGGAGAGGAGAGGAGGGCCCGGGGAAGGTAAAGGTACTGTGGTTAGTTTGTTAGTTTTTTTGTTCAGTTAGGTTAATTTTTTTTTTTTAGTTAGGTCTAGTTTAAGTTATTCTAGTTTAGTTTACTTCTAAGTGTCACTCGATTCATGTACGCCTTCGTTAGCATGAGTGTTGCTTTCTCTTTTCATTCATGGGTATTATTTTACAGATTGTTTGATACATTTCCTTTAGTTCGCTTTATTCCACACTTCTTTTTAATCACCAGTTTTTCAGCTGCACACACACACACACACAAAGATCAAAGTCCATCCCTACCAATCAACACATCTATTCATCACTCATCTTATTCATTCACTAAACGTCAGTCAGTCATTCATTCAGTCAGCCAGCTAGTCAGTGCTACCAGTTACTTATTTACCTGGTAAGTTATGCATGCAATCAAGCAAGCAATCAAGCTGTCAATTAGTCAGCTCATCAGGTATGCAGTCAGTCGTGGTGTCTGTCTGTTTTCATCGATCCTTGTTGGGCTTCATTTTTCAACCACTTCTTTATTGATAAGCGTGAGGCAGAGTAATTGTTGAGTCAGTCATTATGCTGTCGTTCGATTAGTGAGTGCGTGCGTGAATGAGTGCGTGCGTGAGTGAATGCGTGAGTGAATGCGTGAGTGCGTGAATAAGGGAGTGAATGACTTAGTGCGTGAGTGAATGAGTGCGTGATTGACTGAATGCGTGAGTGAGTAAATGACTGAGTGCGTGAGTGATTGAGTGCGTGAGTGAGTGAATGCGTGAATGAGTGAGTGCATGAATAAGAGTGATTGAGTAAGAAAACGTTATTGAGTGATTGAGTGAGTGAGAGTATACGGTATTGAGTGCGTGAGTTAGTGCGTGAGCGAGAGTGATTGAGTGAGAGTTATTATGTTACTAGGTGCGTAAGTGCGTGAGTGAATGAGTGAGTGTGTGAATTGAGTGAGAGAGAGAGAGAGAGAGAGAGAGAGAGAGAGAGAGAGAGAGAGAGAGAGAGAGAATCACACTATCATCACTCTCTTTTCACCTGTAACCCTTCAAACCCTAATGACGCTAATATGACACTTACTATTTATTACCTCTAAACAACTTCTGAACAAATTAGATAAGCAAATAAATAAAAATAAATCGATAAATAAATCAAATTGCAACCTTTCATTTAGGAATACATAAGTGGCACGTGTTTTTTTTTTTTCATTTTCGTTCTATCTCAGTGCCGAGTGACGTATGTGGAAATCATTTATCGTATACAACATCAACGCAACACCTTCCTTTTTTTTTCCACGAAGAAGTCAAAGGGTTAAACTGCTCTGAAGGTCACGCCGCTCACCTTTCATTCACCTTTGGAAACCATTTTTTTTTTCTCTCCGTTTTTTTCATTATTTTTTTTCCCTAACTCCATTTCACAGTGTTGAGAGGTGATGGAGGTGTGGTTTGCTTCTCTCTCTCTCTCTCTCTCTCTCTCTCTCTCTCTCTCTCTCTCTCTCTCTCTCTCTCTCTCTCTCTCTCTGTGATGGCTGCGGTTTCCAGTGTGGTAAACCATATCAGAGTTGTTATTTATCTCATACGTTTTCTTTGTTCTAATACACTCTTTTTCGTTTCCCATGTTCTTTTTTATTTATGTGCTTTTTTTGGACTCGTGGGTGAAAGGGGTTTGGAGAGAGAGAGAGAGAGAGAGAGAGAGAGAGAGAGAGAGAGATCTTCCTCCTCCTCCTCCTCTTCCTCCTTCTTCTCTCCCCTTGACAGATAAAGTAGTAAACATCGTACACCTGGCTACTTCTTCCCTCCTCCTCCTCCTCCTCCTCCTCCTCCTCCTCCTCCTTTCCTTTCCATTCCTTTCTTTCTTCATCTCCCCTCTCCCCACCCCTCTCTCTTCTCTCTCTCCCTCTTTCCCTGTCTCGCGCTCTCTCTCTCAGCCAATCAAATTTTCGACAATCTTATTAAAAAAGCCGGGGAGGTTTTGCCCTGGGGTATAAATTCTCATCAGGAGCTGAAATTTTCATTTGTCCAATCGGGAAATGGGGGAGGATCAAGGGAGCTGGGCGGGACGCGGAGGTTAATTTCACTTTAATGGTGTTTTTAGCTGTCTTTCTGATCTCTTATATAGGTGCCCGTGTACATTAATTAAGGAGTGATGGGGGAGGGACGAGGCGAAGGCGAAGGAACAGAAGAGAGAGAGCGAGAGAGAGAGAGAGAGAGAGAGAGAGAGAGAGAGAGAGAGAGAGAGAGAGAGAGAGAGAGGGAAAAAGGGTATTTGAGGGTCAAGTTTTTGTTTGTTTCCGGTGGATTTTTGCCTCCCTCTCTCCCTTCCTTCCTTCCTCCATCCCTCCATCCCTCCTTCCCTCCTTCCCTCTCCCTAAACAACCCTGGAAGCTCATCGCGCGGCGCCCTCCCCCTCCTCTTCCTCCTCTCCCTTCAGTAAACCTATGGGACAGAGTGGGACGGAGTGGTGGGGGGAGTGTTTCAAGTGTAGAGATGAACTAGGAGGGTATATTTGGTGCAGGTAATGGTGGTTGGGGTGTGGGGAAGCATGGGTGATGTGGATGTGGTGAGTGGTGAGTGTGGTGGGTCTGGTGGTGACGGTGGTGACGGTGGTGGAGGGGGCGGGGTGTTGAAAGGAGGCCAGCTGTTGGGTCGGGTTGGTTTGTGGCTGTGAGTTATCAATATGAGGTACAGTACACAGGAAAGGGAGTAACAGAGAGAGAGAGAGAGAGAGAGAGAGAGAGAGAGAGAGAGAGAGAGAGAAAGGGTTTGACGTCCTGGTTAGTGATGGGAGTAGGAAAGGAAAGGGAGGAGGGAGGAAATAGTGAATGGGTGAATAAGGAAAAGAGAAAGAAAAGTTTACTCGTTTTGTTGTTATATTTTCTACTACAAGCGAAGGAATAAGGAGATACAAAAGGCGATAGAGAGTTTACCTTCATTTATATTGCCTGTGTGCTTCTCTGTCTGTATTATCAATGGATTGTGTTCAGTTCGTCCTCTCTCTCTCTCATATATCAAATAAAACTCTGCCATTGCACTTCAGTTATACATATTATAATTTTGTACACGCCACTTCTTGATCAAAATGACCTCAAAGTGATCTATTGCTCTATTTCGAAAACTATTTCTGCACGCCCTCTTGTTTTGTATGTGTTCTCTTCTCTTTTCTAATATTTCTACTTTAGTTCTCTAGTGTTGCCTTTTCTTTTCGACACAAGTTATATGTATCAACCATTTACTTTATCTTCATTTCTCATTACAGGCTTCGTAACAAAAAATGTGCCAATACTAAACCATGAGAAGGTGTGTGTGTGTGTGTGTGTGTGTGTGTGTGTGTGTGCAGGTGTTTTAAAGAGTGAAAGATCTGCATTAAGGAGAGTACCTCATATATAGTAATTTATACACGAGCACAAACTTCAAAACATAAACACATTAAATACAAAGTGAATAATTTACCAGTGAGATAATAAAGTAGGTATCTCTCTCTCTCTCTCTCTCTCTCTCTCTCTCTCTCTCTCTCTCTCTCGGTGGTACACTCGGCCAATACCTCCCCTTGTCACTAGCAGTTTCAGATCACCTGCTGCACCAATCACGATGACTCAAGACAACAGAGATGCTTCGTCTTCCATCTCCCATCATCTGCTCTCCCCTCCTCTCCCTCTCCCGCTCTCACTCCCTTCCGACCTCCTCTTCTACCTTTCCCTTAACTTTCTCTCTCTCTCTCTCTCTCTCTCTCTCTCTCTCTCTCTCTCTCTCTCTCTCTCTCTCTCTCTCTCTCTCTCTCTCTCGTGTCGTTTCTGTGTTTGTGTTATTTTTTTTCTCTTCCTCTTCTGTTTCTTTTCCTGCTCTTCTTTTTCCTATTTCTCTTCTCTCTCTCTTTCTCCTGGTTCTCTTTCAGTTTCTCTTCTTCAGTAGTAGTAGTAGTAGTAGTAGTAGTAGTAGCTATAGTAGTAATAAAGTTTTCAATCATATTACTATCCCCTCCCTTTCTCTTCCCCATTTATCCTCCCTTTACCCTTTCCTAACCATCCCTTCCTTTCCATGTACCTATCCTACCCATCAACTCCCATCTCTCATCCTCCTTACCTATCTATCCTTACTCTCCACTCTCCGTTACCCGATGCCCTTCAGCTTCTACCACCCCAGTCCCTCTCTCTTTTACTCCCCTCTCTGCCCCTCTTCCCGTCCGTAACACAGCCGGCGTAGGGGATTACCCGGGTTCCACCATTTGGCTTTAACGATGCGACACAAACCAATGAGATTTGAGCGTGTTTTTCAGAATCCTGGAAATTTTTGTTTAACTGTGGCAGATGTCGGAGGAAGGGAGAGAGAGAGAGGGAGAGGGAGAGGGAGAGGAAGAGGATGAGGAGGGAAGGAGGGAGGGAGGACCGGAACCCTGTTAATGCGTAGGGATGGAGGGAAAGAAGGGTAGATGTAGGAAGGGTATATGATGGTTGTGTGTGTGTGTGTGTGTGTGTGTGTGTGTGTGTGTGTGTGTGTGTGTGTGTGTGTGTGTGTGTGTGTACAGAGGGACGAGGAGGAAGATAGGTAGGAAGGAAGCAAAGATGGATGAGAGAGAGAGAGAGAGAGAGAGAGAGAGAGAGAGAGAGAGAGAGAGAGAGACACACACACACACACACACACACACACACACATACACAGGAAAAGACAGACCGCGGCAGGTGAAGAGGAGGAGGAGGAGGAGGAGGAGGAGGAGGAGGAGGAGGAGGAGGAGGAGGAAAGAAAGAGGAACCAGTGGGGAAGTGGAGTGAAGGAGGGAAAGAGGGAGTGAATGAGTGTTTGTAGTGGGTCCAGGTGAGTCAGAAGATTTCACTGCTTCGTAACACCTGCTTCATTCACTACTTGGAAGAGAGAGAGAGAGAGAGAGAGAGAGAGAGAGAGAGTTGGTTAGTTAGTTAATTCATTAGTTAGAAATTTAGTTAGCATTCAGTTAGATAGATTTTTCATTTAGTTAGTCATTTAGTTTCTTGTACAGTCAGTTATTGAATTATTGACTTCGTTGTTTAGTCACCAGGACAGTTAGTTAGTTAGTCATTTGGTTAATAAGTTACTGCATTAACAACAAAATAAACTACATTAACACACACACACACACACACACACACACACACACAAAGAAAAAAAACATTATTTTCCACACACACACACACACACACACACACACACACACACACACACACACACAAAGAAAAAAAACATTATTTTCGACACACACACACACACACACACACACATACACAGAGTCGTTCATCTTCACAGTGGTTCACAAAAGATTCACTCAGGTTTCGGGACGCGGGAAGTGGAGCACAGACCCGCCTTTCGAACCTTCCCTAGGCCCCGCGGCGCCAAATGGAGGTAAAATGTAAATTATTGGATTTGGGGCTGTTTGTACGTTTTTCGATATCCGGAGAGGCGCGGAGGAGCAGCTGGCGCCGAAGGGAAGGGGTGGACGGTAGGAGGGAGGGGAGGGAGGTCGAGAGAGAAAGAGAGGGGAAGGGGAGAGAAGGGGGAGTAGACAGAAAGGTGAGGGGATGAAGAACGTCAACTGTATATCTCTCCCTTTTCCCTCTCTTTCTCTCTCTCCCTCTCCCTCTCTCTCCCTCCGTGACCCTCTTCATTATTTGATTAGATATGTTATTATTTCATTACTTTATCCATTCGTGTGTGTTGATTTTACGGGCTTTCCTTGTGCGCCAGTTGGAGGGAAGACGAGAAAACTGAGCACGCCATGAAAGACACAGAAGGAAGCAGAAATATATAGAAAGAAAGAAAAAGAAAAAGAAAAACCAAGAAAAAACAAGAGAAGAAACTGAGCACGCCATGAAAGACACAGAAGGAAACAGAAAGAAATAAAAATAGAGGAAGAAAAATGAAAGAAAAAACAAGAGAGGAAACTGAGCACGCCATGAAAGACACAGAAGGAAACAGAAAGAAATAAAAATAGAGGAAGAAAAATGAAAGAAAAAACAAGAGAGGAAACTGAGCACGCCATGAAATACACAGAAGGAAGCAAGAAAAAATAGAAATAGAGAAAGAAAAGTAAAAGAAAAAAACAAGAGAGGAAACTGAGGACGCGATGAAAGACACAGAAGGAAACAAAAAGAATTAGAAAGGAAGAAAAAGAAATAGAAAAAAAAATAAGAAAGACACAACATTTGGGAAGAAAAAAAGGGAAAAGCTAAACTAGAAAAATCTTTGCTAGTTCATATTGCTAATAACAAAAATCATGGTATGTTTTATTATTTTCATATCATACATTTTTCTTAACAGATTACTTTAGTGTTTTTCCTGTTGTATTCATCGTCAGTTATAGCAACAATCTGTGCTAACCTAAGCTACCCGAACCTTCTCTAGCAGCTCATAACCTAACAAAACAGGTGAGTGTAATTTTTTTTTTTATTTTTTTTTTATATACCATGTGGACTTTGCACGGGAATTCATGGGCTAAAGGATACTGTTTAGGGTACCTCCTATCTCAAAGCTCACCCGCTAGGAAACCGTTGCCTTGAGTGAGGAAGCCCAACCTACACTCGGACCGTGGACAGGATTCGAACCCGTGCGCTTGGAGACCCCTCGAATCCCAAAGCACACATGGTTCCACTGTACAGGTTATTTTAGAATTTTCCTCTTGTATTTATTGTCAGTTATAGGAATAATTTGTGCAAACCTAAGCTACCCTAACCTATCTAGGAGCTCGCAATCTAACAAAACAGGTGAATGTACTTTCTTCTAAGTAAATATTTGTCTTATTTTGATTGATTTAATAGTTTTTCCCTTTTTTATTTGCTATATGCATTATTTCTGTGTATTCATTTGCTTGTCTTGCTTTATTTATTCAACAGCAGCTGGACTTGTCAGAGATGTTTCTTAAATATTTAGCTATCTAACCTTTCTTCGTTTATTTATCCCGTTAACAATGAAGAAATCTTGCCAATCTGTCAGTAAAACCATTTATGAATACTAAAAACCCGCGAAACTCCAGAATCTTTTGACAGTAGTGATGTGACGAAGAAATGTTGCAGAGTATGTTTATCTATTTGTCATATTTGAACCTCTTAACCTTCCTCCTCAGTACTATGACACATTTTTACCATTAGTTTTGGGTGTAATTAGACGATTTTATTTTCCATTAGGAAGGATTTATGGAGGCCAGACGATTATTGGTCTAGAGTATTCACTGTTTTAATTCTGAGGTTTCTGAAGCTGTATACTAAAATCACCAAATAGTAAGCAGAATGAATATAAAGACGTGAGATGGTACTGAAGAGGTTAAGACTTCACACTAACCTGGAAACGTTGAGTCATCCCTGCAGCAAGACAAGAGAGGGATTACTAATGATATCAGGAACCACATTTGAAGCTTAATCGCCCCATGTGGTCTTGTTTCCTTTCGTCCCTCGATTGGTTCATCTATTAACGTAGCCATCAGTCGATAATGAGTCAGTTAAGCAGTTAATCTATTTCTCTGCCTTCCAACGTTTACTGCTTTATTTTTATGTGTTTTCTCTCTACATTCATTCATCAATTTATTTGTATTTTGTTCTGTCTATGTATTTGTGTATTCATGCGTGTATTATCTTTTGTAGTACTGTGTGTGTGTGTGTGTGTGTGTGTGTGTGTGTGTGTGTGTGTGTGTGTGTGTGTGTGTGTGTGTGTGTGTGACTGATAATATATATGTTCATCAGTCTATTTATTCATTTTTCCCCACATCATATCCATCTAACTGTCTGTCTAATTTAGATATCTACCTTTATCTATCTGTTTATCTCTGTTCATATTTCTTTTTCCTTATCTATTTGTATCTATATTGTATTTCATCATGGTGTGTGTGTGTGTGTGTGTGTGTGTGTGTGTGTGTGTGTGTGTGTGTGTGTGTGTGTGTGTGTGTGTTTGCGTGTGTGTACTGTACGTATGCAAACCAGCTGTACAAACACAATTTCTGCAGCACAAAGAGAGCAGAACCAGCAGCTCTTCATAAATAATAACATTGATGAGCGGAATATTCAAGACCTGTATAACTATTTTTTTTCCTTTCCATTGTGTAAGTATTTATCTACATTTATGTTTTGAGCACCCCTACCACCACCACCACTACCACCACCACCATCACCACTTACGTACCGTCACACCTGCATCTTTATTTAACATTTTTCGATAAGGGAAGGGCGTTGGCTAAGTATTGTAGCTTCTCATTACCTCAACGAAACTATCTGGAGCAACTATGAAGCAAAGAGACAGCAAAGTTCGTGTGGATACAAAGACAACATGATAAATACTAGTAATATAGGAAAAAGAGGATGAAAGGCAGAAATTAACACGAAAAATTGTAAAAAAGAAAATGTGATAAGAAAGAACGTAAAAGTAAGAGGAAGAAAGAATAACGAAAATTTTAAATGCTTTTTATTTCCATTTCGTACCTAACCTAACCTAACCTAACCTAACCTGTCCACTGTTATTTTTTTTCTAGATAAAATTACAACAGGTATTTTTTTTTTTTTTCCAATGATACTCTTTCCTTAGTAATCAATTTCAACGTTACTTATTTTCCTATACCTTCATTTCGAGCACCAAAAAAGGGAGACGGAGCCAGCACGAGTCTACCAAACGATTTAATGCCTGCTGTCTTATTTTTGCTCCCACAATTCGTCTAGTTATATAAATGTCGTGACGTTATCAGTTCAAAGCGTTGAATGCACAAAGTTACTGCAGAAATTATATAGAAATTCACTGAAGTCTATATAATTGTATGAAATCTATTGTATTTTTAATATTTCTAGGTTCTTAAAATACTAAAGAGTAACAAAAACGTAACACACACACACACACACACACACACACACACACACACACACACACACACACACACACACACACACACACACGACGGAAAATTAAGAATCAAGAAAGAAAACGGGGGAAAAAATGGAGCGTTTGTGTGGGTTATTGGAAGAAAGGAAAGGTGTGGTGGAGAAATATAGCAGAGAGTGAATGAAGGTTGAAGAAAAAGAAAAAAAAGTTTGCAAGAGAGAGAGAGAGAGAGAGAGAGAGAGAGAGAGAGAGAGAGAGAGAGAGAGAGAGAGAAAGCTGTTGGGAGGGAGGGGGGGAAGGGTTGAAGCAGCGCAAATTGCAGCTCTTGGCCAGAAAACTGTGGAAGAAATAGGAGTTATGAAAAGAGTGGCCGTGAGTAAGAAAAGTTTGTGTGTGTGTTTTTGAGAGTGAAGGAGAGAAACCAAATAATGAGGAGGAGCACGAGGTTGCGGAAGGAAATGAGAGAGAGAGAGAGAGAGAGAGAGAGAGAGAGAGAGAGAGAGAGAGAGAGAGAAATTAAAAGATAAAACAGTCGCGGAAGTAAAAGAAGAGAGAAAAAAAAGCTGAGGAGAAAGAAGATGAGAACGATGAACGACCAACACGCAGGTGATGAAGAAGAGGAGGAGGAGGAGGAGGAAGGAGGACAAGTGAGAAGAGAAAGAGTAGGAGAAAGAAAGAAAGGAGGAGGTGGGGGAGGAGGAGGAGGAGGAGGAGGAGGAAGAGGAGGAGGAGGAGAGACCATGGCATGGATTAAATTAAGGAAATATGGAGGATCGAAGAGGCGGGTTGACGCGAGAACCTTCTGATCAGGAGTGAGTGATGGTCAATTTCGTAAGAGCCCACTGTACCCCTCCTCCTCCTCCTCCTCCTCCTCCTCCTCCTTCTCACATGTCCTTCTCGTCCTCCGCTTCCTTCCTATTTTTCATTGCAGTCACTTCTCTTCTCCAGGCTCTATCATTCTCTCTTTTTTTTCTATTTCGTCTTCCTTCTCTTATGTTTGAGGTGGTGGTGGT
>NC_059268.1:6349183-6384183 GCF_017591435.1 Portunus trituberculatus | reverse complement strand
ATAATAATAATAATAATAAAAATAACAATAATAGTAACAATAATAAAGATGATAATTCGGTGTTTTAACAGTTAAGGGTAAGATCGCTGAAGAAAAGATTGCATGTTTTAGCTTCATAGATTTGCTAAAGAGCTTTCCACACGGTCACTAGAATGCAAAATACGTAAGTGGCTTAGTCTTAAATCGGCTCATGATTATTTAAGCAGATGCTGAGATAGTGGAACAGAAAAACATTCTCTCTCTCTCTCTCTCTCTCTCTCTCTCTCTCTCTCTCTCTCTCTCTCTCTCTCTCTCTCTCTCTCTCTCTCTCTCTCTCTGATGCTATTTCTAACCCAGCCATCCTAATCCAATACAGGAAGGATATTCGTGGTCATGCTAACCTGAACACACACACACACACACACACACACACACACACACACACACACACACACACACACACACACACACACACACACACACACACACACACATTAACGAGGCATCATTTCCGGCATTGAGTCATTCCTCGTAGCAAATAAGATTGATGTTCATGTTATGTTATGTTTTTTTTTCTACCATTTTTTATCTTTTTTTATCAGTCTTTCGTCTTCGTTCGTGTTCCAGTATTTCCTTTCGTTAATTTGTGTTTGTTATTTCTTTTATTTTGCAGTTTTTTTTTTTTTAAGGTAGTTTGTCTTTATTACCTTCGTTTCTTGTTTTTTTTTTCTTTTTCTATCTTTTCTTTTCAATTTTTCGTGATTCATTGTTTTTTTATTCGTGTATCTTAATTTTTTTTGTTATTTTCTCATTTTTTGGTAGTTTGTCTTTATTTCCTTCATTTTTTCTGTTTCTTTCTTTCTTTATCTTTTTTTTCTTTTCAATTTCTTTTGTTTCATTGTTTTCTATTCGTGTATTTGCGTTCATGTTTTTAATTTTTTTCTCTTTTTCTTTCTCTTTGTTTTTAGTTCCTTCATTTTTTCTGCTTCTTTCTTTTTTTATCTTTTTCTTTTCATTTTTGTCGTGTTTTAGTGTTTCCTTTTCGTGTATTTGCATTTATGTTATTCTTTTTTTCATTTTTTGGGGCTAGTTTTCTTTATTTTTTTCTGCTTCTTGCTTTTTTTTTCTGTATCTTTATCTTTTCAATCTCTCTTTGGTGTTCATTGCTTTCTTCTCGTATATTTGCATTTATCTCACTTTTTTTTCTTTTTTCTGGGTTGTCTTTTTTTATTTCTTCTGTTTTTCTGAATAGTTCGTCTTTACTTCTTTGTTTTCTCTATTTTCTGATCCCGTGGTGTTGAGGTGTTGCTGAGTTAAATCCTGGTGCTTCTATTTCTTTTTATTTTGTTTTGTTTTTTTTTTCAATATGCTTGAATTTTTAGGGGGGTTCGTCACAGTTTGATATTTCATTATTTTCTTTTCTCCATATTTAGATGAAAGGGACTTGAAAAAAATATGGCTTATCTTTATTGTTTGAAGTTTATGAACCGCTGATTTTTTTTTTTTTTTCCCTCATTCTTTGCTAGGAAATTTACATACTTTTAATTTATTTTCAGGCTATGTATCCAGTGAGCCAGCCGGTCCATGGCAAGCACCTGGTGAGTGTGTACCTGTCCTGTGGTGCTCTTATATATTGATCAGGGAGCTCTAACTTCTTCAGTACTGGAAGGTATTTTTATCATGAATTATTAGTGTGACCAGACGATTTTATTCACATTAGGAAGCGTCTATGGAGGTCAGAAGATTAATGGCCAGAGTCTTCACTAATTTGTTCTCCACATAAGTGTCTGAAGCTGTGTAAAATCACCAAATAGTAAGCAGAATGAATATGAAAACGCGTCCTGGTATACTGAAGGGGATAAAAGATTCGACAAATTTATGGTTAAGGATGATAAATGGTGTGTTTCCTATTGGGACAACCACGTGGAGGTCTCATGGTTTCCTGATGCTTTCCTCATCTTGCTTAATATATATTTTTTTTTTTTTTAAACTCACACCTGAAAAGTTAGATATCAAGACATTTATCCCATTCTTTTGGCAAACTCTGAGACCTGCGCGGGAACAGTCATGTAAGTGGGCATATTTGTTTAATCATATTTGTTGTCCTTAGCCAGATTTCCTTCTTATATAAAAATAAGCACATATTCACACACGCACGTCGCAAAGTCAGTCTTACCTTTATCTCTTCATCTCTTACCTCATATTCCACTGAGCGTGTCCGTCAACTGCTTTCATGGTTTAAAATAATCCCCTGTTACCGTCTTACCACCTTACCGCAAAAGAGAAACCCCACTGCTGCCTTCACCCTATTCCGG
The DNA here is from genome assembly GCF_017591435.1 of Portunus trituberculatus. NCBI lineage: Eukaryota > Metazoa > Arthropoda > Malacostraca > Decapoda > Portunidae > Portunus > Portunus trituberculatus. The sequence continues at coordinate 6,381,889 of NC_059268.1, read as the reverse complement.
GACGTTAATGTGATTCCGAAAGGCAAGTAAGTGCAGCAGATTTAAAACAGGAAAGGTGAGGGTGACTTATGTTAATGCTATTGAGCGGTGAATGTAAACCAATGAGTGTTTGCCTTTCTTTGTGCTGAAAAGTTAAGGAAATTAACTGATGATGGTGATTGTAGGTATATTACGCTATAAATATGAATCTTTCCTTTTTCTGTGGTTTTGATCAGAGAGAGAGAGAGAGAGAGCACATTCAGGGCTATGTTGTCTTGTAGGATAAACGAGATATCATTTTATGCATGAAAATATAGAAAACGTACTTCTCTCAGATAATTTTCCCAATCCTTTCATCATCATATTCTCTCTCTTTTCGTATTCTGAACACTGAAATAAAGGTTTGGGTGGATAGTGGATACAAGGAAAAACAGAAAAAAACTGGAAATTGATTTAGTTTTTTTTTTTTTTTTAATTAATCTAGTGTCCTTTTTACCAAGCTACAAAACTGTTCAGAAGATTGCAGTGGGTTAAAAGAAAATACCTGAATAAAATGGGCAGGTGATTAAGGGAGAAATGTTAACCAGAGAAACTGTTAAGCTTGACAGAAAAATAAAACGATAGCGTTCTAAAGGTTAAAATGGATTGGCTCTCTCTCTCTCTCTCTCTCTCTCTCTCTCTCTCTCTCTCTCTCTCTCTCTCTCTCTCTCTCTCTCTCTCTCTAATTACATTGTTATTTACAAAGTATGTCACATCCACATTACATAAATTTCCTTGACAATTTAAAGACTAAAGGCTACCGAGTTAGTGCTTCTGATTTTAAAGTCTCACCCTTAATTTTACGAATATATCACTGCTGGCTGTAATCTTTCTCTCTCTCTCTCTCTCTCTCTCTCTCTCTCTCTCTCTCTCTCTCTCTCTCTCTCTCTCTCTCTCTCTCTCTCTCTCTCTCTCTCTCTCTCTCTCTCTCTCTCTCTCTCTCTCTCTCTCTCTCTCTCTCTCTCTCTCTCTCTCTCTCTCTCTCTCTCTCTCTCTCTCTCTCTCTCTCTCTCTATATATATATATATATATATATATATATCTATCTATCTATCTATCTATCTATCTTTTATATGTTCAATTTATCAGTACAGGTTGATATTGAGTGTACAGGATGATATTTGGACGTAATGAAGTTTGTTTTTTTTCTCTTTTTATTCGTTTTTTTTAATCTTCATACAAACTATCTTTTTTTTTCTTCTTTTCTTCTTTTTCTTCTTCTTCTTCTTCTTTCAGCACCTTTAGATAAATGTTACCACTGAAAAAGGATTAGATTAGGTTATGATTCCTGGGAACCTTACCTTACCTCGCATTAGTTTGTCTTCCACATTCAAGGATTCTAATCACTTTATAAGAGTTTCAGCAAATCAAGTCAGGTTAGGTTAGGTTAAGTTACGGGGACTTTAAATGACAGAATTATTTTGCTTAAGTTTTTTTTTACTGAAGGATTTTTCGAGGTTACACTTATTTACAGAGAGAGAGAGAGAGAGAGAGAGAGAGAGAGAGAGAATGGTACAGTGAAACCATGCGTGCTTTGGGGTCTGAGGGGTCTCCAAGTGCACTGGTTCGAATCCTGTCCACGGTCCGAGTGTAGGTTGGGTGGGCTTCCTCACTCGGGGCAACGATTTCCTAACGGGTGGGCTTTGAGATAGGAGGTACCCCAAAAAAGTATCCCCTTTAGCCCATAAATTCCCGTGAAAAGCCCACGTGGTATAAATAAAAAAAAAAAAGAATAGACGGAGAGGGACGGAAAGGGACGATACAGAGACACAGACAGAGACAATCAAAGAAATGACAAGAAATGAAAAAGAAAGCAGATAAATATGACTTGTATTCACGTCACCTTTCATCTATACTCATGACTTACCTGGACAGCCTTGCGTCATTACCTATCAGTGTTACCTGCCTGCCGCGGAGAAGCTAGGGACAGGTGAGCTGAGGACATGAAAATAGAAAGAAAAAGGAATAGGAGAAGAAGAAAAGAATTAGGTGAAGGCATGGAGAGAAAAGAGAAGAGGTAAAAAAGGAAGAAAACGATCAACTGAAAGGAAAGGAAGGAAATAAGGTAGGAAAAGAAGAAAAGGCAAGAAAAGAGGTAGATAAGGAAGAAAAGGATGAGCTGAGAAAAGGAAGGGAAGGAAAAGAGGAAAAGGAGATAGGAAAGGAGGAAAAGAATTAGCTGAGAACATGAAAAGGAAAGAAAAAGAGGTAGAAAAAGAAGAAAGGATGAGCTAAAAGGAAAAAAAAGGAAAGAAAAGAGGAAAAGGAGAGAAAGGAGGAAAAAATGACTGAGGACAAGGAAAGAAACGAAAAAACAAATGGAAGGAAAAGAGGAAAGGGAAGTTAAGAAGGAAAATGATTAGCTGAGAACATGAAAATGGAAAAAAAAAGAGGTAGAAAAAACAAACGATGAGCTGGAAAGGGAAAGGGAAAGAAAAGAGATAGAACAGCAAAGAAAGGGAAAAAAGAGCTAGGAAAATGAAAAAAAGGATAAGGAAATGAAGAAGTGAGATGAAGAATGAAGAGAAGGAGTAGAAGGGAAGAGAAAAAACAAGGTGGGGAAGAAAGGAAAATGAGAGAAATAGAAGAATAAGTGAAAGGAAAAGTGGAAGACAGTATCGTGAATGAATTGAAAAGCAGGAAAGGAAGGAAAGAAGGAAGGAAGAAAACGGAGAAATAAAATGGCTGAAAAAGATACAAGTAGGAAGGAAATTGAAATGACATTATATAACATTACATATGAAAATAGAGAACAGGAAGCTTTCTCTCTCTCTCTCTCTCTCTCTCTCTCTCTCTCTCTCTCTCTCTCTCTCTCTCTCTCTCTCTCTCTCTCTCTCTCTCTCTCTCTCTCTCTCTCTCTCTCTCTATGTCTGTTTGCCTGTCTGTCTGTCTATCTGTCTTTCTGTATGTCTGTCTCTCTCTCTCTCTCTCTCTCTCTCTCTCTCTCTCTCTCTCTCTCTCTCTCTCTCTCTCTCTCTCTCTCTCTCTCTCTCTCTCTCTCTCTCTCTCTCTCTCTCTCTCTCTCTCTCTCTCTCTCTCTCTCTCTCTCTCTCTCTCTCTCTCTCTCACACACACACACACACACACACACACACACACACACACACACACACACACACACACACACACACACAGACCACTACCACCACGGCAGAGACACGCACTCCCACGCACTCCAATCTCATGTTTGTCTTTCCCGCCCGTCGCCTGCCTGCCCTCCACTGTCCCTGTGTCTGAACCGCTAATTTAATATTCGCTGCCGTAATAATAGGAGAAAAATCAATAATAGCGGCTTTGTTTCCACGACGACAAGGAGGAGCCGACCGGACGCTGTTAGTGCTGGTGTGTGTGTGTGTGTGTGTGTGTGTGTGTGTGTGTGTGTGTGTGTGTGTGTGTGTGTGTCTCTCTCTCTCTCTCTCTCTCTCTCTCTCTCTCTCTCTCTCTCTCTCTCTCTCTCTCTCTCTCTCTCTCTCTCTCTCTCTCTCTCTTAATCCTCATCTCCTCTCTCTCTCTCGCAATTTTTCCTCCAACCTTTATTTCATTAACTCTCTTCCTCTCTTCTTCACCTTTCTCTCTCTCTCTCTCTCTCTCTCTCTCTCTCTCTCTCTCTCTCTCTCTCTCTCTCTCTCTCTCTCTCTGGTTTACCTTTTCTTGACAATGTTTTCTTTCTTTAATTATTTTTTCTTTCAAACGCATCCAGTTTATCATGCATTCTTCTTTCTCTTTTCTTCTTCTTCTTCATCTTCTTCTTCTTCTTCTTCTTCTTCTTCTTCTTCTTCTTCTTCTTCTTCTTCTTCTTCTTCTTCTTCTTCTTCTTCTTCTTCTTCTTCTTCTTCTTCTTCTTCTTCTTCTTCTTCTTCTTCTTCTTCTTCTTCTTCTTCTTCTTCTTCTTCTTCTTCTTCTTCTTCTTCTTCTTCTTCTTCTTCTTCTTCTTCTTCTTCTTTTCTTTTCTCCTTTTTCTTGTTTTCTTGTTTTCTTCCTCTTCTTCTTTTCTTCTTCTTTTTCTTCTTCTTCTTCTTCTTCTTCTTCTTCTTCTTCTTCTTCTTCTTCTTCTTCTTCTTCTTCTTCTTCTTCTTCTTCTTCTTCTTCTTCTTCTTCTTCTTCTTCTCCTCCTCCTCCTCCTCCTCCTCCTCCTCCTCCTCCTCCTCCTCCTCCTCCTCCTCCTCCTCCTCCTCCTCCAATCATGCTTCTTTCCTCTAAATTTCCAGAAGATGAAAAGGAAAGGAAAAAAAACTCTTCTTCCTGTTTCATTTCGTTAGCAAACTTTTACAATTGTTTGCTAATATTATTTAATAACCTTTTTTTCCTAACCATATTTGCCTTCTTTCCTAATTATATTTCCTATTGTGTTTTGCACCGTTCGCTTTTTTTTTTTCTGATCCTTTCTTCCTTCTTTCCTTCCTTGCTTCATTCTTTTCATTCATTCATTCATTCTCTTCTTTTACTTTTGATTACATGTTTTTTTTTTTTGTTCTTTGTGTATTATTCACTCATTTTCCACTCATTCATTCATTTATTCACTCACTCTCTCCTTCATTCTTTCACTCACTCCTTCCTTCACTCACTCACTCTCACTCACTCACTCACGCACTCAATCTTCATTCCTTTCCGCGTTCGTCTTTTAATCTATTTCCTTTCTCCTTTTCTTTTTTTTGCTTCCTTTCCTTTATTTTTCGTTTTCTCGTCCTCACTTCGTCTTCTTTCATTCCTTCATATACTCTTTATCTTTCCTCCTCCTCCTCCTCCTCCTCCTCCTCCTCCTCCTCCTCCTCCTCCTCCTCCTCCATCTCGCGCTCTTGGTCAGCACCACCTCAATGCCTCGATATTTCTCGCTGTGTTTTCTGACATAATAGCCAATGTTTTCCTGTTCAGAGAAAAGTGGCGAAAGGTTCCTCACTGGCTTCGGCGAGAGAGAGAGAGAGAGAGAGAGAGAGAGAGAGAGAGAGAGAGAGAGAGAGAATGTTGATAATAGTATAAGTTGTGGTATTTGTTGTAGTAGTAGTGGTAGTAGTAGTACTAGTAATATTAATGGTAGTAGCAGTAGTAGTAGTTGTAATGTAGTGGTGGTAGTAGTAGTAGTAGTAATAGTAGTAGTAGTAGTAGTTGTAGTGTAGTGGTAGTAGTAGTAGTAGCAGTAGTAGTAGTAATAGTAGTAGTAAAAGCAGGAACGGATGAAAAAATACAGAATTGAATGAGATAAGTAGAAATGGACAAAAAAAGAGAAAAAAATGTATAATGAGAGAGAGAGAGAGAGAGAGAGAGAGAGAGAGAGAGAGAGAGAGAGAGAGAGAGAGAGAGAGAGCCATCCCATGTATTCAAACCCTTTGCTATGCCTCCCCACTCCTCACGACATCAAGAAATATGATGTATATAGGCCTATGTATATTTGAGGCCACTACCGAAGGAGGCCTAATGTCTGGATATCTCCGTAGGCCTCCCGATGCACCGTACCTCTGCTTGGCGGGGCTGGAAGGGGTAAAGGGGAGATGGAAGGGGAGGAAAGGAAGGAAGGGGTCTCAGCTCCCCCTCTTTTGTGTTACCATGTCACACTGGCTTGGGTTTTCTCTCCTCGCCCCTCTTTCTTTTTCTCCATTTGCTCTCTCTCTCTCTCTCTCTCTCTCTCTCTCTCTCTCTCTCTCTCTCTCTCTCTCTCTCTCTCTCTCTCTCTCTCTCTCTCTCTCTCTCTCTCTTCGTCTACACTCTTCAAGAAGTGACGGAAGTAAGGGTTACCAGCTAGACATGACAGGACACGTTAGATTAGATTAGGTTGAGTTAGGTTTGGTTAGGTTAGGTTAGGATAGGTTTGGTTAAGTTTAGGTTAGTTCAAGTTAGGTTAAGTTGAGTTTGGGTTGAGTTAGGTCAGGTTAGGTTTGGCGTATGTTAGTCTACTTTAAGGCAGGTTAGATATGATTTGTTTACGTAAAGTGTATGTGGTTAGGTTGGTTCAGGTTAGGTTAGGAGAGGATAGGTTAGGTCACAGGACAGACTAGTGTGGTGGCTGCAGAAGGGTGTATATCGATGGGAGGGAGAAATCTGAGGGCGTGGATTGGGAGGAGGGGCGGGATGGGGGTGATAGGGGCGTGGGGAGTGAAGGAGCGAAGGAGGGAATAAGGGGAGGCTGAGAGGTCACCCTGATATACGAGGATGTGGTGATGGCAACGCTGTTCATCTCCAGTTGCCTGCGTGAAGGGTTAGGTTAAGTTAGGTCGTCCCTCTCCCTCTCTCCCCCTCTCCCTCTCTCCCCCTCTCCCTCTCTCCCTTACACCCTTTTCTCTCTCTCCCTTCCTCCTTTCGATCTCCCATGTGGATATGTACTGCCCCGCCCTTCTCTCTCTCTCTCTCTCTCTCTCTCTCTCTCTCTCTCTCTCTCTCTCTCTCTCTCTCTCTCTCTCTCTCATTATTCATTACACCTCACATGTCATTTATTTTTTCTATATTGTGCTTCATATCCTCCTCCTCCTCCTCCTCCTCCTCCTCCTCCTCCTCCTCCTCCTCCTCCTCCTCCTCCTCCTCCTCCTCCTCCTCCTCCTCCTTCCTCCTCCTCCTCCTCCTCCTCCTCCTCCTCCTCCTCCTGCCGTGACCCTCGCCTCATTTCATAGAGAAGAGATCGAAGCCTCTCTCTCTCTCTCTCTCTCTCTCTCTCTCTCTCTCTCTCTCTCTCTCTCTCTCTCTCTCTCTCTCTCTCTCTCTCTCTCTCTCTCTCTCTCTCTCTCTCTCTCTCTCTCTCTCTCTCTCTCTCTCTCTCTCTCTCTCTCTCTCTCTCTCTCTCTCTCTCTCTCTCTCGATTCTTAGGCCTGTTGGGAGTTCCTTAGGCTCAGTGGAATTGGAATAAAGGACGAGGGGAGAAGGTGTGACTGGAAAGGAAGGAATGAAGGAAGAGATGGTGATGAAGCAAGGGATGGAAGGGAGATGATAATGGGAGGTGTGAATGGAAGGCGAAAGAAAGTGAAGATGAGGTAGAAAGGAGAGAAGAAAGAAGGGGACATAGTAAGGATTAGATACAGGAGAGACAGGAAGAAGGAAGTTGATGATGAAAGACAAGAGGAGAAGAATGAAAGGAGACTTAAAGAGAGAGAGAGAGAGAGAGAGAGGAAGGAGGAAGAAAGAAGAAACACTCGGTAAGGAACGAAGAAGTGGATGGAAGAAACACAAACATGAGGACGAAGTAACAGAACAAAAAAGATGAAAAAAAGAAGTAAAAAGAATGAATAATAAACGAACACAAGGAATGACAGACAGACAGACAAACAGACAGACAGAAGGAAGCTTTCTTAGTTAATGGAAGACAGAGAAGAAAAGGTTAAGGCATTTTGTTTTTAGTGGGGAAGGAGGGGGAAGTGAAAACAGACGAGAGGAGAGGGCAGGAGTGGGCGAGAAGACGTAGAAGGAGTCAAGTAGGAAGGAAAACAGGAGTAGGAACGAGTAGGAGTCCCGTGGAGGACTTGTAAAGGACTTGGAAAGGATAAGAAGGGAGAGGAAATGGAGGAGAAGACAGTGGGAGAGAGCGAAGACTTGATAAAATAAGAAAAAGGGTAATAAAAGCTTGAAAGAGAGAAGGGAAAGTTTAGAAGAGAAGAACAGAAAGAGGAGAATGAAAGAAAGAGTTTGGAAGAAAAAGAATTGACGAACGAAAATCTTGGAATGAAAGAAAGAGAAATATAAAACCTAGAAGAGGAAAAACGAATAAAAAAAAAAACTAGGATAGAAGCCTTGAAAGAGAGAAAAAAAAAAATGGAACAGAACACCAGGAAGGGAATGAGGAAGGGTGACATGAGGCCTGAAAGATAATAACAATAACACAACCTAATGTTCATCAGCGGTGCACGTGGACTCATAAATTCTTGGTGTAATAACAATAATGAGCACGTAATCTGCCATAGCTACCGCCAACACCACCACCACCACCACCACCACCACCACCACCACCACCACCACCCTTCCTTCCTCCCGTCGTGAATGAAGGCTCCCAGTGTTATGCATTATACAGGTGTGGAGTATAAGGTGCGCACAAAGACAGGTTCATCACAAAGGTAGGGTGGTTTTCTGCTTTTGGTAACACGATGTGAAAGAAATGAAAAAGAAAAATAATTAAGGATATTGTTATTATTTATTTTCGGTTTACAGAGAGAGAGAGAGAGAGAGAGAGAGAGAGAGAGAGAGAGAGAGAGAGAGAGAGAGAGAGAGAGAGAGAGAGTGAGTGAGTTATGAAGTGTCAGGTATATATACGCACACACACACACACACACACACACACACACACACACACACACACACACACACACACACACACACACACACACACACACACACACACACACACACACACACACACACACACACACACAAGAACTAATGGGCCATTATGAAACTATAACATACATTAATAGATACATGCATACATACGTGCATACATACATACACTCATACATACATGAATACATCAATGTATAAATCATATCAAATGTACACAATAAATGTTGTCTATAATGATGTATAGTTACCACATTCTTCTTCTTCTTCTTCTTCTTCTTCTTCTTCTTCTTCTTCTTCTTCTTCTTCTTCTTCTTCTTCTTCTTCTTCTTCTTCTTCTTCTTCTTCTTTTTTTTTTCTTTTTCTTTTTATTCTTTGTTGTTGTTGTTGTTGTTGTTGTTGTTCTTCTTCTTCTTCTTGTTTTTCTTGTTCTTGTTCTTCTTCTTGTCTTTCTTCTTCTTCTTCTTCTCATTATCTTCTGTCTTCTTCTTCATTCTTCTTCATCTTCTTGTCTCATCTTCTTCTTGTACTTCTTCCATCTTTCATTCCTTCATTTCTTCCTTTATCCCTCAATCCTTCCTTCACCTCTGCCTTTATTCTATTTGATCCCTTTCCTCCTCTTCGCTACATTCTTGGTCGACCTAAGAGAAGGAAGGGCGATAGAAAAGTAAGCGGAAATAAGTTAGTGGCACAAAGTACAAGGCAGAAGAGGAAGACGAGAGAAAGTGAAGGAAGGGAAATTAGATCGTGTTTGTTAGAAAGTTAAAAAAGCAGGTTAATGATGATTTGAGTGTTTTCTTCGTCTTTTCTCCTATTGTCGCTCTGTAGTGTTTGGTGGTGGTGGTGGTGGTGGTGGTGGTGGTGATGGTGGTGGTGTTTTTGTTGTTGCAGTTGTTGTTGTTGTTGTTGGTGGTGGTGGTGTTTGTGGTGGTGGTGTTGGTGTTATTATTGTTCTCATTGTTGTTGTTGTTGGTGGTGGTGGTGGTGGTGTAGGTGGTGTTGTTATTATTGTTCTCATTGTTGTTGTTGTCGTTGTTGTTGTTGTTGGTGGTGGTGGTGTTTGTGGTGTTGATGGTGGTGGTGGTGGTGTTTGTGGTGGTGGTGGTGGTGTTTGTGGTGGTGGTGGTGGGTGGTGATGGTGGTGCTGGTAACGATGTTGATGACGGTGTTTATATTGTAATTTTCGTTATGTAGTAAGCTCAATGACTTGTATTTTCCTTTCTAGGTTGAATACTACATGCAAACATACATACAAACATGCATACATGAACAAATAAATAACATACATACAAAATTCTTCATAACACATAGATCATTAATTTGTATTCCCAGTAATGCATATCGTACCCAAGAAACTTATAACTGAAAAGAATATGCATACTTAAAACAACAACAACAACAACAACAACAACAACGAGAAAAATTAGAAAAACGCAAATTAACTTAAAAGAATATGCACACTTATTAAAACAACAACAACAACAACAACAACCATAACAACAACAAGGAAACTTAGAAAAATAAATAAAATAAAATATAAATAACTTTGAGGAAGAAATGGATGCAAAGTAAAAAAAAAGAAAAGGAAATATTTTATGGAGAAAGTTGAAGGCAAAAACTGAAATAGACACAGGAAAGTTTAGAAAAAGATCGAAGAAAGAGAAGATTGACAGAAAATGGAAAAAAAATGCAAAAGAATTAGAAGTGATAAGGTAAAACAACAGAAAAAGAGGAAAAGAGAAACAAAAAGACAAAATAGAAAGAAAATAAAGTTGAACGAGGAATAAATAATGGAATAAAGAGGGAGGAAAAGAGGAGAAAAGAAGGAGAAGAAGAGGAGGAAAGAGGGAAAGGAAGAAAGAAGCGAGAGAGGAACATGACAAACCCTTCACTCCTTGAGACAACGCCCACGCTCAGAACCCCTTTGTCTTTCCCCTCTCCCTCTCTCCCTTACTTCCTCTCCTTTCCTCATCAGTCCATCCATTCCCCCCCCTCTCTCTCTCTCTCTGTCTCTTCCTTTCCCCACCACCCACGCCACTCCCCTCCCTGTCTCTTTCCCTTTCCTGTTCCCCTCCCCAATTTCTCCCCTCCCCTCCCTCTCCCTCCACTAATCAGTAATCTCCCCTCTTCTCCCTCTCCCCTCTGCTTGTTACCAGGCAAGCACGTAGGCCTCTCTCTCTCTCTCTCTCTCTCTCTCTCTCTCTCTCTCTCTCTCTCTCTCTCTCTCTCTCTCTCTCTCTCTCTCTCTCTCTCTCTCTCTCTCTCTCTCTCTCTCTCTCTCTCTCTCTCTCTCTCTCTCTCTCTCTCTCTCTCTCTCTCTCTCTCTCTCTCTCTCTCTCTCTCTCTCTCTCTCTCTCTCTCTCTCTCTCTCTCTCTCTCTCTCTCTCTCTCTCTCTCTCTCTCTCTCTCTCTCTCTCTCTCTCTCTCTCTCTCTCTCTCTCTCTCTCTCTCTGCTAATACACACTCCTCTCTCCTCCTCTCCTAATACCTCCTCCTCCTCCTCCTCCTCCTCCTCCTCCTCCTCCTCCTCCTCCTCCTCCTCCTCCTCCTCCTCTTCCTCCTCCAGCCGCAGTAAACAATAAGCTTCAGTAGGCCTACTTTCGTTAGGTCTACATGCCGCAAAATTATTTCGTGATGGGAGTTTCATCTTTTTTTCCCCTCCCTCTCTTTCACTCCTTCCTTCCTTCCTTCATCTTGTGGAGGGAGAAGGAAGAATTGTAGAGATTGTGAAGGGTTCTTGGTGGTGGTGGTGGTGGTGATGGTGGTGGTGGTGGTGGTGGTGGTGGTGGTATTAAGGAAAAGGAGGGAAAAAAAAGAGGGGAGTGAGGGAATTATCAAAGGCTTATTCTGGCCAAGGTGCTTATTTGTTTCCTTATTTATTATTTTCCTCTGTGTCTGTTTCTCTCTTTCCATTTTTTTTTTATCCTTTGTGACTTTTTTTCCAGCACTTTTTTTTCCAGCTCTGATGTTTGTTTAACCCTTTCACCCCTTCAGTATTGGAACGCTTTTTTTTACCTTGAGTTTTGGGTGTGATTAAACGCTTCTATTTATATAAGAAAGGGTCTATGGAGGTCAGAAGATTAATGGCTACAGTCTTCACTATTTTATTCCCTCACATTAGTTTCCGAAGCTGTGTAAAATGACCAAATAGTAAGCAGAATGAATATGGAAACGCGTCGTGATACTCAAATGGGGCCGCCGTGGTACAGTGGAACCATGCGCGCTTTGGGGTCCGAGGGATCTCCAAGCGCATGGGTTCGAATCCTGTCCACGGTCCGAGTGTAGGTTGGGCTTCCTCACTCGGGGCAACGGTATCCTAGCGGGTGGGCTTTGAGATAGGAGGTACCCCAAAAAGTACCCTCTTTAGCCCAGAAATTCTCGTGAAAAGCCCACATGGTATAAAAAAAAAAGAAAAAGAAATGTTGTATGGTATCTGTATGAATTTCAGGGCTGAGAGGTAGAAGGGCCAATGTCAAAAATGGCCAATTATTGATAAGCACACCACTAAACTAGAAAATTCATCAGTCTATCAGTGCTATAATGGCCAATGTCGTCCATGCATCCCGGGAGCTACACTGGCGCTCTCTTGTGATTACTTGATAGTTAATAAAGATTGCAATATTTCATACATGCTTCTCTCAAAACTTGGATTTTATAACATTGGCCCATAGAGTTCTCAGTCCTAGAATTTTGTTTCCTTGTATGGGTGGCCTTCAAGTATTGCTCTGAGTTTAAGTGTATTTGTAACTGCTGTGGGAGTCTGTCCTTCACTTATTTTTTTTGGTATTTTCAGGAGTTTTTTGAAAATAATGTTGTACTTCCTTCTGCAATGCTTCTCTGATTGTTTTTTTTCTATGTGCTCTTTTTTTTCTTTTTCTTTTTCTTCTTCTTCTTCTTCTTCTTCTTCTTCTTCTTCTTCTTCTTCTTCTTCTTCTTCTTCTTCTTCTTCTTCTTCTTCTTCTTCTTCTTCTTCTTCTTCTTCTTCTTCTTCTTCTTCTTCTTCTTCTTCTTCTTCTTCTTCTTCTTCTTCTTCTTCTTCTTCTTCTTCTTCTTCTTCTTCTTCTTCTGCCTCCACTTACATATTTTCAATCCTGTTCTGTCTATCACACACACACACACACACACACACACACACACACACACACACACACACACACACACACACACACACACACAGAAGCTATTAGATCATCATGCATTGGTTTAGTCAATAGTTGGGCAGGTAGGCAGGAAGGCAGATGGGCAGATAGGGAAGGGAGAGAGAAAGACAGGCAAACATACATCAGTGAATAAATTGATTGGCGACACAAACACTAATCGGGAGTAAGAAAAAGTGACTATTCGTGGAGAGAGAGAGAGAGAGAGAGAGAGAGAGAGAGAGAGAGAGAGAGAGAGAGAGAGAGAGAGAGAGAGAGAGAGAGAGAGAGAGAATAACAAGGAGATAAAGAACAAATGAAATAAGATAAGACAAGTTACAAATAAACTCACCTCAAAACACAAGCATGAAAACAAATCAACAAAATAAACAGATAAATGAACAAATAGAAAAAAAAATAGAAAAAAATAGAATTAAAGAAAACGGGAAATATGAAAACAGAAACAAGATGAGGCGAAAAGGAGGAGGAGGAGGAGGAGGAGGAGGAGGATGAAGAAATAAGAGGACGAGGAAGATGACTAGACTAAGGAGTAAGAAGTAAGGAGTAGCAGCAGTAGGAGAAGACGAAGGAGACACTAAATGCTACGGTAATAACAACTCGTGCATGACACACATCCAGAACCCATCATCAAGACTTCATGAAATTGGCTCAGGGCTCCAGGAGGCTTATTTTGCGAGGTAGGGTGGCACTAGAGGGGTTGGGGAAGGAGGGGAAGGAGGGAAGGGTAAGGGTTGAGGGAAGAGGAGGTAGAGGGGAAGAGCAGGGGTTGGGGTGGTGGTTGAGGGGAAGGGTAGGAAAATGGCATTCTTGACGTCATCAGTATAGACCAATCATAGGCCTACTGACCCCTCCCTCTCCCTCTTTCTTCCCTTCCCTCCTACTTCTCTCCTTCCCCTTCCGTACCTCGCAGCCAATCCACTGTTAGTCACCCTTTCTCTCTCCTCCTCCCTCCTCCTTCTCTTCCTCCTCCTGCTCACTCCCTTCTTACTCCTTTCCCCTCAACACCTCCCTTCTTCCCTTTCCCGTGATGAGAGAGAGAGAGAGAGAGAGAGAGAGAGAGAGAGAGAGAGAGAGAGTTGGAAGTTAGGAAGACATCAAATTACGGAGATATCTGACGTGGAAACAGACATTTGTAGTGTGTGTGTGTGTGTGTGTGTGTGTGTGTGTGTGTGTGTGTGTGTGTGTGTGTGTGTGTAGTTGTGAGTTGTTCTTGTTTTAGTTAAAGGAATGCATATTTACTTCTCAACATAATTGTGTTCCGGTTTAAGACGCAGACTTGAGCAGTGAATCTAGCTTAGTGCGAGTCCTGCTTCGGGGCTGAACAGACATGTTATCTACGCTGCCTCTTTCTACACCACCAATATTTAGTCTAGTTAATGTACTCCAATCTTTTAGTGCTTCATTTCACGCCAGAAAAAAAACATCAATTCTTGCAACACACCCAGAAAAATTGTATATGATAAACATTTAAAACATTTTGAAATATTTTGAAACTTTTTATCCCTTAAGCCTGGTAGCTCTGGTGGTGGTGGTGGTGGTGGTGGTGATGGTGGTGGTGTACTAGTGGTAGTTATAGTAGCAGTAGTAGTAGGATAATTATCATTACTATATTATTTTCAATTATCTGAATACTTTTCCTTATTCTCTCTGTAATTACATTCCATTACTCTCTCTCTCTCTCTCTCTCTCTCTCTCTCTCTCTCTCTCTCTCTCTCTCTCTCTCTCTCTCTCTCTCTCTCTCTCTCATATTTATCCTTGCCTTCTTTTCCTCACTCCCCTCCCTCCCTCCTTCCCTTTCTTTCCCCCTCCCTCCCCCTGACCCTCCCACCGCTCGAGTAACGAAGGGAAAAAGTGTCATCTCCACGTGACTCGAGGCGTATTTGATTTAATTGAGTTGATGAACGAGAAACCGAAAGGAAATTGGCTTCCCATTTCAGCCGCCGGCGTGGTGGTTTTCTATTGTTCCGTGGGCGTCATTACCGAGAGAGGAGGTGCAGCAGGAGGACCAGGAGGAGGAAGAGGAGGAGGAGAAGTGTTGAGAAAGAGTAGAGAGAGGAAGTGAGGTAAGGTGTTGTAGTGGATTCAGGTAAACTGGTGTTATTCTTGGTGTTGCTGTTTTTTTTTTTATTTATTATGTTTACACCTGGTTATTTTTTTTTCTATTTCCTTCACTTATGTATTTTTTTCGTATGTGTGATGAAAAAGGAAGGTTGTGAATATGTGTGTGTTGGTTTAATGGGGGTGTTGGAGAGAGGGATGGGTAAGGAAGGGAATCTGCTTCTCTGTCTGTCTGTGTGTATCTCTCGTGCGTCAGGATATAGTCCCAGAGATAGAGTTAAGCGTTAAATAATCTGGAAATGAACTAATCACTCTTAACTTTAATGTCCAACAACAGTGAAGTAGGGAGACTCAATGCAGTAAAAGTAAAATCCATTGAAAATCTATGTAACGCACTGAGAATATACACACAGACAATATACATACCAAACGCACTGAGAATAACACACACACACACACACACACACACACACACACACACACACACACACACACACACACACACACACACACACACACACACACACACACACACACACACACACACACACACACACACACACACTATACATACCAAACACCCTGATAGGAGCATATATACACACAGTCAATATACATACACATATAGACAAAACCTCGCATCATTTACCCATCACCTTCCATCAACTTGTGGTCCGAACTGTTGCACGACGTTGCACAAATTCTCTTGCTACTGGTTATAAATAGTCAAAGGTCTTTTCTACCTTTAATTAACAAAAATGATATCTATACATAAGGTGTTCGATACTGTGCCGGCAATATTCTTGTAAGAGGGAGATATCGAGGCATTTGCTCCCTAATTTTGGCTGACGCTTTTCCACTTTTTAGAGAGCCAGCACTCAAGTGGAGATTTTTTATTCAATCTTTTCTTTTTTTTGCTCTTGGCTGGCCCTCTTCCCTACATAAAGAAAAAAATGACAATCACAAGTCCTTCTGTTGCCTTCTTTACTGCAAATGAATGTAGGGATCAGACAAACTCTCCAACTATCCATCCTCCATCCCACATCCCCATCTTCTGCCCCAGCTGTCCACATCACTTCACGTCGCTTCACTTGCCAGACGAATAGAGCAAAGACACACAGGTAAAATGAGACACAGTGCAAGCCACCTTATAAAAACCACCTATAATGACCTTTAATCTAGTCACCTGTAGGTCAAACGTGTATGTGTGTGTGTTGTTGGGTGGGTGGGTGGGTGGATGGTCTATAATGATTATCCTGCACCTGCGTATGCCCTCCCTGCCTCCCCATTACTCCCCAGCACCCATTCTCCCCCTCCCATCAAGGTATGTAGGGCAGGACAACGTCTTCTGTAATGAAACTTCCTATGAGGCTTCTTATTAAGCTTCTTAGGACGGAGTTTAGGGTCGTCAAGAAGAAGGGAGGGAGAGAGGGAAGGGAAGGAAGGCACAAAGAGGAGAAGGGAATGACTTTGTGAAGGGAAGAAGAGATCCTGAATATAGAAAAAAAGTTGATTATAGTTATGATGATGATAACAGTTATAGTAGTAGTAGTAGGTGTAGTAGTAGTGGTAGTAGTAGTAGTAGTGGTGGTAGTAGTAGTAATGGTAGTAGTAGTAGTAGTAGTAGTAGTAGTAGTAGTAGTAGTAGTAGTAGTAGTAGTAGTAGTAACAGTAGTAGAATGAGTAGTAGTAGTAGTAGTAGTAGTAGTAGTAGTAGTAGTAGTAGTAGTAGTAGTAGTAGTAATAATAATAATAGTAGTAGTAGTAATAGTAGTATAATCAGTAGTAGTACTAGTGGTAGTAGTATAAGTAGTGGTAATAGTAGTACTCGTAGAAGTGGTAATAGTAGTAGTAGTAGTAGCAGTTGTAGTAATAGTAGTAGTAGTAGTAGTAATAGTAGTAGTAGTAGTAGTAGTAATAGTAGTAGTAGTAGTAGTAGTAGTAGTAGTGATATTGATTACCCGAAATAGTTCTCCAGTTAGATAATCACATTTTCATTAATCTTTTCACTGTTTTAATTTCTACGCTTTGTATTGATTTTTACTACAGCCTTGGGTGGCGATGGAAGAAGAGAGCAAGTAAAATCAATGCAAAATAACCCAATACGCTTCGAGCCACCCAAGCCTTTACTAAGAGACGGTAATCATTCCAAGAGTTTCACGGCGAAGGGTAGCAAGAGAGAAGGTTACCTAAGACAATGATCAAGTATATGGAGTACCTGAGCAATGGCAAATGTGTTAGAAATTGAGTGAAGCAGAATGGGAAATGAATAGAAGTATTAGTATTAGTATTAGTAGTGTGTGTGTGTGTGTGTGTGTGTGTGTGTGTGTGTGTGTGTGTGTGTGTGTGTGTGTGTGTGTGTGTGTGTGTGTGTGTTTTCCCGCAGCATCGTCATTTTCTCATCGTTGCTTTCATTGTTATCGTCACAGTTTTCGTTTTCTTCATCGTCTCCTTTCACATCATCATCATCATCATCATCATCATCATCATCATCATCATCATCATCATCGTCATCATCACTACCCATATCGCCACCTTCATCATCATCACATCACCATAATCACTTCACGTCTCTCGTTCACTAACAGGTGTTACAGATGCCTTTAAGCCCTTCAGTACCGAGACGCATTTTTATCATGCGTTTTTGGATAGAATTAGACGGTTTTGTTTATATCAGGAAGGGTCTATAGAGGTCGGAAGATTAATGGCCAGAGTCCTCACCATTTTAATCCCTATATTTGTTTCTAGAGCTGCAAGAAATCGCCAAATGGTAAGCAGAATAAACATGAAAACGTGTCATCTTACTAAAGGGGTTAGGTCCAACATTCCTCCATGGACCTTCCCACCCCAAACACCTTCACACATCTCACCTCCCACACCCCTGAAACTCCTTGCCTCTCGCATACTCAGTCCACCTCCTCACCTCCCAACGCTCCCTAACATACCTCCTCCCAACACCTCACCTCCTTCCCTCCCACGCACTCAGCCCCGCACCCAGCCACGCTCCCACCCCGCCCCGCCAAACGCAACTCCTTCCCCGCCCCGCCTCGTCCCGCCCCCTAATAACCCGCCTTCAATAACAACATGGCCGCCTGCCTGCCTGCCTGCCTGCCTGCTCCCAGCCCCCCACCTTCCCCCACCGCCCGCCCCGCCTGAAAGAGTGAGAGCCTGGACGAAAGTGAGTTTGGTGTGAGGTGCGAGTGTGGATGTGGAGAGGGAAAGGAAAGGAGGATAACTCTTGTCAGTATTCATTAAATCCCTGTTCTCTCACTACGACTTTTTTTTTCCAAGACCACAGAGATGATAAGCGCGTGGTTATGAGTGTCTTTCCTGTTGATAATGTGAAAAATCTTGGTATTCTGTTACTAGGACTATGAAAACATCCTTACAGGTACTGGAACTTCAACTAGAACATTGTGATAGTACTCGGGTGTGGTGCAGAGGTGCTTTAAAATTATGGACCTTTGCGAGGATCTAGAAATGAAATGGATCAGAGGAAATTTGTTTTTTGTACCCAGATTCCTATTTAGTGCGATTACACTGGCAAGAAGGTAGTGGATAGTAGTATTGTGCTTATTATAGGTAAGGATAAAAGTAGGATAGTTGCAATTCAAGTCTATAAGAATATTGAAAACTAGAGTGTTGTGTTCTGGGAATAATTAAAATGACATTGGCGTTTTCATCTGACTTAGGTTTGCTTCAAGTTAGGTTCATATTCATTCAGTTCATTGATATCGCTGCTGATCCCTTTTGTGATGTGATGGCGATTTGAAAAGACTTTACTTAGCTAATAAAAATACTGTATCCGAAAATTAATGAGCTAAAGTTACATATACAATACACTCACTCTGCTTTGAATATATATGCTGTTAACTTTCCCTCAAATGAATGACCTAAAGTTACATATACAATACACTCACTCTGTTTTGAACATATATATGCTGTTAACTTTCTCTCAGCATGAAATAAACAGGCATTGAGGTTAGTGATGGATGTGGAATAAGAACAAGTATATGAAGGACAGTCACTATATAGTATGTAAGATATATAAAAAAATTCTTGTCTTGCTCCTCTCGCGTCAGTGTTTTTAGGAGCACATAGTCAAGCTGGTCGTATCCTGCCCTTCTGTGCTGTTGTGATCATTTTCTTCTCTAAAAGTGTGAATGTTTTTAGTATATGATTTATCCTGTGTGTGTGTGTGTGTGTGTGTGTGTGTGTGTGTGTGTGTGTGTGTGTGTGTGTGTGTGTGTGTGTGTGTGTGTGTGCTAGATAGATACACACGGATTTAGTGAGGTGATTAGGTAGAATGAGTTATTACACACACACACACACACACACACACACACACACACACACACACACACACACACACACACACACACACTAATGTATACCTTTCCCCCTCTAATCGCCACACATAAGCTCAGTTAGACCTCCACCCCCCAACTCCCCCTCCCAATCACCCCCTTTAAGTCGTCCATTTCCCCACCCCATTCCTTCCCCGTACCAGACACACCCTTTTTTCCTCCCCTCTTTCTTTTCCTTTACTTTCCTTCATCGACCTATCATTCTCTCTCTCTCTCTCTCTCTCTCTCTCTCTCTCTCTCTCTCTCTCTCTCTCTCTCTCTCTCTCTCTCTCTCTCTCTCTCTCTCTCTCTCCTAATGGTCATTGTTTATATAAATCAATGTGTTTATAGTTATGATGATTGCTAAGAATTATGTTTAATTAACTTTTATGGTTACCTGTTTGTTTTTCTGTCTATTTAATGTGTGTGTGTGTGTGTGTGTGTGTGTGTGTGTGTGTGAAGATTTTCTGGTTGATGTTCGTGTATCGGTAAATAACACACACACACACACACACACACACACACACACACACACACACACACACACACACACACACACACACACACACACACACACACACACACACACACACACACACACACACACACATATACACGAGACACATCCTATATAACCCTCATTTTAATCTTTCTTTATCCGTCACCACTAATATAAGCTGCAATATGAATTAATTTCCTTGGACGTCTTCTCTCTCACCTTCCTTCCACCTTGCCACACGGGCCTCGCTTCCGCCGCCTGCGCTGCTAACGGAGAAAATAACTTAGGAATAACCACTCTTTTATAACGCGACCCAAGGAAGCTGTTACCGTCACGAAAAATACACGAGGAAGGAAGGAGGGAGGGAAATGAACTTGTTATTGTGGTATTAGTTTTGTTTGCCTATACTCATCTCATTCTTTAGGTCAAACAGCCTCGTAAGGGGTGACTAATTCGTTTCTGTTTTGGTGCTCCTTCGAATTTCTTTGTGTTGTCTTGTTTTCGATGTGCAATTGAGAAAGTGTTGAAAGAAGGATTAGTAAAAACAGTCAGTGAGGTGTTAGTTGTTGAAGTTGAAACACACACACACACACACACACACATATATATCAAGCTTTTCCTAAACCTTCTGCTACTAAACACTTTCCTCACAATCCTGTATAGCTTTTTAGACATTCAATTTCGAACTGCTGTGTGTTGATTAATTCTGTATATCACCCTCTGTCATTAAATTCCTCCAATCTTATTTTAAACCTCCCTATTGACTCAGCACTAGCAACCTGATTACTGAGTCTATTCCAGATACCTCCACTCTATTTCAGAAGCATTTTCTACTTGTCCCTTTCTTGAATTTATTTTAAACAACTACCACTGTATTTACAAAGCAAATTCTTCGTATATCCTTTCTAAACCCATCTGTGCCAACCTTGAATGCTGCACTTTTCTTCCTACACTGCAAACTAAAGCAAAGGAATCATTAGACACAATAGGATTAAACAGCTTAAAGAGTAAAATAAAACTAGGTAACAGAGAGGTGTGGCAGCGGTGGTGGTGGTGGTGGTGGTGGTGGTGGTGGTGGCAGCAGGTACGTAGAAGAGAAACAGCAGCAGCAGCAGGAGGAGGAGGAGGAGGAGGAGCAGGGAGAAGGAAGCGGCCCGATAGATATAAACAATTCCACAATCATCATAAGAGGACGGTGCATCTGTTTCCTCCGGTCATGAGAAAAATAACACACGATTTATGATTCAATTTTCCCTTCATCTCTCGCAGACAAGAAGGAAGGAGGTGAGCGAGTGCCGATGGCCAAGAGAGAGAGAGAGAGAGAGAGAGAGAGAGAGAGAGAGAGAGAGAGAGAGAGAGAGAGAGAGACCGAGAGAGCAAGGGTGCTGTAAGGAGGCGGAAGGGAATGAAATACCGCCTGTCACATTTCATACGAATACCCAATGCAACATCGACATATCCTCCTTCATCTCAGAGCGAGGAGGAGGAGGAGGAGGAGAGGAGTGGGGGTGGGCTGGTGGAAATGGCTAAGCCCCACCAAAAAAGGGGGAATTGGAGGACGAAGGGGAGGTTGGGGGAGGCTGTGACGGAGGTGAGTGGGCAGGACGGGCGTGTGTGGATGTGGGGTGCTGAGGAGGAGGAGTAGGAGGAAGAGGAGGAGGAGGAGAAACAAGGCAAGGTGAAAGAAAGAGACAAGCGAATCGTGGCTGAGAAAGAAGGTTTAGATACTGTTTCCCTGTATATGTGTATGTGTGCGTGTATCCCAAGAGACCCAGGGTTGGTGTGCGTGCCCGCCATCCCGCCCGTACACAGACAGCTTCCGATAACCACGGGGGACCAACAAGTTATAATGAGTGTGTGTGGCCGCGGCGAGGCTAAAGAATAATGTCATTAACAACCCGTCTGAGTCTTGTCATGATTTGGTCTTTTTTCTTCTTCCCTGGTGTTCCACGGTGGAGGGAGAGGTAATCCCCTTGGGGCACGTACTCGCTGTGGGCATGATTGAGTCTGCCTCGCCTCGCCCGTGGGAGAGGTGATGAGCGGGAGGCTGGGGAAGGCAGGAGCTGAGGGAGGTGAGGAGAAAAGAAAGCTGGTGAGAAGGGAGGCTAAGAAAAGGTGGGAGGGAATGGAGGAGGGAGTGAGAGAGGGAGAGATGTTGAAGGTATGAGAAGAGAAGGAAGGTGAGAGAATGTTTTAATCGATTAGTTGTATATCCATGTGTTCCCAGGAGTGAAGGAAACACGATGTAGATAACTGGTATATTGATAAAACCTGGGCAGCACAAGGGTACACGCTGCCACATGTCACACGTCCGTCCGGCCCCGAGGCAAGGCCCAGACTGACCTCACCGGCACAGTGGCACTACTGCCCAGTGTTGAGTTCCCCTAGGGAGAACAGGCGCGCGGGGAGTGGAGGGTTGATACAAGAAGGATGCATGCTCCCTGTCTATCTGTTTTCTCTCTCTCTCTCTCTCTCTCTCTCTCTCTCTCTCTCTCTCTCTCTCTCTCTCTCTCTCTCTCTCACACACACACACACACACACACACACACACACACACACACACACACACACACACACACTATTTCAATAATTTCCTGACGCAGCGAAACATACGAGACATAATTTCCCCTCCTGAGGCTGCAACACGACCCGCGTCACCGCCGCTGGACGACCCGTAATTATTGTACGAGGAAAGCATCCACAACCACCGCCTTTCCCGCCATAGCCACCGCCACCGTCGCTGCCTCGCCGGAGTTGCTAGACGGGGATCTAAGACGGCGCTGTATTCAGAAGCGCTTCGCTATCTCACCGTGACTGTTTTAAAAGGTCATAAATGATTAGTCGCGTGACAAGTGTTTCTTCTTGATTATGCAGAAATCTTGTTAATGTGTGACCTAAAACGTAAAACCGGTCTTTGAATCTCTTGCCACTTTAGCTAGAGCTTTCTGAAAAATAATGGATATGTGCCTAGAAATATTTGAGAATTGTAGACCTTAGCTGTAAAAATTTGTAAAAGAAGTAAAAGGAAGAAAAAAGAAAAAAAAAGCTGGCTTCTGTATATATTTTCATTAACCACGAATTAAAATATTCTTAATGTTTTACGAGATGAGAAAAGGGATCAAAATTAGAAGATATAAGAATGTTTAGTAAGATAATTTATTTTTCTTTATTTAAACTGTCAATATTACAACCACCACCACCACCACCACCACCACCACCACCACACACACACACACACACACACACACACACACACACACACACACACACACACACACACACACACACACACACACACACACACACACACACACACACACACACAGCAAGTAACTTCAATATTCACTTCCGATGCGTTGAGAAAGCGAGGTGCCGTGAAAAAATATTTGTGTTGTTTTTAAGTGGAGAGAGAGAGAGAGAGAGAGAGAGAGAGAGAGAGAGAGAGAGAGAGAGAGAGAGAGAGAGAGAGAGAGAGAGAGAGAGAGAGAGAGAGAGAGAGAGAAAACGGAAATACTAAAGCTTTAATTGATATAAGTAGGTGCAGTAACATTTCCTCCTTTACATTCCACCATACCGACACCCAAACACGTAGCTCTCCCTCCCCCACGTTTCACCCACCTATCACCTTCCCACCCACCTGTACGAATCACCGCCAGCAGTACTGCCCTCCATCCCTCCCACTCATTAATAAACACTAGAGAAGCACAGAGCAATGACATGTCCTTAGTTATGCTCATTAATGTTCTGTTGAAAGGAGGAGAGGAGACCTGGTTCCGTCAAGGTGAAGTCTTGTCTCCTTTACTTAATGTCCTCCTCTTGCTGCTCCTTCTCCTTCTTCTCGGTCTCTTGCTCACTATTGCTTTTCGATTCCTCAATGTCTGATAGAAACTCCTCGGGCACTGTTGTTGGTTCTTGCATTGAGTTACCAAGCAGAGGGGGAGAGACGGGGGTGGGAAGGGGAAGAGAGCAAAGAGGTCCTCAGTTATCGTGAACCCAATTGTGAGGGCGTGCTGAGAGGTAGTGTCTTTGAGGTACATGGCAAGGGATGTGAGAGAGATTCGACAGATTTGCGTTAGTACACACACTTACGCACACACCCAAGAACAGACACACAGACTGACTGACACTGTCCTTGTAATATTTTTTTTCTTCTCTTTGGAATCGTAGTTGAGTCAGTTTTTTTTTTTTTTTTCCTTCTGCCTCTGATCAGCCGCTGGCAACTTATCACAGACAGGCAGTCAGACAAACGAACACACGAAAAGAATCAGACAGACAGGAGAAACGAGAAAGGAAATAAACACGAAATAGCAAACAGTAAACAGGTGAAAGGTGCAGTGTTATGGGATTCCTGTACCTGGAGAGATGCGTGCCAGGTGTGAGGTGTGGTGTGTGTGACTAGTAAGAGCAGCGAGGCGTCTTGGTGGTGTTACTCATGTACGTTGGTGTTTGGAGGACGCAGCACAGCGGAATACATCTAAAACACGTGATGGGTGCTTGTTCATGGTGTCTCTCTTGACTGAAAGAAAGACTGATGGCATTCCCTTCTGTCTGGAGTCTGTTTCGTAACACTTTCGCTCTGCACTTCCACTACTTTCAAAAGCCTCTAGGTTAGGTGACTCGGGTTTTCGTGTGTGCTTTGTTACTGTTCTAGTCATAGATTAACAAAATTCCTATATCATCAACGGGATAAACATTCTTGAGAACCAGGTTTATTATCTTAGACCTTTGCAACTATAGTCGTGGTGAGAGAGCCAGCGTTTCTGAATACTGATTTAGTATCTACCACTACGGCTGTCTCGTTAAGACTTCATGATGTCACGAAGTGTTATTACTTGTATGATATGATGTAGAAAGATAGAAAGCTTCCAGTTAAATATACATCAGAGACGCCATCTACATATAATAGCTGTTGTTAGGGCTGTTTGTACCCCCCAGAGATCAGCAAACACTTCTGAATTCGCAACAAGTGTTCATCGTCGAAGCGGCACATGTATGCTTCTCAAACATCAACAATGGTTTACTGGGCGAAGCGTCTCTTGTATACTGACGAGACCAGCACACCCACGCGACGCAAGGGTTTCCAGAAAGAAGCACGGATGTTGTTATCTCTCCATGACTTAATATTGCACACAGCGTGATAAGATGTTATGCAAATGCTGCCGAGTATGTTGTAGAGGAGGGATACTAGTTTGTGAGCCTTTGCATTTGATGTTGGCACCTGGTGGAGGAAAAGAAGATATTCCTTTTACATATTCCATTTTACG
The DNA here is from genome assembly GCF_017591435.1 of Portunus trituberculatus. NCBI lineage: Eukaryota > Metazoa > Arthropoda > Malacostraca > Decapoda > Portunidae > Portunus > Portunus trituberculatus. The sequence goes on along the minus strand of NC_059268.1, from coordinate 6,357,297 downwards.
ATGACGTTTCTATTAGTAGGTTAAATATATACAATCATGTAAAAGGTAGATATGTCAATGTGAGAGAAATGGATGTAGAGCAAACGATGTATAATGATAAGAAATGTATTTAGGGTGGCCTGGCCTGGTCTGGCCTGGCCTGCTGTGGCGTCAGTGTTAGTCACCTGAACACAGCGGCGTGGAGGCAGCGTCTCACTATATTCTGCTTCCAGACACCCTCCAGACAGCACCTTCAGCCAAGCGTGGACTGAGATGCCTGCTGATTATTTTCCTTGCTTGAGAAGTAGAATCTATTGAACCATTGCTCTCCCTTTGTGGCAAATCAGGACGGAGACACAAAATAACTCTTATTACCACAAGTTATATATGAGTAATGAGACATTTAATATACGAGTGATATATGTTAAACACTTCAGAGAATACGCCACTTAAGGCCATGTATTGCGCCGTGACGTTCAACACCCATTGTCTCCAGCAAGCTCAAGACAAAGATCTGGAATTCTTGGAGTGGCGAATTTTTTTGCTCAGGTGTTGTTGCAATTGTGTCGGAGGTAGTATTCAGCTGGCGCAAGTGGTATAGAGGCTGTGTTAGTGAAGGTGACCCTGGCATTAGCGTAGAGAGACAAATTATGTGTACTGAGAGGCGTGGGAGGCAGAACATCAACACAAACATTCTCCGAAAACCTATAGTTGAAATGACACTGGTTCTGGGGACTGATTTATTATTTATTATTTTTTTTTTACGGTTCTAGTGACAGATGAGCAAGATGTCTACGTTATCAATAGGAAAAACGCTCTTGAAAACCTGGCTAATTTCTGTGGCATTTGAAAATAGTGGTGGTGGGAGCATAGCGTTTCTAAATGATGATCTAAAGGAGCTAACGGGGAATGAGCGTAGACTGAAGGAGCGTTAGAAAGGGAGCTTACTGGTGCTACAGGGGTGGAGATAGCGATGGTCTCTCTCTCTCTCTCTCTCTCTCTCTCTCTCTCTCTCTCTCTCTCTCTCTCTCTCTCTCTCTCTCTCTCTCTCTTGCAGTTCTCGGCCTTGCTCTGAAACAATGGCCGTTACTGATAGTGGTGGTGGTGGTGGTGGCGCTCGATTTGAGATATTGATCAGCAGCATACCTGAGTCGAAGCTTGAGCCATTAAGCAACAGTTGCCCTTGGCGTACGCCCTGCATAATGTGCGCTCCTTATGGGCTTACCGTCGACGTCTTCTGTCTCGCCGTGTTTTTTTTTTTTTTTTTTTTTTTACCAGATTGCTCCTTAGTATGTAACGTTGAACATGTCCTTTCCCTGCCTTCCCCCACCAGAGAGAGAGAGAGAGAGGGATTGTACGTGCCTGATATTGTTATTTTCATATTAACATCGTGAACTTTCAAGATTTATAATTAACACAAAGTCGCATCACGCCATTTCTTTTTCTTTATATGGAGAGGTGGGAGGGGAGGAGTCTTATTCTGTTGTATTCTGCCTCCAAAAGTAGATGCGTAACAGCAGGAGCATTATTGTTGGTTTGAATTCATTGGTAGTTACAATTACAACAAAAAGGCTAAAAAAAAGTGCCTACTCGGTCGCCAATCTCCGTAAAGATCCGATAGAGTTAGCCGAAGAACAGGGATAAATGTATTGAAACCTCCCTCTTGAATGAAACCACGTCATAGGAAGTTGGAAATACAGACACAGGCAGGGAGTTCCAGAGTTTACCAGAGAAAAGTATGAAAGATTGAGAGTACTGGTTAACTCTTGCATTGGAGAGTTGCATAGAATAGGGGTGAGAGGAAGAAGAAAGCCTTACTATTAAAATGAACAAAATCAAACAAACCCCAGGAATTACTAAGCTATATCTTCTTCCTATGTGTTTTTTTGTATTTATATTTTGATTTCGCTTTCTTTGTATATTTGTTCGTGTTGTTTACTAATCTATGTCCCAATGTATATATTTGTCCAACGCTTCTTACTAGATTGCAAAAACATATCCTTATTTCCACCATTTTTGTTCCTGTAATATGACTCTTTTTAATCATTTATATCTCCAATGTGTTTAAAAAAGTTCCTGTCCATTCCTATGTGCGTCTCTCAATAAGCACTGTTTACGTCACCTGAATAGACTGAACCAGCAGCACCAGCAGCACCAATCGCAGCAGCCAATAAGAAATTCCACTATATTTTTTTCTCCTCTCACCTTTTTTTTCTCTTTCACATTTTTCCTCTTCTCTTTTTAATCCTTTCATTGATATACGTGAAGTTTTAAGTAGCCTGTAGAGACTGAGAGAAAAAAATGAAGAAAAAGAGAAAGATAAAAGGATGAGAGCGAATCCAGCGAGGTTAGTCAAAGGGGTTGGCTGAGTCACGGAAGGAGGAAGAGTTAATTTTTGTGTGTGTTAGAAGAGAGAGAGAGAGAGAGAGAGAGAGAGAGAGAGAGAGAGAGAGTGAGAGGGCACGAAAAAATAGGGTTAAAATTGTTTGACTTTCCCTTGACTTCCTGGTTGATGGCGCTGAATAGAAAGGTGGTGATGGTAACGTGTGTGTGTGTGTGTGTGTGTGTGTGTGTGTGTGTGTGTGTGTGTGTGTGTGTGTTAGCGTGAATTAGTTGCATGAGTTGAGGGGTACTTAGGAGCGGATAGGGTTAAGGCAAGAGAGAAAAGAGAGAAAGAGAGGTGTGTGTGTGTGTGTGGGAGGGTGGAGGTGGGAAGTCACGCCTATAGATAAAGAGGTGATAAGCCTCTGCCATGTGGGGAGTTTTGCCTAACAGATAAGGCACAAGATGAGTCCAGATAACGCTCTCTATAGACTGTTCCTTTCTGTAGGCCCGACTGTGTGGTGGTGGTGGTGGTGGTGGTGGTGATACTGCATTTGTTACTACTACTACTACTGCTACTGCTACTGCTACTGCTACTGCTACTGCTACTGCTACTGCTACTACTACTACTACTACTACTACTACTACTACTACTACTACTACTACTACTACTACTACTACTCTCTCTCTCTCTCTCTCTCTCTCTCTCTCTCTCTCTCTCTCTCTCTCTCTCTCTCTCTCTCTCTCTCTCTCTTTTTTTTTTTTTTTTTTTATTTAAACAAAACTTAATACAAAGGAACATGTACCCAAAGGCGCACTGTCGTGTGCTACCTATTCTAAGGGTACTACAATCTATTTCTCTACAATATTTACAAGACTTAAAAATAGATAATATACAAGATGGTCAGCATGTAAATGGAGCACTATTCGTTTCACTTCACTAGCACTATTCACGCACTGCACTACACTGAGTGTCACGTCACAAAGAGTGTCAGAGGAGTTGGCAGTGTCTGTCTCCACTTATGTGCCATCAGTTTGACACTGTGTGTGTTCATCTCCTGGACGTGAGGCACCGCGGCCGTGAACAAGTTCCACATCCTGGAGACGCGTCCTGCGAAGGTGCGTTGATGCTGACACCCGTGGGATCGCGGCACCTCTACGGCGTCACCACCATTGAGCACCGTTCTCGTGCTCCGTGCGGTGACTCTTAGAGGATGACGCAGCCCTGCCAGATGTGGCACTCTTTGCACCTGTGCCTTATGGAACACTACGATCGCCGCCACGTCTCTGCGGTGTTCCAGTGAATCAAGGGGACGCTCAGGCTCTGGGTGAGGTGGTAGTGCAGCATCTACTAGCCGTATGGCGCGGCGTTGGATGCTGTCCAGTCTCCTTCTGTGTGTGGCGGCACAGGACATCCAGGAGAGAGCTGCGTATTCAAGGTGGGGCCGCACCTGTGCCTTGTACAGCAGCAGTCTCCCCTTCCTGTCGAGGAAACTGGCGATCCTTCTGAGAGCGGAGATCCTGTGAGAGGCTTTCTTGGCAATGGTTTTGACATGCCTGTCAAACCTCAGCCCTCGATCCACCTCCACTCCAAGTATCTTGACGTCATCTTGGAGTGGGAGAGCAGCAGCGCCAAAGACAACTTTCCTGCCATTGCTGCCATGGCGGCTGGGGACCGAGAGACAACCATTGCTTGTGTCTTCTCCGGCGCGAATGTCACTTGCCAGCGAGCACCCCACTCCTTTATCACTCGTAGCTGCTGATTGATGGCCTCAGCAGCCCGCCCACTGTCCTGGCGTGGATAGGTATAGGAGAGGGTGCAGTCATCAGCATAGGCCATGACTCCTGGCAGTAGCTGGAGAAGATCATCCACGTAGATATTCCACAGGAGTGGGCCAAGAATTGAACCCTGTGGCACTGATGCCTCCACAGGCAGGGACTCAGATGTTTGCCCGTTGACAACCACCTTGAGGCTTCTGTCCTGCAGGTAATTTCCCAAGAGTCGTAGCAAGCCACCCTGGATGCCTTTAGCACGAAGCTTTTCTAGTAATCCGTTGTGCCATACTTTATCAAAAGCTCCTGCTATGTCCAAAGCAACCACTATAGTGTCCTTGCCGTCGTCGAGGGCGTCCTGCCAATGCCTGGTGAGAAGCATCATTAGGTCGGAGGTTGACCTTCCAGGTCTGAACCCAAACTGTTGGTCTGAGAGGAGGGCATTGTCCTTGAGATGGCTACACACCACCTCTGCCACGACCCTCTCAAACACTTTACCCACCACTGACAACAGGGATATGGGTCTGTAGTTTTTGGGTCCGTCCTGGAGCTTTTTGTGTGCAGGAACTACTCGAGCCTCCTTCCACACTGAAGGCCAGACGTTTTCCCGTACACAAGTTGTGAACTTGGGTGAGAGGGGCAGCCAGTTCCTGGGAGCATCGCTTCAGCAGGTGCGGGCTGATGTCATCAGGGCCGGTGGCTTTCTGTGTGTCCAGCCCCGCAATAATCGCTTCACCTGCTGATGCGTCACCTCCACCATGGTGACAGTCTTCTCACATTGCTGGACCAGCTGAGGCGGTGGCTGCTGTGGATTCCCGACCTTCATTTTTCCAGCAAACAAGGAAGCCAGCAACTGTGCCCTCTCCTTACTGCTGGTGGCGACAGTACCGTCCTGCTTGCTGAGGGAGGGATGGATTCTTGGTGGCCAGTTCCTTGTTTGTCCTTAACAAGAGACCACCAAGTTTTGTTTCCTACGCCAGTGCCACACAGTTTCCGGCGCAGGCTTTCCTCCCACTTTTTTAAGGCCCACTTGCTGGTTACCACCATCCTCCTGCATGCAGCCCTGTGCAGGTCCTTGTTGCGCCGAGTCGGGTTCCTCTTGTAGCGGAGCCAGGCAGCATACTTTGCCTCGGCAGCAACACGGCAACGGTAGCCAAACCATGGCTGATCCGTCGATCTGGTGGTGTATTCCCTGTGTGGGACGTGGCGTCTCTGGAGGGCGAGAAGGTGAGAGGTGAGTGCAAGTGCTTCACTCTCTGCTCCTCCCTGTAGCAGAGTGGCCCATGGGGTGTGGGTCAGGTCGCGGCGCAGGGAAGCCCAGTCTGCTTTGTTCCACAGCCAGATGGTGCGGGTGGTGGCCTCGTCCTGAGCCACGCCCACTTCCAGCTGTGTCAGTACAGCGTGATGGTCAGAGCTGCCCACGAGCCCCAGCTGATGACACTGAAGCTTGTCTTCCTGGTAGTCTGAGATGACAGGGTCTAATGTCCCTCCTCGTTCATGTGTGGGGAAGGTGACATGATCTGTCAGACCCTGCACCTCAGGAGATTCTCGTAGGCGTCTCTTTCCAGGTGGTGATTGAGATCCCCCACAATCAGCACGTGGCTGCAGCTGTGTGCCATCATCAGGTTGTCTAAGGTCTCAGTCAGGTACAAGAGTGAGTCAGGCCCTTGTCGCGGGGGGCGATACAGGGCACACAGCAGGAGGGCTGAGCGGTCTGCCAGCATTACTCGGAAGTACATCATCTCCATCATTGGAGGCGTGTCTATGTCGAGCAGCTGGGCCTGCATTCCTTCCTTGAAGCAGACAGCCACTCCACCTCCTGTTCGCTCCTGTCGGTCCCTCCTCACTCTCTCTCTCTCTCTCTCTCTCTTACCACATTATTTACACACCTCATAACCCATTCTCTTCCTCAACCTCTCTTCCTCCTACTCCTCCTCCTCCTGTTCCTGTTCCACCTCCTCCTCCTCCTCCTCCTCCTCCTCTTCGGGGCTTGCATCGTCTGAATCGCTTCCTCTCTCGCTCTCTCCGCGGCGCTCATCACCAAAGGCGCCCTGCAGAAGCCTCGTTAATTCCAGGTTCTGTCTTGGCGGGATCATAAAGCAATATTTCTCTCCCTTATCAGCCTTCAGAGTTAAACACCTGTTTGCGTGCAGCTTCCGGACTGCCATTGATTTTATACCTTCGAAGCTGACTTGCTCGAGTAATATACGTCCAGCCCAGGTGAGTCATGTGCGCAGGGAAGGCGGGCTGAGCGATGGAGAGAGAGAGAGAGAGGGAGGGTTAGTGAGAGAGAGAGAGAGAGAGAGAGAGAGAGAGAGAGAGAGAGAGAGAGAGAGAGAGAATTTGAACGTTTATTTTTTGGCAATTGGTTAGGTCAGGTAAATGAGTTTAGAATTTCTGAACTAAGGTTTTGAGAGAGAGAGAGAGAGAGAGAGAGAGAGAGAGAGAGAGAGAGAGAGATTGTATTTTGAAAAGGAAAACTCGCTGCAATTGAGATGAAACAACAAATCCTTTTCTTAGTTTCTCGAGTGAAATAACAAATGTCATTAGCTACTAAAAAATTAACATTGAAGACATCCTTAGCCATCATCATCATCATCATCATCATCATCATCATCATCATCATCATCATCATCATCATCATCATCATCATCATCATCAACTCAAATTCTATAATACTAGACACCAAACGAAAGACTATTTTTTTTTTCTGCATCAAGGACGATAGATCAAACACCTTCAAGACAAGATCAGGTGGATATTAATACACGTCTAAGCTAAAAGTATGGAACCCTTCACGTCTCTCTCTCTCTCTCTCTCTCTCTCTCTCTCTCTCTCTCTCTCTCTCTCTCTCTCTCTCTCTCTCTCTCTCTCTCGGTGGCTGGAGGAGGAAGGCAAGTGGCAATTAACCTCCCTCCGCTTTCCAACCCTATCCTTTTTAATCTGTAGCTTTAAATGTACTTTTTTTTTCGAGACAAGGAAAAACTGCTAGAAATCGATATCATTAGTTAATGTAGGCAGCACATACAGAACACTCCTACACACACACACACACACACACACACACACACACACACACACACACACACACACACACACACACACACACACACACACACACACACACACACACACACACACACACACACACACACACACACACACGTCACATCACATCTAGACGACAGACGGGGAAGTGAACTAAAGGAATAAAGAAATAACAAGGTAAAAATATGTAATTATCTACCTCAACATTTCCCAGAAGCTCTCTTTTTATGGCTAGAGCAAATAATTTATCTCAAAGTCGTCACGTCGTTATATGAGGAGGAAATATAGCATGTGTTCTGTCCTTCTCCACATGTGTCTCACTGGCTCTTTGGTCCTCGTCTCTCCCTCCTGCTCTGAAACGTGCTAATGTGCTGCAGATTTACGTTATTCTTACCGAAACCATTAGTTAGTCATATGATACCCGATTAATTCTTTTGACTATCGTGTATCGTATGATCAAGTAAATTTTATAGTAGAAATGCAAGGTTAGTTACTTACAGGCTTCAAAACTGGACTGTAGTGTGTAGATCAACCATCGTGTGACAGTCTTAGCATAACTCACTTAGATACTAAAGGAAAGATGTGTTCAATAAGCTTAAATAGAAAAGAATTACACTCATCACCAATTTCTCAACTCATCGTAAAGGGAGAGGGAGAAAGAAAAGATGTAATAGCAAAATCTTCAACAGTCAATAGGATGAAAATTCGTTATATCAACTCTTTTTCTTATTTACTCTCTCTCTCTCTCTCTCTCTCTCTCTCTCTCTCTCTCTCTCTCTCTCTCTCTCTCTCTCTCTCTCTCTCTCTCTCTCTCTCTCTCTCTCTCTCTCTCTCTCTCACACCGAAGCATCAGAGGAGTGTTGGCATTAGACTTACGTACAGATGAAGCACACGATTGGGATAGATGCGTGTATGTACAGGTTAGGCTAGGTTAGGTTAGGTACCGGTAATATTATACACTGATTACTTGTGTTGCGGCTACGGTGGCGGTA
>NC_059268.1:6334183-6346683 GCF_017591435.1 Portunus trituberculatus | reverse complement strand
AGTGTTCGTGAGTCACTTGTTTCGTCTTGCATCTTTCCCTCATCATGTCAGTGTTACAGAGACGTACACGAACTAAGTCTCTCTTCACCAGTGCTGTACAGACTCCTTCAGTGGCCTCACTATCGCGTCTAAACAGTGACAAGCCTTAAAACTTAACTTTCATAGGGAGAGAGTCGCGTCCCAGCCATGCCTTGGGACGCGGTGGGCGATGGTTGATGGGTCCGCCACAAGATGTCAGGAGCAGCACCGTGTGGAGCAACCGTCTGGGCTTCAAACCCCAAAATGGTCCAGCAGGGGTCATGAGGAACTGGACACGTTTTTTACTGCTTATCGCTCGTCTGTGTCACCAAACCAGCTGTCCGGCATGACCTCACAAGCAAACGAGACACAGAAGGGAAGAATATAGAGATTATTTTCACTGTTACTTGTTAAAATACTAAAAACTATTTCCTACATCCATCATGTCATGCTTTCCCTTCCTCTGACTCTCATCGCTTCGTAATTCCATCCATCCATCCATCCCATCCAGCTGTACGGCGTGAGTTTCCAAGCAAACGAGGCTAACAGAAAGAAACAGGGATTATTTTCGCTTACAGTATACATGTTGGAATACTAAAACTATTTCCTACGCCCATCATGTCATTCTTTCTCTTCCTCCGTCTCGCATCGCTTCGTAATTCCAACTAGGCGGCATGGCGGGAAGCTGTTGCCTTAATCTGTCACATGAGGCTCAGGAGACAGAGACAGAGACAGAGACAGAGAGAGAATGGAAATGATGACGGTCAAGGTACAGGCTCAAGGTGAAGGTGCTGGTGGTCCTGTCGCAGTTAGTGTGTGGCCCTCAGGAGGCGCGGCACTCCCTCTCTCTCAGTAGCAGCAGCAGCAGCAGCAGGTCACAGGAGCGTCGCGATGGCGTTATTAGTGCCATGTTGTGGGTGGTATCGATCTACTCTCGTTCCCCTACATCCTTCCCTTCGCTGCCGACACCCCCCTCTATCTCAACTCCCTCTCCTCCTCTCTCTCTCTCTCTCTCTCTCTCTCTCTCTCTCTCTCTCTCTCTCTCTCTCTCTCTCTCTCTCTCTCTCTCTCTCTCTCTCTCTCTCTCTCTCTCTCTCTCTCTCTCTCTCTCTCTCTCTCTCTCTCTCTCTCTCTCTCTCGCCCGGCTCACTGATGCACACTGGTCTACACCGGTCTGTATATTTTTCCATTTCTGACCTCCTAGTCGTGTCTACCATCTGACCTCTCTCTCTCTCTCTCTCTCTCTCTCTCTCTCTCTCTCTCTCTCTCATGACCCACTCCTTTTTACAGGACACTTGTTGGTTCTCGTGGCGTGACCCGTCCTTCCTCACGCCGCCGTCAGAGAGATTGGGTTGGCTGGCCCTACGCCACTCCCTTACTCACTGACGGCTCCCTTTGGCCATTGGTTGTCACCCTTGAGGCTTTGAGGACACGTGGTGGGCTGCGGAGCGCTGCCAGGGGTGGGCCGTGACTGGCTGGTGTGTGTTGATGGTCTGGGCACGTTTCAATGTAATCTTACTATTTGTGAAGTGTTTGCAATGCTTCGTGTGTTGTTCATTTAAGTAATCGTCAAGTTGAACAGTGGTTATGTCAAGTTCAGTATGTATTTGAGTGGTTTATTAAAGTGTTTGATCTTTTGTTGTTAAAAGGTAAATTCTCTTCTTTTGTTTTTATTTATTTATTCTATTATATTTCCAGTAAGGGGGATACATTAATTTTACGTTTTTATTCTTATCATAATCATCCTTTTTTTTCTGAGGCATTACTGCAACATACCACGTATTTTTCTCGTAACCTTAATGGATTGTACGAATTAAGGATTCCTACTTCATAGAGTGATGGGGCTCGCAGTGAAGAGTGAAGCGGTGGGCTGCCTGAGGACTGACTGAGTGAATGACTGAAGTGGTGTGCTGTGACAACGGGGTCATATGGCGCCGATGCCTGAAAGATAAGCCGTGGTAACAGACATCGCCAAACATTAAAACTTAGCTTGCCAATGTGACCCAGGCAAGACTGAGGAATGAAGCATGCAAGATATTATTGATGATGTTCATAAATATGTATGTCGTGTGTGTGTGTGTGTGTGTGTGTGTGTGTGTGTGTGTGTGTGGTTACGTATACATAGTCTACCAAAGATAAATTTCATGCTTTTTTACACACACTCACACACACACACACACACACACACACACACACACACACACACACACACACACACACACACACACACACACACACACACACACACATCGCCCGCCCCGCAAAGAGAAGAGAAGAGAAGCCAGCAAGACAGCCTTCCCGGATGCCAGTTGGGTATATATATTAGCAAAACATGTCCGGCCCGACGCTCATAAACTACTGATGTGTATCGGTCGCCAGCCTTCAGAACAGGTTGCGCCATTAGTATATACCAACATTCACTGACCTCGCGATTCGAATGGACGGACGGATGAGACGAACGCTCTGGAAAAGATGAAGGAGTGAAGTGAGAGAGAGAGAGAGAGAGAGAGAGAGAGAGAGAGAGAGAGAGAGAGAGAGAGAGAGAGAGAGAGAGAGAGAGTTACTGTACCAATGAAGCATAAACACGATTAACTCAAAAGAAAGTCAAGCTAAGGATCTCTTCCCAAAACACAAATTCCATATTTTAACCTTCCCTTCACACACACACACACACACACACACACACACACACACACACACACACACACACACACACACACACACACACGTTATCTCTCACTCCCATCACACAAAGCCACCGCAAGTCTAATGTCGTGTAGAGGAAGAAAGGGGGGCGCAACATTCCTGAGACTCTATGAAACTCGGCGACAAGTCATGTTGTTTACAGTGGCTGCCTTGTGTCCATCCCTGATTAATGACACTTCGTATTTTTCATTCATGAGAGAGACGGGAAGACTGGCGGTGAATATTGAGGAGCTGGGGAGGAGAGGGAGACAGTTGGAGGAGGTGGAGGGGTAACAGGAGATGGAGAAGATGGAGGAGTTTTGAGGAGGTGGTTTGATGGAGGCCAGAGATGAAGTGTTCTCTATTTTTGCTTCTTTTTTCGATCTTTTTGCTTATTGTTTATCTTTTTCTTTCTTTCTTAATTTTTTTTCTCGCGTTCTTCTCTTGTTTTGTTGTGTCTATTCCTGGTTTCTCTTTTTTTTTTTAGATTTTACGAGTATTTTTTATTCTCTCAATTTTCTTGTATTCTTTTTTATTTGTTTTCTTGTTATCTTGTTATTTTTTATACGTTTTTCTTGTCTCTTGTGATTAAGGGTGCGTGTTCTTTCCTTCTTCTTCTTCTTCTTCCTCTTCCTCTTCCTCTTCTTCTTCTTCTTCTTTTGTTGTTGTTGTTTTTCATCCTTGAGCCTCTCCTCCTGTGTTCCTTTAACTGACGACCAAATAAAGTAACAAATACAATCAGAGAAAAATTAAGTAATCAAATCTTTTTACTTTCTTTGTTATTACTCTTTTTTTTTATCCTTCGATCGTTCACTTCATTTCGTTAATAGCAGCGTCAGTTCACTCATATCTTCCTCCCTGTAATTCTTCCACCTCTACTGTGTTGTCCTCCGCTCACAGAGACTTCAGTTACCTCAGTGATCCTTCCTCGCTGCTCACCACTTCACTTTTACAATGCTGGTGGCCTGGTTCAGTTTTTTTCTATGCGGAAGAGAAGCCAGCCAAGAGCAACAAAATATTATAAAAAAGGCCCAGTTGAATGTTGAATCCCTAAAAGAAAATTAAAGAGTTAGCCAAGATTAAGGAACAAATGTCTTGATACCTCCCTCTTGAAAGAAATGAAGTCGTAGGAGAATGGAAATACAGAAGCAGGCAGGGAGTTCCAGAGTTAACCAGAGAACGGTATGAATGATTGCGAGCGCTGGTTAACTCTTGCGTTAGAGAGTTGGACATAATAGGGATGACAGGAAGAAGAAATGGGTGATGTAGGAAGGCGGAGTGAGTCGGTGTATTGGTGGATATTGATGAGTAACGTGTTTTCCTTCTCTTTTTCCTGGTACTGTGTGAAGTCTGTTGCTTGGCGAGTGGCTAGGAGTGAGTGAGTGAGTAAGGAGGAAGAATATCATGTGGTCTAACTGTTATTTTACTGTTTTGTCTCCTGATCTGTATTTTGTCCTTGCTATAAGTTGTTAGTATTTCCTCTTGCTCTAAACTTTTCTTCTCCTTTTTTCTTCTTTTTTATCATCATTATCTTCTTCTTCTTCTTCTTCTTCTTCTTCTTCTTCTTCTTTCTACTATTATTATTATTATTATTATTATTATTATTATTATTATTATTATTATTGTTGTTGTTGTTTTCGTTGTTGTTGATATTGTTATTGTTAGTACTATTATACGAGTAGTCGAAGAAGTAGTAGCAGTAGTAATAGTTGTAGTAGTAATTATGTTACTATTGTAGATTCAGGAATGAGTACGTATGTGCATCGTATTTGTAGTTTTATAAGGTTTTCCGGACACACTACCGTATCTTGTGTGTGTGTGTGTGTGTGTGTGTGTGTGTGTGTGTGTGTGTGTGTGTGTGTGTGTGTGCGTGTGGAGGGCAGTCAAGAAGTACGGTATGAACAGATGACAGACAAGTGTAGGTCGAGGAAGTGCAGGTCGTAAAAAGGTCGTAATATGGCAAGGGAGACTGGCAAGGGAGAGCAAGGCCAGAGCAGCGGTGTATAGAAGCAGACAAAAGCCCTACACGTTTACAAAATAGCGCATAGAGGTCACTGTTCTAATCACACACAGCTGTACAGACAAAGCTTAATATTTAAAAGTATTTCTACGTATAAACCAGCTTGTCATCCCTCTTAAACCCTTCTATACTGAGACGCATTTCTACCTTAATTTTTGGGTATGATTTGACCATTTCATTTGCACTAGGAAGGGTCTATAGAGGTCAAAGGTCTTTGCTATTCTATTAATGGCCACAGTGTTTACTAATCTAATCCCAACATATGTTTCTGAAGCTGTATAAGATTGCTAAATAGAGAGCAGAACGAATATGGGAACACGCCATGGTATTCAAGGCGTTAAACCAGCCACAGCGACACCTCCCGCTTGTCACTTCCATTTGTTTATCTATTCACTTATTTTTGTAAGGGGTTCATTGACTAAAGGTAACAAAAAAGTGAGGAAAAAATCTTATTAGACTACCAATTCGCATATAGAAGTCAAAACGAATCAGAAAGAAAATCATTCTTCGCAAAAATAAACTTAGCAGGATTAATGATGCTAATAGGTAGATTTCCGGTGACCTCGATCCGTCTGTTACTTGTCTCTTTCAGTCTTCCTTTATGATACATAGGCAACACAATGATAGTTTTCCTCCAACACGACCAGGAAATGTGACTGGGTGGGAGTGGGGTTCGACTCTCCTTCCTTTCCCCCTCACCTGCTTGTCTCCTTGCTCTTTTTTCTTGTCTGATTATTATTGTTCTCCTTTTTGAATATGCTTCGAGTTACCAGCAGCCTTGGATGCGAAAGAAGGTGCATTTCACATTCGTATTACCACTGTTGTTATTTTGTGTCTTTGTCTTGTTGCTGGACAGATGATATTGTTTCGATGCGAGTGTTAATTCTGTCTGGTCTTGGTGACGTGGACCTGCTTGTACACTCTCTCTCTCTCTCTCTCTCTCTCTCTCTCTCTCTCTCTCTCTCTCTCTCTCTCTCTCTCTCTCTCTCTCTCTCTCTCTCTCTCTCTCTCACACACACACACACACACACACACACACACACACACACACACACACACACACACACACACACACACACACACACACACACACACAGATACTATATACATGTCACAATTAATAGCCTTCCTTTCTTTTCTTTTCCTACCTCAGTTTCTTCACACGTTCCCACCTCACCACTACCACCACCACCACCACCACCACCACCACCATTGCCTCACCTCGCACCTCCTGGCCCTGCTTTCCCTGCTCCGTACCCAGACACCCTTCATCTCCCCAAAGCCTCTTTCCCTTCCTGGAGCGATGTTCCCGTGGATTAACTGTGTCGTGTTTCTATGTCGTATGATCTTTTGCTTCCCTGATCTAGGTGTCATTTGGGTTTCATAAACTTTACTTGATACTAATTAAATAAGTGTATAAGTTATTGGGACATGTAGAACTTCAGGCAGTAGAAATATAGGCAGTCGAGAGAGTCTTTTGTTTTAATATCCTCGTTATTTTTCTTGTATTCTCTCTATATTCTTCATTTCCTTTATTTAAACGATTTTCCCCATGTCAAAACCTAGAGAAAAATAACTTATTTTAGCAATGTAAAGGCACATATGGCAGGAATGGCACTCCTGGCAACCATCATGAAGCTGTTTGTGATGATGACAATGAAGTAGTGATAAGCTAAAGTGAGTGATGCTGGATAACAAAAGAAAACTGTTGAATTGCTGTTAAGTTTTTGCTAAGCCTTCGATGATCTTCCTTGGAGTGATAGTAAAGGAGGAACACATAAAAACAAACTTTCCACTAAGATGCGAGTGAAGACAGGCGGCATCACCACCAACACTCCGAGCAACAGTGGCCATTGGGGAGAATGCAGACTGAGACATATAACTGAGGATACTTTCAACAATGGAAGTACGAGAAACAGTGTCTACGTGGAGCACAGGCTTACGATGGAGAGATAACAGCTACATTGGTCAGAGTAACAGTCAGTACTAAAAATATAAGTGAAAATGAAATACTGAGGACAGATTCAGTATAGAAATAGAAGCAATAGCGGCTACATGGAACATAGACTTAAGGTAGTGAGACGATGTTAGGTAGCAAATATAGTCAACAATAATTAGTATAGGAGTAAAGAGCAAAATGAGTAAGTAGGAGTAGATTAAGTGACATAGAAACTGTAGTCCGTTTTAGAAAATATAGATTTAGTCGGGAAGAATCAGCTGCAACAGATGAAGGGGCAGTCGGTACTAGAAGAAATATAGACTAAGGTATATACGATTCATCAAAAGTAATAGAAGCAATAGTACTAAAAGAAAGACTAAGGAATACTTTGATACCACACCACTACATTGAAAAGGCTCCAGTTGAAGTGACACGTGTTTTTGAAGGGTCTTTTAACCTCTCTAGTGCCAGATTAATAAGATTTTACACTATTAGAAAGAAAAACAATGAAGGAACCCGGCTAATCACCTCTGTACCCTTTGAAAATAGTTGCGGTGAGCGAGCAAAGTGTTTCTGGACCTAAGACGGAATGAGGACAGAATCAGCCACAATCGCAGGAGTCAGTGGGTCGAGGCAGCATAGACAGCATCAAGACAGCCGCCGTTACTGTTACGCTATAACCCTGAGAGGTCTTTGTATGGAGAGCGGCGGTGTGGTGAAGGCGGTGAAGGCTTCCCCACCTGACACCATCGCCATTGTGCTCACTAACCCTTCCCTCCTCAGTGACTCGACTGTGGCGCAAGACGTTCCCGAGACTTAACTGAATCTCGTAATCTCGTGCTTGCATAACCATATAGAAGACGTGCTAACCTAACCTAACCCTAACCTAACCTTCCCAAGCTAAAGCCATCCTCGTCCCTGCATAATAATATAGAAGACCTATTTGTCTAACCTAACTTAATTTAATTTAACTTAACCTCCTGCTTTGAATATAAGATGCTAACCTAACCAAACAACTTTCAAAAACTAACTTAACCTCTTCCCTGCATAATGATATAGTAGACATACTTAATCTAACTTAACTTAATCTAACTGAACTTCCTGCTTTGAATATAAGACATGCTAATCTAACGTAATCTAATCTAACCTAACAACCTTCCCAGGACTAACTCAGCCGTGTGCCTGCATGATAATATACAGACCAACCTATTAAACCTAACCCAACTTCACTTAATCTAACTGAACTTTATGCTTGAATATAAAAGACATACTAACCTAACGTAACCCTAACTAACCTTGCCTTCCCCAGACACACTCAACCTTGTGTCTGCATAACAGTAAACGTGCAGGAACGTTCCATCCTGTTTCTTTGCCTAATGATACATGCGGGTATGATACTTATAAGAACATATTTACTTATTCATACAAGTATATATATTACATGATACTTATGTATTGATTCAGATACATTAAACACTACACGATAATACAAATGTAGGTTTCGATTCATTTGACAAATACTGATTTTTCCTGAAAAAAAAAAAAATTAATACTACAAAAAAAATATATATATTCCCTTGGCAAACACGAAAACAAGATTATAAATACACAATGCAGATTATAAACGCATATACACTGGATTATGTAAGAGCTTCGTATGACACACACACACACACACACACACACACACACACACACACACACACACACACACACACACACACACACACACACACACACACACACACACACACACACACACACACACACACACACACACACACACACGAAATACCTGTTATATGTATAATGAAAATCGTTACTATTTTCTGTATATACATATGAGCATATACATATTACAGCATCAACCAGTAACGTGCACATTATATAGACCAAACGTGTTATACCACCTTGCTTCGCCTGGTAAAATACAATAACAGTTCTTCTTTTCCTTCCCAGAACTGTATACAGATCAAAGAGCCGGGGAGATCGGGAGAGTATAACAGAGGCTGCCTTGTGTGTAAATCTTTGTTGTGTGTGTTGTTGGAAGGCTCCACTGTGTGTGTTTCAGTAGCCATGGAAACTCTCCTTTTCTTACAAACTTCATCTTCACAGTCCCCAGAAATTAAGAATAGCCGCAGTACGCTTCACTAACGAGCATTGTATAGAAACATGAAGTGTGAGTTACTCGGAGAGGGAATGGGGCGGTGAGACTGGCTGGGCATCGGGGCGCTCACTAAAACGTGATGGGAAACTAAGGGCGAGATATATATTTTTTTCTCAATGATGGTACTAAGAGTATTGAAAATTCTTATTATGTAATTTGGCTTTTTTTTTTTTTTCATTCCCAGAGAGCTAAGGTCATTTCGTCTTTCTAGGAACAAAGGATATGCTGAAAACGCGACAGTTAATTAAATCTTTTCACTCTGCTGACTATTATTGGTGTAATGAAAGTGTCTGGTGCAAGTTTTAGGTAAAGTTTCGAAATCCTCTTTTTGAGTTATCGAATTTTCAATTCCTTTTAGTGCCTGTACTTTTATCTTCGCTCAATAAAGTTTTGTGGAGATATTCAAAAGAAGCACCAACTATCGTACTATCATCAGCAATAACTCAAAGGATAAAAACAAAGATGATCTTGGCAAAGAAACACTCCAAAGCTGCCACAGTGTGTAAAGACTTGGAAAAACTCAAGAAACGCTACAAATCTGTCCGTGGACTGTGTACGCTTCTATTCCCTAGAAGTAGGAGAAGCTTGGAAGGGTTTTATCAAGATAGTTAGAACTTGGAGACGAAGACTAGAAAAGTCATAAAAACATAGGGTGAAACGCTCAGTGGAAAGAGTGTTTATTCCGCCAAGATTGCTCCCTTCATTGCTGTGGTCGCCTTTCGTAAACATTAACCAGTTCATTGCAATAAGCAACAATTCTCAGTACTAAGCACAATTTGTGAAGTATTTGCAACCACACACAAGAAAGAAGCGGATAGAATGACTATATTTTACATTTTCTAGTGCCGTATATTGTAATAAGGTGACTGTGGATCAAAAAGGAATATCTAAGAAAGATAAGTCATGTAGTGAAAAGACACATTGTAAAAGACACACAAATGACAGGATAGAAGAATAATTTTCCTTTCTTAGGTACAGAACTATAAAAATGACGAGTACAATAATGCGTCCTAGAAACTATAGATAATTTTAGGATGAATAACGTTACAGTATGAAAAGGTTTAGAGAGACGCTAGAAGGGAGAACTCTCACCAAACCTGCCTGACGAGCGCTAGCAACTCTTAGATAGAACGTGGCTGTGCAAGATATAGAATAAAATCAAATACTCGAGGACTGAAGCGACTTTGTTTTTTCAGGAGGAAGAAACTGGTACAATTATTCCTTAATACAACGAGGGAAAGATATACTCAACTCAAGTCGGCTCCGTCGCTTTTCCGCCCCCAAGAACGTCAGCAGCCGCATGGAGGGAGTGTGCTAAGGCGATAACTTGTGTTAGCCGCACGTCCCGGATATGATCAGAAAGCAAGCGCACTTACTGGTGTTTGTTGTTACATAATCGTTGCGTTGTAATGAGAGAGAGAGAGAGAGAGAGAGAGAGAGAGAGAGAGAGAGAGAGAGAGAGTCGGACAGACAGACAGACAGACAAACAGACATACAGACAGACAAGGAACATGCAACGTAAATGAATATATAAAGAAATAGACATTGTAAATAAGGGAAAATACCAATAGTACAAAAAAACGTAATGTAATATAGTAATAGTAGCCAGACAGACAGACAGACAGACATACACACACACACACACACACACACACACACACACACACACACACACACACACACACACACACACACACACACACACACACACACACACACACAGGAAAAGAAAGAAAGAAGGTGAGAAAGAAAGAAAACTATCTGACCATCTCATCTCTCAGTACAGAACTTCCATCCATAAGACGATTTGAATAGGATTTCCGCGCAGAAAAATCTCGCTTTGAATAGTGTGTTTCTTCTTTTCTCTTTCCTGAGCCTCTTACCTGTGTAGCCTCTTACCTGCCGCTGAAATGAGGTGGCGGGCGTGATGTACCTTCCTTCCCATGTATATTTTCCTCCGTCAGATGATCCTCGCCTGGTCAGGGAGCGCCGCGCCCCTCTGGATGAAAAGAACTCCGGCTTTCTTTGTCCTTCACGGGGCGAGAAGGTTGGCTACCATTGCGTGAGGTTTTCCAGAGAGAGAGAGAGAGAGAGAGAGAGAGACTGACTGACTGACTGACTGATTGACTAGACACCACATACTATACAGTTTTTTACGACTAACACCGTTAAATATATACAATTTAACCGCTTTCAAATGCTCAGATGGAATATAGATAGTTATAAATTCTTGTGCAAATGAAAAAAAGCTGTAGATACCTCATCATAACACATCAAAACCAAAGTGAATGATGAATGAAGAAAAACAATTGTGCTATTTATCAAAACTGACAGGAAAACAGCCAGTAGGACGGAATACATTAGAAAGAGAGAGAGATAAAAAAAAAGGCAGGAGACGAAACCAAAGAGAAAGATGGAGGAAGAAAATAAATGTGCCACTTTTCTAAATTAGTAGGAGAAAAAGACAAAAAGACGAGACATGAAAAAAAATACATGAAACCAAACCGAAGCGAAAGATGAAGGAACGAAAACAAATATACTACCTCTTAAAAATTAATAGGAAGGACTGGGATACAGAAGAAGAAATCAAAGCACAAGGGCACCGCCACAATACCTTAGCGGGAGTCTGCCTTGAGGGGGGATCGTCCAGTTTATCTTTGAGGGATTTTATTGTATTACACGCCGCGACCACAGCTGGAGGCCTATTCCATCTCCTAACGACATCATCATTATCATCAATAGGGAGCATCACCACCACCTCGGCAGGGCGCTACTCGGCTCACACCACAATAAGATAGGACGCTAAATTCACTCACATCTCTCGGTAACTATGCAGTGGAGTTAGAAAAGTAAAGTCTCTTGCTTCATTTGCTTCTGTCACACGCCTCACGAAATAAGCATTAATTAATCTGCATCCTGGTTGTCGATTATTATACTGTGGAAGTAAAATGCATTAAGTCTCAAGTCTCTTACTATTTTGACTGGGAGAATTTGAAGGTTCATACGTGAGGTGTAGATACGTTCGTCTTGCCAACTTGAGTCTTGAATTTCCTGGAGCTCCTTATCTTTTGTACCAAGAAAAGTTTCAGACATCGCTAATGACTTTTCTCAAGTTTTACACGACGGAGAATTTCAGTCATAAGCCTCAGACTTCTTTCGATACTGCTCACGTCTTCAAATATCTACCGACTTGTTTCTCGCGTCATACGAACAATTTCAGCATCGGTTTTTATCTTTTTAATGTTTATTACACAAGAACTTCATACATCAACTGTTCACTTCCCTCCTACTCTTGTTAAATTATTCACAGCTTTTCTTATCCTCTAAATACACCGTTCACAATTTTCTTTAGATTTTAGTGACATCATTCCCAGCATTCTTCATCTTTTACTTAGGTAATTCATAACTTCTAAAACGCAGATCTGTTTAAGTGACCAGCATAAGAATTACTACCTAAAATACTGTAATCAAGAGACTAATATTACAACCATTGAAAGAGTATAGTTGATATTTTGCATGTATACCTTTAGCAATCGTTGTATTTGTGTTTCTTCTCACTGTACAAGCTTGCACAAAAGAGACAATTAGTGTTACAAAGCCTGAAGAAAAAATTAGTATATTCGTTTCTCTAAATATTGCAATACTTACCGTCAGAAGTGAGGATCCGATGA
>NC_059268.1:6329183-6331683 GCF_017591435.1 Portunus trituberculatus | reverse complement strand
AAAGAATGCTTCCCGTGTGCTACATATGTTTATAGAGGTGGAGTTTTGTTAAGCATTTATGTGCAAGTACATCTACTACTACTACTACTACTACTACTACTACTACTACTACTACTACTACTACTACTGCTACTACTACTACTACTACTAAGAAGAAGAAGAAGAAAAAAAAAAATCATCCGAAAAACACACTTAATTCATCACCTCATTAAAACACACTCAGAAATACACACACATAAAAAAAAAAATAAACGTAAATAGAATCAAACAATTAAATAGATACACAAACAGTACAAACCCAATGCTTCCCTAACACAGAGAGACACTTCTTTTTAGCGTTCAGTGTGCGGATGTGGTACGTATTTTATGTGTGTTTTGCCTCATGCGGGTCTTGTCTGAGGCTGCGGGAGGTCGGTGCAGGGCTGGGGCGAGGCTGGGGCGAGGCTGGGGCGGGGCTGGGGCGGTGTAGCTCTGAGGGAGGGTGAGGGAAGTGAAAGGGAGGAAGAGAGCATAGTAGAAATCTGGGTAACTTTATGTCAAGTTTGAATAAAGGAAGGTGAGAGGGAAAGCTTACCTGCCATTCCTGTGTAGAGAGAGAGAGAGAGAGAGAGTGTGTGTGTGTGTGTGTGTGTGTGTGTGTGTGTGTGTGTGTGTGTGTGTGTGTGTGTGTGTGTACAAGCTAACGTGTCGAGAACCTGCATATTGTGGACAGTATGATGTTTATAGTGTACATTAGGTTAGGTTAGGTGATGTGCTGGTTTGGTTAGGAAGGCCAGGATAGGATAGGTTAGGTTAGGTTAGGTTTAGTCAAGGCTAGATTACAGTTTTGTGATTTAAGTGACCTTATCAAGTTACTCTTAGTTTATCAGGTCCTTCACTAATACATTACATTCTTGACTTGTTTATACTAGAAGACATAATTTATACCTTAGATATGAATGCAGAAGTAGTGGTGGTGGTTGTGGTGGTGGTGGTGATAATGGTGGTGGTGGTGGTGGTGGTGATAGTGGTGGTGATGGTGGTGGTGGTGGTGGTGGTGGTGATGATGGTCGTGGTGGTGGTGTTGGTCGTGGTGGTGGTGGTGGTGGTCGTATATATATAACGTTGGGAATGAATTAAAAAAAGTTTAAATTTAGTGTCCATTGAAGGTTTTCTTGCGTGTGTGAGCTTGAGCTTCTCCATCCTTGCCTTCTGCATAGCTGCTTGTATAAATCGAAGAGGTTTTGCATCTTTTCTTTATTAATATTATTTTTTTGTGTGTATTTGTGTGTCTTTGTCAGCCTTGTGTCGTAAGTATACCAGGAAGATTATCAGGGGTGGAATTCTCTCTCTCTCTCTCTCTCTCTCTCTCTCTCTCTCTCTCTCTCTCTCTCTCTCTCTCTCTCTCTCTCTTGTCTATCTTTCTCTATTGTCTTTCTCTCCCTTATCATTATTTACTATTATCATTATTATTGTCATTATTATCGTTAATTCTTATTACCATCATTATTATTACTATTATTATTATTATTATTATCATTATTATTATATGATACTCGTATTATTTTCATTTATCATATTCATCTAATGTAAACAAATTCTCTCCTCTCCTATCCTCTTTTTTCTCCTCTTCCTCCTCCTCCTCCTCCTCCTCCTCCTCCTTCCATGAATCAATCATCAATCACCAGCATCATATATAAAAAAATGTCGCGTGGCCTCGAAAATCCTTATATGTCTCAAAAAAACAAGAAAAAACAAGAAAACAGCTGAGAGAGAGAGAGAGAGAGAGAGAGAGAGAGAGAGAGAGAGAGAGAGAGAGAGAGAGAGAGAGAGAGTGTGTGTGTGTGTGTGTGTGTGTGTGTAGGAAGAAAAAAATATGATAAAAAATTGAGTAAAAATGATAAACTGAATCGGTCTGATATAAAAAAGGAAGGGAAAAAAAAAAGGTTATATCTGGAGACTTTTTTCTTACCACTCTCCTCTTCCTTCACTCTCTCTCTCTCTCTCTCTCTCTCTCTCTCTCTCTCTCTCTCTCTCTCTCTCTCTCTCTCTCTCTCTCTCTCTCTCTCTCTCTCTCTCTCTCTCTCTCTCTCTCTCTCTCTCTCTCTCTCCTTCCTTTCTCCCTGTACTCTCCTCTCCTTCCTCGTTTACTCCTTCCCTCTCATCTTTTTTTTCTTTTTTCAAGCTTTTCGTCTCGTTATACTTTTCTTTTTCTTTCTTTTTATATATCTTGACCTCAATCCTTTCATTCCCTCTTTATAAAATTTTCTCTAAAGCCGTGTCTTAACTCTCTCTCTCTCTCTCTCTCTCTCTCTCTCTCTCTCTCTCTCTCTCTCTCTCTCTCTCTTTGAATGTCCCTCCAGTGAAAAGATTACCTCACTTTCCGATCTTTCACTATTTTTTAACCTCGCTCCCTCCCTCCTATTCCCTCTGTTCCCTCCCCTTCAACCCTTCCTCCCTCCCATCACCCTTCCTCCATCCCCCGTCCCCCCATCAGTCTCCTTACCCTTTTTACCTCCCA
>NC_059268.1:6324183-6326683 GCF_017591435.1 Portunus trituberculatus | reverse complement strand
GGGTTCGATTCCCCGGCCTGGTGGAGATATTTGGGTGTGTCTCCTTTCACATATAGCCCCTGTTCACCTAGCAGTCAGTAGGTACGGGATGTAAATCGAGGAGTTGTGACCTTGTTGTCCCGGTGTGTGGTGTGTGCCTGGTCTCAGGCCTATCCGAAGATCGGAAATAATGAGCTCTGAGCTCGTTCCGTAGGGTAACGTCTGGCTGTCTCGTCAGAGACTGCAGCAGATCAAACAGTGAAACAGACACTCGTTCGATCCTTTTGCATATTACGAAAACTTGTCTTATTAATTAAAACCCTTACTTTACCCTCTAAATCTCTTCAGTACCAGGACACGTTTACATATTCATCCTGCTTACTATTTAACGATTTTATACAGCTTCAGAAACTTATGTGAGGATTAAAATAGTAAAGAGTAGCCATTAATCTTTTGTCCTCCGTAGAGCCTTCCTAATGTAAATAAAATCGTGAAATCATACACAAACAATCAAGGTCAAAATGCGTCGCAGTATTGAAGGGGTTAAATACTCGCCATCCAGACTGACACAAGACAGTTTACATCAATCTTTCGTTTCCTTCCTTTCTTTCCTCGTAATATTATGCATTTGTACACCATAAACACATCCCTATTTCCTCCCTCTGTGCGTGTGTGTGTGTGTGTGTGTGTGTGTGTGTGTGTGTGTGTGTGTGTGTGTGTGTGTGTGTGTGTGTGTGTGTGTGTGTGTGTGTGTGTGTGTGAAGGGGTCATTGTGTCCTAATAGGAGTGACACTATCTCTCAGGGTTTATTAATCGTGAGGAACATGAGATCGAATCAGGAGGGAGAGAGGGAGAGAGAGGGAGAGGGGTAGAGGGAGAGGGTGGAGGGATGTCAGGGTGAGGAGAAGGAAGGGAAGCAGAGTTGACAATGAGGAAGAAAGAAGGAAGGAAGGAAGAGTGTAGAGATGGTAGAAAAAGATGATGAAGATGATGATGATGATGAGGAGGAGGAGGAGAACAAGAGAGAAGGAAAGAAGTAGAAAAGGAGAGGAATTCAACGCTGTGGAAGGAATAACAGTGAAAGGAAGAGGATATTAGAGGTCAGAGAGAGAGAGAGAGAGAGAGAGAGAGAGAGAGAAGAGAAATTATACATAAGCAACGATAAATAGAAAGAAAAAAAGCAAGAAAAAATAAAGGATGATAACACAAGAATTCAAGGACAGCTGTGAGTGCAAACCGGATGCAGGAAGAGGAGGAGGAGGAGGAGGAGGAGGAGGAGGAGGAAGCTTGAAAATAAATGAGGTGGAGAAAGAAATGGGTAAATGTTGTTGGTATGTTGATTAATCTTGCCTTCAACCAGGTAAGACAGACAGAGAGAGAGAGAGAGAGAGAGAGAGAGAGAGAGAGAGAGAGAGAGAGAGACGGAACTTCAGAAATAATACGGCAAAAACACATTGTCTTTCGTACTGAATTATCTGACTGTATATTGAAAGGTATACTCTTTAGTCAGAAGTGGCCACAACATTCACTTATCTTTCATTCGTCCATTAAGCCTTTGGTAAATGACATCGCTTACCCCCCCCTCCACCAAGACCACTGTAACATCTGGGTACCTAAAGTAGAAATTAACACTACAAAATTCATGTAAATAATTAAACTCGTATTCTGAAACACATTCTCTTTCACTATGACTGTTTTCCAGGTCCACAGAGAGACAGCTAACCTTTTCTCATGGCTGTTCTTCCCTGTATATAATGAAGAACTGTTGTATATCTATTACTGTAAACGTAAAAACATCCTCAGAAATTGGTGAATGTTATTGTTTTGTTGATTAATCTTGCCCTCACACTGGTAACGACTTTTTTCCTGTTTATAATGAAAAAAATCTTGTATATTCGTTCCTACAAACATAAAAACCACCCTTAGAAATCAGTATAACTTTGACTATTGCTTTACTAATATACTGGAGATGCTTAAAGATATGATGGGCAAATGATAAATGCTCGAATATTCATGAGAGTCACACAATAAAAAATAGTAATAATAATAATAAATTCACTACTTCAAGTTCTGATTATGTTTATTCAGTTCATGTTTCCCGGTCATAAATATCAAGAAGGAGAGGAAGAATTTGATTGTCCTTCTTCCCACTTACTGGTGGCATTATTATCATCATCTTTGTTCGGCGTTCCTTTGTTTTTATTCAGCTTTATTCATTTGTTTTTGCTGCTTGAGTTAAATTTATTCATATATTAAAATTGAATTCCCTGCAAGATTAAGATCCTCCTCCTCCTCCTCCTCCTCCTCCTCCTCCTCCTCCTCCTCCTCCTCCTCCTCCTCCTCCTCCTCCTCCTCCTTGGCGTTGAAGTGAATATAAACTACGAGACGCCTCGATAGGAAACATGGCAAGTCTATCTATCAGTCTATCTGTCTATCTATCTCTCTGTCTGTTTGTCTGTCTGTCTGTCTGTCTGTCTGTCTGTCTGGTCTGTCTACCTCGCGTTCAGATGCCATGCAGAGT
>NC_059268.1:6309183-6319183 GCF_017591435.1 Portunus trituberculatus | reverse complement strand
TTTATGTTGGGTGGGAAATTTCAGCGTCCGACACCCCGGCGCGCGTGGCTCCATACAATAACTGGGTTTTGTCCGTCTTATTTTTCCACATTTTGAAAAATCCACGCCTGATGTGAATCGGTCAGCGGTGTTGCCATATATAAGGGCTGTTGTATTTCTCCCAATTTCCAGACATAGTGCCCTTATTTCTCCTCCTGTCCTTGATTATTTGGCTATACTTACGGGAGGATGAAGGGAGGGTGGTGTTAGCGAGCGTGCATGTCCGTGGGCGTGTAGGTGTGGCAGGTAACGGCGTGGTGAAGGTTTGAGTGTCATGTATAGCTTCTAGAGTTGGCAACACTTCCATCCAGTTGGTTCAGGGAAGAGGAGGAGGAGGAGGAGAAGAGAGGAGGAGGAGGAGGGTTGTGGCGTAGAGAGAAAGAGAGGAGGCCGCTTCTGTATGTGTGTGTGTGTGTGTGTGTGTGTGTGTGAGAGAGAGAGAGAGTACTATAGCCACGTGCTTCTGCTGCTACTGGTGATGCCTTTCCTGCTGTTTCCTCTGCTACTGTTGTCTTGAAGCCTTCCCGTGCCTCGCTAACTGGTCCGTGTGCGTGAAACAGTTTTACATTCACAGTGTTTGGGAGGCAATATTTATTCACCCTTCCCTCCATTACATACACTCTTCATCCTCCCTTTATCCCGAGCCGCGTTCACCCATTCACATCACATGCATAATATATTTTGTATACGCGCATATCTCTCTCTCTCTCTCTCTCTCTCTCTCTCTCTCTCTCTCTCTCTCTCTCTCTCTCTCTCTCTGTCTGTTTCCTGTATATTTTCGTAACTTTGTCACTAATTTTACTTACTAATAAATCCTTTCCCGTCATCACTCCAAATACTGGTTAAGTTTTCCTTCCCAGTTAGTTAGTTCCACTCATTACCTTACACTTCCCTTCACTCATTCACAACTGCCCCGCTCTTCTACACTGAACATCCTCGGTCTGTCCTTTACATATAATCTAAACTGGAAATTTCACATCTCATCTCTTCTTATCTTGCTAACTGCGTGTCTCCCTCCTCCCGCTGCCTCGCTCCTATTCTATTCACCTTTTTAATGCAAGAGTTAACCAGTATACTCATTCATCCCTCTTTTTGATGAGCTCTGACTTGAAATCATTTAAGAGGGAGGTTTCATAATATTTTTCCCATACCTTTGGCTAACCCTTTTAATCCTGTATGGAAATCTTTTTCTATATATTTTTTCTAACAATTAGGTGATTTTCCTTTTTTTCCTAACTGTGTAGCTTTCTTCCTTAATTGTCTATGTCTCGTGCCCATCTTCCCCCTCGTCATCGCCATCGTCATGGTCATCGTCATCATCCTCTCTTTTTTTTCTACAACTTTTATGTCTTTCCTTTCTCTCATAACATCTCTTCCCGCCTTCCTGCTCCTCGTCCTTCTCGTTATTATCACTTGCACTTTTCACTTCTTTGCAGCCTTTACCTATATTTTCCTTATACCTCCTTTTCCTCTTCTCTTTCCACCTTAGAACTTTCCTCCCTCCTTGTCCTCCTGTGCTTGCCCTCTTCGTTCGTCGTTGCTTTATTTTTAGATCCCTTCATCTGCACATCCTTCTTTCCTTTTTATACATTTTTCTTTTTCCAATCCCTCCTTATCCTAACGCTTATGCCTTGCCCTCATCCGCGTGGCCATCCTCCGTCATTGTTACTTTTCCCTGAAGGTGTCAAAGGAGCTTAAAAACTACACACGCGGGTTATAGTATAGTGACCGTGGTGTGTGCGGGGAAGAGAGAGAAAAAAGGGAACAAAAGGGAATGTAATCGTCGTGGAAACTCCCCATCCTCTATCTGTCGGTATAT
The DNA here is from genome assembly GCF_017591435.1 of Portunus trituberculatus. NCBI lineage: Eukaryota > Metazoa > Arthropoda > Malacostraca > Decapoda > Portunidae > Portunus > Portunus trituberculatus. Next base: position 6,317,325 of record NC_059268.1, on the reverse strand, counting down.
CGTGACCTCGTCGCCGTGATAGCGTCGGCGGCCCGTTCACAGCGCTGCTAATGGTGGCCGTGTCGTGGTATTACTCTTTTATGTGTGGGTTTTGATCTGCGGCAAGTTGTTTATAGTGACTGACCCCGCTTGTGTGTGTGTGTGTGTGTGTAGGGATGTTTGTGTTCAGTAAGTTAACGAATAGTGATGTAAGCGTTGCGGATTTCTAGGAGGGCGTTGATTGTGTTGTGTACGTACGTAAGTGAAGAGCCTTTACGTCTTTCCTTTCCTTGGTCTTCCTTTTGACTGGGCAGCGTAGCTCATACCACACAGCCTATTGATGGTTGGTCAGTGGATTTCCTCGTTTCTCGTCGTATCTTAGTATTTACACAGCTTTGCAATACATGAATATCTTTTATTGCTTGTTATCCTGTCCACTCAGAAACGATATGTAAGTTTATTCTTTTTCCTTCCATTTTCTTTATCTTTTAATCGTTTTCTTTGACCAGAATTGTGAAGTCTGACAATAACGGCCGTCTTCTAAACACTAAGAATGGCTTGCTTAGACACACAAAGAATACGAGGTTAATTATATTGTATTCTAAGCCACGTTATTTAGAGATTGTAATATAAAAGTGCTTGAAAGTTTAAAGAAAATAACCCTTGATAGTAAAAGCAACAACAACAACAACAACAACAACAACAACAACAACAACAACAACAACAGCAATGAGAACAAACCCCCAGAATAACTTCCAACACACACACAAAAAAAAAAAAAAACGTTCATACGGTTTCATTGTTTTTACCTTCTAAACTCTCTCTCTCTCTCTCTCTCTCTCTCTCTCTCTCTCTCTCTCTCTCTCTCTCTCTCTCTCTCTCTCTCTCTCTCTCTCTCTCTCTCTCTCTATGTATACCCTTCACTCACACACACTTTTTGTCCATGCGTCCTTCCATCCTTGCGTTATTTTTACTTCTCATCCTCCCATTGTATGCAAATCGAGGTAGAATTCAGCATTAAATATGTATCAGGTGGGGTGCGTCGCGGCCTCAATTTCGGCCATAAATCAGTGGGCCGGAGTAGGGCGAGCGAAGCCTCAGGTGGCGGGCAGTAGCAGGCCGTCACTCGTGCTATTTTGGGAAATGCCCGGTTTTGTGTTGTCTTATGTGTGGAGTCCAAGGTGCTCTCTCTCTCTCTCTCTCTCTCTCTCTCTCTCTCTCTCTCTCTCTCTCTCTCTCTCTCTCTCTCTCTCTCTCAGTTATCATTTTGGTGTTCGTGTCGCCATTGTTCTCTCTCTCTCTCTCTCTCTCTCTCTCTCTCTCTCTCTCTCTCTCTCTCTCTCTCTCTCTCTCTCTCTCTCTCTCTCTCTCGTGTTTGTGTGTGTGTGTGTGTGTGTGTGTGTGTGTGTGTGTGTGTGTGTGTGTGTGTGTGTTAAGTAACCTGATTTCTTTTCTTTTTTCTTTTATTCTTAGGTGTTAAGGGAAATCAAACTATCATTTTACATTTTGGTCAAACAATTTCTTTGGTCATTGTTCAACTCGACAGAACGTAACATGAGACTTGCTGACTAGACATGAAAATTATTATCATGGGAATGAATCTCTATTGGAACAGTCTCCGTGTAGCGACGTTATGCTCTTCTTCTTTTCTTCTTCTTCTTCTTCTTCTTCTTCTTCTTCTTCTAGCTAAGCAGTAAGTGAAATGATGATGACAATGATAATAATAATAATAATAATAATAATAATAATAATAATAATGATAATAATAATGATAATAATAATAATAATAATGATAATAATGATAATAATATATCTTTCTCCTCAATAGACTTTCTTACTTACAGACCTCTCCATTAATTCATTTGTATCCACTAGTAAATTCATTTAAAAACACGTATGGGATAAATATTGAGTTACCAGATTTGACTAGACAGAGAATGTGACGAACGAATACTCTATGGCACAAACACATTTTCTTCGCCTTCTCCTCCTCCTCCTTCTCCTTCTCCTGTTCTTCCTCCTTCTCCTCCTCCTCCTGGTCATCTTAGTCCTGTTATTTCTCCTCTCAGGTAACACTGCTCTCAACACCATTTAAAGCAAGGTGAAGCGAAGGTCAGGTGAGCCCTCACGTTGTGCTAAACGGCAGTCTGTTCACACACAAACTGGGAGAGTCCTGGAGGGCCACACGGGGATGCGGGGCTGGGTGGTGGGATGGGCGGGAGGGCGGAGGGTGTGGGAGGTGCAGCCAGTGGGGAGGGAAAAGGCTCCCCTCTTGCTTCACTCCCTCGCGTCACCCTTCTGTAGCCGGTGCTGACTGTGCCGTGAAGAGGAGCACCACCCCGTCTGCCTCCTCTGCTGCATCACACACACACACACACACACACACACACACACACACACACACACACACACACACACACACACACACACACACACACACCTCACTGAAGTCTGCGTGGTGCAGCATTGACACTTTGACACAACACAGCGAATGGCACAGAACAGCACCGGCGATGCTGCTGGGACATCACGGCAATGCAGACGGTGCTGCAGGGAACAGTTTTCACAGTGCCAAATAAAGTCACAACCTGATGTCTATGTGGCGGCGTGGACGAGGGTGAGCTGAGCCGCGCCGCTCTGGGCATAGGAAGGGAGGGGGTGAGGCTGCGTGCCTGACGGAGACTCCTCGTGCTGTGGGGCGCCACCACACCCCGGCAGAGGCTCAGACGCGCCCACACACACGTGCAGTTTGTTGCTCCTTTAGTTAACACTAAATGTCCTTTAAAGTTACGGTGACGATGTACAGTACACAGGAAACCGTTCACACTATCGAATATATATGTATACGGGACATTGTTTCAACACTGATGTACACTGGCATACGCATTGGGTATATATATTTATATATATATATATTTAGATCACCATAGTATTCTTATTAATGTAAATACTTATTACTTAATATAAGTAAAGAACTCTTACTAAATCCCTGACTGCAGGGCGCGGGCGGCAGGCAGGGAAAGGCCCCTCGGGTGGTGCGTCCCCCGCCGACCTGCACTCACCGTCACCGAGCGGCCGCGTCGTGCGGGCGTAGCAGGAACGTCTTCATCGTGTGTCGGTGTGTGGGCAGGCGTGGGCTCTGCGTTGTGCTGTGTTTAACAGGCGTGGTGGACTGTTGCATGAGGCAGGCAGTGGAGGAAGCACCTGATATCGCATACTGTTGGCCACGTGCCAACACCCCCGCCCATGCCCGCGCCCGCATTACCCGGACCGCCCCCCACTCACTCCCAGGCACGTGAGCGAGGACCTGAGTGGCGGGCGACGCTTCCGGTTTTGATTGGTACTGAGGTACAGTGATATAAGAACAAGTGACGTGTCGCTGGCCCTTTTCGCCACTGCCCGTTTCATATCCTGGCCACGGTGCCGCGGGGAACTGGCACGGGCTCGTAGCACCTGTGTGGCGGAGAGCCAGCGGGCCCCGGAGACCCTTCGTGCTGGACCCTGGCCTGTACCGCCGCCAGGGTCCAACCTTCCAGTGATTGTACTTGTAGAAGTGTGAGACCCTGAGATGTGGAGCGCCTGGCGGCGCGGTGTTCACGCGGGCGTGAGACTAAAGGAGACGGTGAGTGGATGGTGGACGCGGCGCGCCACTGGGAGATACACCAGTGACGGCACAAACTGCCTCTCGTCGCACTCCCCTTCCTGTCCCTGCCCGTCTTCGCCGCCTCTGCCATCATTCAACAGGAAGGGTTGCATCACGAAGCGGCCGGCACTCGTGGGCTTGGTAGGTGTGGCATGCGAGGTGGGGACGCCCTCCCCGGACTGATGCTGCTCACGAATATGTTGCCTTAGATCAGTCAGGCGCGAGGCCATGGCGCCACACTTACGACATTTGTACAGCCGACGGTGGACTGCCGGCCGCCCAAGCCACGTCCCTCTGGCGCGAGGATTGTGCGTAGCGTGCACGTGCGCCAGACACAGCGTCCGAGACTTGAACCGTCGTCCGCACTGAGAGCACCGCCACCGCTTTCTGCGGCGCAGGGTCTTGGATGTGTCCCCCACCGTGTTTTCTGTGGCAGCCTCTGGTGAGGGAGGGACTTTGGGTTCTTCCTGATTATTCTCTTTCTCGAGCATAGGCTTGAACAGTCCCTGGAGATGGTGCTGCAGTAGGTGGTTCTGGTAAGCCTCTAGGCCGGTGAAGACCTGAGGACAAAGGGAGCACGGCAGGGTCTGGCTCAGGACGCTGGGGAAGCCAGACACACCCGGCACGTGGTTTCGAGAGTGAGCGAACAGCAATGCCGGATTAGGTGCCGTGAAAGGACAAAACGAACATTTTAACGTCTCGTCTTTGCCTTCGTCAGGAGATGATCGTGAGTCTCGTTCCGTGGCGATGTCCTGCGGGCTGTGAACCTTGATGATGTGCAGCTGCAGAGCCACCATGTCGGACACCACGTGGCCACATAACACACACGTTGGCCCTTGAGGTTGCGAAGGAGTCTCCTTCCATGACGACTCCATCTCCCGCCATTTCTCCTTCCCCGCCTCGTCGTGGTCGCTGGTGAGATGAGTCTTGAGCCATTTACGGTTTTTAAAGCGTCGTGGACACAACGGACAAATCTCGATCTCAAACTTGTTGATACCTTCGTCCCCCTCACGCCCTTCCTCCACCATGCCGTGGGTGTTTTGCTTGTGCACACGAAGGAAATATTTGCTGCAAAGTTCTTTGTTACACAAGTCACATGTCACGCCTCCCGTCACCCCGTTCTCCACGTTGATGCCGTGCATCTTCAACATGTGCGTCTTCATGAAATATTTGTTGCAAAGCTCCTTGTTGCAGATCTCACAGTATGATCTTGAAGTAGACTGTGGCTTTCTTTCTTCCCGTCCCTCCACCTCCGCCTTGATGCGCTCCATGAAGGAAGTGGGCGGCGCTGGCGGGGTGAACACGCCGTGAGCACTCAGCAGATGCTGCTGTAGAATGTAACGGGAGAAGAAATCTTTCTTGCAAATGCTACAAAACGCTTGATTTTCTGCAGACAGAGGCGTGGATGGTGGTGATATTTTCAGCGTGGCCTCCTTGGGGGTCTTGGGTGTTTGTGCTCCCTCGCTGGGTGGGCCCGTGACCTCCTCGTGGCCGAGAACGCCGTGCTCTGTCATCATGTGTGCGCGCAGGAAATATTTGTTTCCCAGCTCCTTGCTGCACACGCGACACCGCACACTCACTTCATCTTGCCGGTTCAACTGTAGTATCATCGACTGGAGCTTTCGGAGATCTTCGCTTGCGTCTGACTCTCCGGATCCTGCAGATTCAATGACTGAAGGACGCGGCGGGTCCTCGGCCCTGGACGCCCCACTATCATCCGCCTGAGACCTCTCCTCATGGCTGGCTGCCTCGCGATGCTCCTCTTGCTGCTGTTGGTGATGCTTTTGTAACCTTTGCTGGTGTTCTTGGAGGCGCCTTTGTTGTTCCTGAAGGCGTCTCTGCTGTTCATGCATTCTTTTTTGGTGGGTCTGCTGGCTCCGCGCCTGCTGCTGGGCGTGGAGGGCCAACTGGCGCAGCTGTTCATGAGGCAGCGGATGAGGATGTAGGGTAAGCGGTGGCTCTTGGGGAGAAATGGCTTCTTGTCCCGGCCCGTGGAAGTAATACTTGTGCATCTGAAGGAGGTAAGGGCTGGGGAAGGTTCGACGACAGATCTCACACTCCAGGTCACCGTCGACATCCGGCATGGGAGGGCGAACGTCAAGAGTTTGTCGGTCGAGGAGTCTCGTTAGATTCAGCGACGAATTCTCCTTCGAGTGAGATGCTTTTGACCTTTCTGAAAATTCTGGTGTATATATTCCGTGTTTTTTAATGCGGTGTGTACGCAAAAAATACTTATTGCAAAACTCTTTGCAGCACAGCTCACAAAAGGCGTCAGGATTGATGACGCCAAGTTGCCGCAACTGCTCAGGAGTGAACTTTGTTCCCGGTGGCGCCTGCACCATGGCGGGCTGGCCCACACGAGCAATTATACCTGTATCTCTTGAACTTTCATCAGCACTGCTGCTACCTGGGGTTCTATGGCCTTCACGGAATGTCTCCCTACTCTCCAAGCAGCCGTCGCGGCCTCCCGACTTGGCTTCTCTTTCCTGCTCCGCCTCCCGAGTGCCGTCTCTCGCCTCGCGGATCCCGGAAGCTGTGTCTTTTCTCTCTGGCTCCTTTTCACCGCAATCTCTCTCATCGTTACTACCTCGAATTGCTTCTCGAGATTTTGGACGTTCTTTAAGGCCTTCAATGTCGTCAGGGCCGCCCATCTTGTGCTCCTCCGCAAGCTGAGGCGCGGAGTTTTTCTGCAGCTGCCGTTCTTCCATTCTCTCCGCCTCTTCTCGTTGCTCGTCAGGTTGTTCGTTCTGGTGGCACTGTATCGCCTCTTCACCTTCATGAAAAGATGTCTCACAAGAATTTTCTGTCTCTGCTTCTCTCTTAATGTGACGTCTCTGTTCTGCTTCTCTTTCCTTATCTTGCTGCTCGTACTGTTCCAATTCCATCTGATTGTCTCTGTAAAGGTTTTGTTCTCGTTCTTGTCCCCAGCCGTCGAGTTCTCTCTCCTGAAGTTCTCTATCGAATTCTCTGTCTTGTTCGCGGTAATGCATTTCTTGCCGTTGTTGTTGCTCCTGCTTTTGTTGCTGCCGCACGCGTTCACGGTCACGCTGATGGTGCTCCAAATCCCGCTGCTGCTGCGCTTCCCATTCCCGCTGCTGTTCCCTCATGGATTGCGACTCGCGTCCGTCAAGGGCGAAGTCGTGGGAGTTTGTTAAACGACTGAAATGTGCTAGTGCCACTCGGTCGTCGCGGAGACTCTGGTGCTCGCTGTTGCTGGGCTCACTCCAGTGGTCACTCCTGAGAATGGCTTCCTTAGATGATTCCTTGAGTACTTCTGGAACTTTCACTGCGTCCCAAGGTGAGCCCAAGGGTCTATCCCAGGGGCTCCGGGCAGAGGTGCTCCTAGTTTGATCCCTCGCTGATTCGTTTGCATCCTTCGCAGATTCCCACAGTTCCCTGCCAGCCTCCCGGGAGTCCCTGAACATTTCCCAGGGGCTAAAGTAATCTCGCAGTTCCCTGTGTTCCTGTCCATCCTTGCGGGCGTCTTTGGGCGTGGGCGTTCTGGGATTTCTCGGGGTTTGTGGAGAACTATTATGAGGTGAGGGAAGCGGGGCTACGATGTGAGGCCCGTGCACCTGCAGTTTGTGGGCGTTGAGGGCAGCTCGGCCTCCAACGTCCCTCCGGCAGGCGTCGCACCAGCCCTCGGGTCTGTCCGGTGCCACCATGTGGGTCGGGTTTTTGGGTTTGGTGACCACGTCGATGATTACTCCGTGGATCTTTGATTTGTGGCGCTTTAAAAAGTACTTGTTACAGAATTCCTTTTGACACAATTCACAATACGCCTCCAGGTTGATGACACCTCCGGGTTTACTGCCGCCGCTACTGCTACTGTTGCTGCTACCACCACCACCACCCGCACCACTACCACCACCACCACCACTCCCGCCTCCCCCACCTCCCCCACTTCCACTGCCACTATTGTTGCTTCTGCCGCCACTGCCTCCACCCGCGCCCCCGCCCGCAACACCCACGCTACTGTTGCTAACGCCGCCGTTATCAAATTCTGACTTAACGAGCGGCATGCTCTTGGGAGGGGTGACCTGCGACAGCAACGGAGGCCGGAGCGGAAGGTTAGTCATATTGGCCGCGATGAAGGCTCCGGCATACGGTGACCCCACGAATCCTCCTGGACCCAGCGGTGAGGCCAGGGGCACGCTGGGGCCCAGAGGCGTGGTGTGGCCTGAAGGAAGGCCAGTGGGGGAACTGCTGATCTCGGGTGAATATATGCCGTGTTTGTTTGCCTTGTGGGTCTTGAGGAAATACTTGTTGCAGAACTCTTTGTTGCACAGGTCGCAGTAAGCCTCCTGATTGAAGATGCGACTGTGCTGTCCGTGAGCAGAGGACGAGGACGGGGAACCGACGTGCAGGCCGGCGGAGAGGCGCTCATGTTCTGCCTGCTGAAGGAAGGGTAGCAGGAAGGGAGGAGGACCGAGAGGCAGGAGCCCAGGCAGACTGAACTTCATGTCACCAAACGAAGGCGGCATTGGTATGGATGTAGGGGGGCTGCGGGCGTCTTCCTC
>NC_059268.1:6299183-6306683 GCF_017591435.1 Portunus trituberculatus | reverse complement strand
AGGAAAAGGAGCAGGGAAGGGAAAGGGGGAGAAAGAAGAGGGGAAGCACAAAAGAAAGGAACGGAAGGGAGTAAAAAGAAGATACACATACAGTTTGCTCTTCCAAGTGATTTACCCTTTGATAGATTTACACGCAAAACAAACAGATGCCGGATTGATTTGCATGGATGACTTCTTTCTATATCACACACACACACACACACACACACACACACACACACACACACACACACACACACACACACACACTCACTGTAACTCACCCTCGATTAAGTCACTGAACTTGAGAACTGACTGACCGAAACGAAACGAAAGAGAAAGCCACAGCGAAAGTAAGAATAAAAAGAGAGAAAGAGAAAAGAATAAAAAAAAAATGTAAAATCTAACTCCTCCCTCCGTCCTTCCAGATGGAAGAGAATATTGAGGAAAACTCTAAAAAATGGCAACCCAGCCGTCATTGAAAGCTAAGTTGCCAGATGTTGAGATAAGGAATGCGCGCTGTGACCCGCAGACAGACCGGGCGGGATCTAGGCAAGGAGGATGACCTTATTTGACCCCACAGTGCCAGGGAGTAGCGAGGCAGGGCGAGAAAGAGGACAGAGGACGACGAGGGGGATGACGAGGAAGACGTGGCACCGCTGTGGAATCGATAAAGCAACAAAAACAACAAACACGCTGAATCCAAGGGCAAGGAATCTCCACGTGTTGGCAGAGAGAGAGAGAGAGAGAGAGAGAGAGAGAGAGAGAGAGAGAGAGAGAGAGAGAGAGTTATGAAAGCACAGCCAGATTGAAATCTTCATTCTTCTTTCTCTTCGCGAACGCGTGGACACACACACACACACACACACACACACACACACACACACACACACACACACACACGCCCCGCGTAGTGTAGTGGTTAGCTTACTCATCTCAATCGAGAAGGCCCGGGTTCGAGTCCCAGGAGCGGCTAGGCAAATGTGTGAACGTCTTAATGTGTAACCTATCAGGATATAAGTACGGGATGTAACTCGAAGGTTGTGACCTCGCTGTCCCACACACACACACACACACACACACCCCGCGTAGTGTAGTGGTTGGCATACTCATCTCAATCGAGAAGGCCCGGGTTCGAGTCCCAGGAGCGGCTAGGCAAATGTGTGAACGTCTTAATGTGTAACCTATCAGGATATAAGTACGGGATGTAACTCGAAGGTTGTGACCTCGCTGTCCCGGTATACAGTGTGTGTCTCAGTCCTACACGAAGATAGGTCAGTATGAATTCTTAGGTCTTTCCGTAGGGGGAACGGCTGCCTGGGTGACCAGCAGAGGAGCGTAGGTGAATACGTGAATGACACTGGCTTCACTAATACAAAGAGAAAAGAAAAGTAACCTCATTCACTACCACTTCTTTCTTTCCTTCATTCCTTCCTTACACGCATTCACATCCTTTGAACAAAAGGGAAGATGGTAAAGAGCTGCTTCCCGGGAAATATGACGAGCACTGCGTTGCTAAATAAAGCAAGTGGAGGAAGTGGAGATGGTGTGTGGTAATATCATTGTCCGTCACGATGTTAGCGGGCAGCACGCTATACACTGCACCACCACCACTACAACCATCACCACCGCGCACAAGTCCTAACCTTATCTTAACGCGTTCCTGCACCCAAGAGTTGTGTGTGTGTATATCGACTCGGGTATCGACTAGAGAAGCGGTTCGGTGCACGCGGCAACCAACGACACTGACTCGGCGCGGCGAGGCACTCCACCATCAGCAGTGGCGGCAGGGACGGCGGACACGAGGCGAGGCACTCTTGTCTCATAGAGGGCCACCACCACCACCACCACCACCCCGTTGCCGCCGCCACCTTGTCACTGTCCAGATAAGGATGTCGTGTCCGTCCACTTTGAGCTATAAGTCCCAACATCTTTAATTGAGGACTTTGCGGGACCTCGAGGACAGCACCGTCAGGCAACGAAACACGACACACCAGCACGTGAGATCAACACCACCACCAGGAAGCAAAAGTCTAAAAATCGACACTCTTACGTAATTGCGACCGTGATGAGAGCTGGTGGCGCTGCTCTTGGGCGACTGACACTCCTGCACGTATAAACCATAAGGCACCTGGCACTGTACCGAAGCAGCTGCCGCCGCCGCCACCGCATGGGACGCCCGACACAAAGCAGAGAGGGCCAGGACGGGACGCCACTCAGCAACCAGTACCGCCTGAGCCACAGCCCGACACAACTATCCCTCCAGTGTAAGTTCTTAGCTGAGCCCTCTGAGGCAGACCAACTTCCCCTTTCCTCCTGCTACTCTCCCTCCTTCACGACGGCCCCCTCTCGCCCCACCGCCCCCCACAAGCCATCCAGCAAGGGGGCTACAGGGGAGCTACAGAGGGTCAGACGGGGCTATATATGAGACAGGCGGAACGCGTAATAATCGCCCATATAAGGCAGCGTCGTGAAGGTCATTTTGATAGAGAGTGCGAGGAGAACGTAGGCCTCTGTCTCCCCCCCTCCCCCCCAAGGGAAAGCCTCCTTTTGCGGTTACCAATTGGCATTTTTTTGTATATTTATTTCCGCTGCTTGGGAGGAGAGGAGTGGGTGGTGCCTGCTGTCTGCTGCCTGTACCTCCGCCTGCCCACCCCCACGGCACTCCCCCCAGGCCAGGCACTGCTTGGTTTTGCCGCGGGAAAGCGTTTAAAAATATGTTTCACTTTTAAATGGAAGACTCCCCGATTTATTGATTAGAGTCAAAATGGCATCTCTCTCTCTCTCTCTCTCTCTCTCTCTCTCTCTCTCTCTCTCTCTCTCTCTCTCTCCTTTATCCATCCATCTGAACATGTCCTTAGATTCTCTCTCTCTCTCTCTCTCTCTCTCTCTCTCTCTCTCTCTCTCTCTCTCTCTCTCTCTCTCTCTCTCTCTCTTTCTGAAACTCCCTCTAATTTTTTTTCTTCCTCCCTCCCTCCCTCCCTCTCCCTGGCTGTCCTTCTTCCCTTCCTTCTCCCCTCAGTAAAAATGGACTTCCCCGTTTTCTCTCCGGAGAGGGAAGGGGAGGCGGGGTTAGGGAGAAAAACCACCGTATGATTGGCTGATGAAAGTCCCCGGGCCCAAAGGGAGAGGCCCAAGAAAATGAGAAATAAATACAAAGTGGAAGGGACTGTGTGTTCGTGCATATGAATACGGGAGAATTTAGAAGGCAAGATAGAGCGGGATAGAAGGGCCCAGTCTCTCTCTCTCTCTCTCTCTCTCTCTCTCTCTCTCTCTCTCTCTCTCTCTCTCTCTCTCGTCTACGAAATTAAGGAATCGTGTCTAGTACAAGTATTATTTTATTTGGAATGGGAATTAATTGAGGCTGGCGTGGAGGTTCCCTGTAGGAGAAGGAAGAAGAGGAAGAGAGTGAAGCATCGTCCCTCCTCCACAGCCACCCGCAGCCCACCCATTCCATAGACAGAAGGTGGTGGAAACGGAGGAAGAAGAAGAGGAGAGGAGGAGACGGATTAAAGAAACGACATTTGGGTCTAAGGGGAAAAAATAACGTTGAGTTTTAAAGATGGATGCGCAGCGCCGCCCTAGAGAGAGAGAGAGAGAGAGAGAGAGAGAGAGAGAGAGAGAGAGAGAGAGAGGAAATAAAGGATGAAGGGTGGGAGTGAAATGGACACACACACACACACACACACACACACACACACACACACACACACACACACACACACACCTGCAGCCAAACTGACACATGTGTTTGTACGTGTGATTGTTATTTTGCAACTTATTCACTTTTATGCTTTCACATTTTTTAGATATTTTCCACTTCCGTATTCAACACCTGTGTCATCCGATCAGTGTTGTAGATCTTCTCTTATTTTGATCCTATCTTTCCCCGCTGCTGTTTGAAATCTTCCCGTCGTTGTGTCAAAATATATCCACTGTTGTTTTTCCCGCTGTTGTTTGCAATCTTCCCGTTGTTGAATCAGAATATACCCGTTGTTGTTTTGGGTTTTCTTTGCGCCGTTGCATGATTTTAATAACAAAAAAATTGTCTTGAGAACCAAAAACAATGAATTTACAAAAGACGAACAGAGAGAGAGAGAGAGAGAGAGAGAGATAGATAGATAGATAGATAGATAGATAGATAGAGAGAGAGAGAGAGAGAGAAATGCACTGCGGAATAGCTGTTATGACTACCGCATTAATGAAGACAATGGCTGTAAGAGTTATGTTGTGTTAGAGGCGGATAGTGGAAGGCGGGGTGGTAGGTGGGCTGTGGCGGGAAACAGAGGCAAGCTGGTAAGAATTCGAGATAAAAAATAAAATAAAAACTCTTACCGTAGCGAGATGCATGAAACTGACACACGTTAATTATGCTTTTACTAGAGGACAAAGTTAAAAGAGACTTGCCATGCACTAAAACTTAACATTCTGAAACGCGTTGAAAACATACATGAGAAAATATTTTAAACTAGAACTGAGCAGCCTTGTGCCAGCCGTTCTGTAGTCACGGTCGGGTGTTGCGTAAGATAAGATAAGGTTACTGTCCCATTGATTATATACAGCGATAGATTCCTTTTACCCTCCGTGGTACAGTGGAACCATGAGTGCTTGGGGGTCCGAGGGGTCTCCAAGCGTATGGGTTCGAATCCTGTCCACGGTCCGAGTGTAGGTTGGGCTTCCTCACTCGGGGCAACGGTTTCCTAGCGGGTGGGCTTTCAGATAGGAGGTACCCGAATAAATATCCCCTTTAGCCCAGAAACTCCCGTGAAAAGCCCACATGGTATAAATAAAAAAAAAAAAGAAGGAAAAAAACTCATCCGTATTATATCGTTACTTTTATTGGGAAAAGTTGGGTTGTGAATGCTAGAATAAACCAGATTTTTTTTTCATTTTTCGGTTTGGTTATAGAAAATTGTATATAGCAAGTCGTTTTTCAAGGCATTATACATTGACATTGACCTCTTTCACTGCTGTAGTTGTTCTTTGTTTATTACAATTACCTACTGTTGAATTGTTTCCATGGACACACAAGAGAGAGAGAGAGAGAGAGAGAGAGAGAGAGAGAGAGAATACGACGTTATTTTTGTCTTTTCTAAATTGCATGACTATTATATGAGCATTAGAGAGACTTCAATCCAGAAATGAATGTTTGAAAAGTTTTACGTAATTATTTGAAAAGACAGACCAGCAAACAAGTGTAAAGTAGAAATAGATAAAGAATAGATGAAGGCTGCCGTGGTACAGTGGACCCATGCGTGCTTTGGGGTCCGAGGGATCTCCAAGCGCATGGGTTCGAATCCTGTCCACGGTCTGAGTGTAGGTTGGGCTTCCTCACTCGGGGCAACGGTTTCCTAGCGGGTGGGCTTTGAGATAGGAGGTACCCCAATAAGTATCCCCTTCAGCCCACATGATATAAATAAATTAAAAAAAAAAATAACTAGTGAATTACTTTAAGTCTAAGGAAACAAAGAACGGAAACGGAACAGAAAGTCAAGCATATTAATGTTCCAAAACAAGAAGAGAAAACGAATCATCAAATTATACTATTAAGAAAAAAAAAAAAACTTATACCCAATACTAAAAAGAACTATGAAATGTGACGAAACTTTATCAACCTTATCATTCCATCCCACGGCCCTTCTCCCGTCCTGCCTTGTGTCTGTCAGCTGAGAAACGCCTGCTATCCCTCCTTTCGACCTCCCTTCCTCTTAATACATCAGTGTGCTTTATTTGTAGCATGTCTTTTTAGTAGTAGTAGTAGTAGTAGTAGTAGTAGTAGTAGTAGTAGTAATAGCAGTAGTAGCAGTAGTAATAGTATTTAACATTTTCTAAAAGTCCTTCTTGTTTCATTTTATTGGAAGCGATAGTTTCACGATAATATTCCGCTTTTGTGTTTGTGTGTGTGTGTGTGTGTGTGTGTGTGTGTGTGTGTGTGTGTGTGTGTGTGTGTGTGTGTGTGTGTGTGTGCGTGCGCGTGTGTGTGCGTGCGTCCTTGATGAGCTCTTTTCTGCGCTTAACCCTTTCAGTACTAGGGACGCATTTTTACTATGATTAAACGATTTTATTCACATTTGGAAGGGTCTATGGAAGTCATGATGAGTAATGGTCAGAGTCTTCACTATTTTAATCCCCACAGAAGTTTCTGAAGCTGAATTAAACCACCAAATAACAAGGGGAATAGATATGAAAACGTGTCATGGTACTGAAGGGGTTAAGAATAGATAAATATTCCTAAAAACCAGAGCATGACCACCACCACCACCACCACCACCACCACCACCACCACCACCACCACAACAGAAGCCTCGGTGTAAGGAAGCAGTGTTACGTGTGATTGTTATTGTCATGTTTGGGTGTTATGGCCGAATAAATAATCAATGTTGCCATCACCATACACTCCACTCCTCCTCCTCCTTTTCCTCCTTCTCCTCTTCCTCCCCCTCCTCCCCTTCCTCCCAATGGCAAACGTCACCGCCCTCATTTATTACTTGCATATGTAATGAAACGACAACGATGAGGTAAATTAACATGTCACGCATTATTATTTTACTCATGGTTGTCAGTGTGCGATGGTGACGGTGGTGGTGGTGGTGGTGGTGGTGGTTTTATGGTAACGATTCTCTGTCTATGGTGTCAGGGAAGTGAAGGAAGGTAAGGTAAAGAAGAATGGAGGAGATGGAGGAAAAATGAGGAAGAGTTTATGGAAAAAGAATGAAGAAAAAAGGAGAAAGAGGAAGCAGGATTGAAGAGATAATTAAGAAAGAAAGAGAAAATGTTACGTTGTTTTGAAAGAAGGAAGAGGAGTAAGGAGGAAGGATAGGAAGGCAAGGAATGAAGGATAGAGAATGAAGGAAGGAAAGGCAAGAGGAAGTGTGGAAGGGAGAAATGAATAGATGAAGGAAGAAAGGATAAATAAAAGAAGGAAGGAAGTAAAAAGAGAAGGGAGAATATATAGATAACGAGAGGAAGATTATTATTATTATTATTATTATTATTATTATTATTATTATTATTATTATTATTATTATTATCATCATATTTTACACAACTTTTCACACACACACACACACACACACACACACACACAGAGAGAGAGAGAGAGAGAGAGAGAGAGAGAGAGAGAGAGAGCACTTCCCCGTTACCCTCCTTCCTCAAGTCCCCTTTGTTGCCACACCCTCCCCTCTCTACCTCCTCCCACTCCCCTACAAGCCCGTATCTCCCTTATCGGCCTCTTCCTCCTCCACCTTCCCCATATGTGACTGCGTAAATAATGCTGAAGCCATCATTGAGAGTGGCAGCCATGTTAGGGGGGAGGGAGGAAGGGGGAGGAGGAATTCAGGAGTTTGTGGGAAAAAAATTTAATGTTTATCCTGTATGTGTCATCTACCTTGTCTTCCCCCCACCTCTTCTCTCTCTCTCTCTCTCTCTCTCTCTCTCTGTTTAGCACTTTTTTTCTCACCTCTACCGTTTTCTTTTTACTTAACCTGTTCCTTTCTCGTTTTATATTTTGTCATCTTCATC
>NC_059268.1:6289183-6294183 GCF_017591435.1 Portunus trituberculatus | reverse complement strand
CCGCCTTGTACGACCTTCATTTCAATCAACCTTGTCAACTCGCTGTGCAGTTACCCAGAGCTCCCTCAAGTCACTGCTCCCTTCCAACATCTCGATATTCGTCTACCGTCAAGTGCTTCCGTGCCATGGCGTTAGGTAACTAGACTCCGTGCAGAAGAGTGTCTCCCTGTCTGTCTCTCCCTCTCGTACTTAAAGCTCCGTCTCTCTTCAACTCCTCCAGTGACGCACAACCCAATTGCTTTGCGTGAGAGAAAAGATTGCACTCTTTCGTTTTAATCTGATAATATGCATCTTAGAATTTTACTTCTAATGATCTTACGTATAAGACTTATATTTTTCTTTTGACTTGGTAAATCTAATTTTTACTCACAAACTGGGCTGGAAAAAGCGCTGGTTTTATTCATCGTTTTCTGAGAGTGCATGTTGGTATGGCTGTCTGTCTGTCTGTTGTGGAGTCCACCAAACACACACACACACACACACACACACACACACACACACACACACACACACACACACACACACACACACACACACACACACACACACACACACACACACACACACACACACACGAGATGATGTGAAGGCAAAAATTGTCCAAAAACTAAACAAAGGTAGACAGTAAACAACACGTGCCTTTCTTGAGTCCCCCATGCCACACCGGGGCGAGAAGAGCTAAGCAAACCAGGAAATCAAAAAGGTTAAATGACACCTACCACACTTTACTTCTCTCTCTCTCTCTCTCTCTCTCTCTCTCTCTCTCTCTCTCTCTCTCTCTCTCTCTCTCTCTCTCTAAACACTTGTTTCTGTCCTCACCTCCGTACTAAACACCCCACCCCAACCTATCCTCACTCCACACACTACCACCACCACCACCACCACCACCACCATGACTAAAATTTATAGTAGTGGTGTAGGTGGCTGGAGGGAGAGGTCGGGTTGAAGGGGAAAGGGGGTAGGGGTGTTTGTTAAGGGGAGGCCCATAGCACAAATATTTACCCTATATCGACTGGCCCTTGATTTGCCTTACTTGCTCTCCTAAACCACAACCTACAGTCTCTGCTGGCGTCGTGGTGTCTTCGTGTCCCGCCTCAATGTGTCTTCCAGCATAGAGTTCCTTGATAGCTGGTACTGTGCTAGGGACGAGTTTCACAGCATACGTTGGGTTTCAAAGTACCGAGGCTGAGCGGCTGTATTTATCTAATATTCGATGGCCATAGTGTATTGATCGTGGGGGAGTGGTAGGTAGGTAGGTACTCTACGGTACATGGGTAGGCAGGTGTGTGTGTGTGTGTGTGTGTGTGTGTGTGTGTGTGTGTGTGTGTGTGGGTGGGTGTGTGTTCACTGTTTGATCTGCTGCAGTCTCTGACGAGACAGCCAGACGTTACCCTACGGAACGAGCTCAGAGCTCATTATTTCCGATCTTCGGATAGGCCTGAGACCAGGCACACACCACACACAGGGACAACAAGGTCACAACTCGATTTACATCCCGTACCTACTCATTGCTAGGTGAACAGGGGCTACACGTGAAAGGAGACACCCAAATATCTCCACCCGGCCGGGGAATCGAACCCCGGTCCTCTGGCTTGTGAAGCCAGCGTTCTAACCACTGAGCTACCGGGTGTGTGTGTGTGTGTGTGTGTGTGTGTGTGTGTGTGTGTGTGTGTAGGTAGGTTGATTGGTAGGTAGAGGGGTCGTGTATGCTCATTAACTGACTCATTTTAAAAGTCTCGCATTCATGTCAACGTTCAAACTACTGCTTTCCCCACCATCCTGACTCTCTACTCCCCTCACCACCGTCCCAGGCCTGCCGTCACCAAGATAAGACCTCGCTACTGCCGCTGCACCGTCACCAAGTCACTCACGACCCACCACGATCATTGCAACCTTCGTCAGGCACTCAAGCAGCAGGTATTCCGCACGCGTTCCTCGCCAGACTTAAGATGTAGCACTACAACCTGAAGATCCTGCCCTAAACGTCTTGCATTATACCTTCAGTTGGAGTAATGGGAGGAGGTGAAAGAAATTAATTTATTGAGTTCATTTACATACAAGCAGACGTGTGTGTGTGTGTGTGTGTGTGTGTGTGTGTGTGTGTGTGTGTGTGTGTGTGTGTGTGTGAACCAAAAACAACTCATCCTTTGTCTTCATGTGTGGTATTGAGTGGGACAGACAGGCGTTGGTGGCATCGGCGGCGTAGGTTGTGGTGTGGCGGTGGCGGTGCGATAGGTTCTGTACACTATACACGATAGCGGCGGTGGTATGAGTGATTGGGGATTTGTAGCAGCTTTGTGTTACGATCCTGTGAGAGTGGTGTGACGTAGCGTTATTGCTGCGGTGGTGGTGGTGGTGGTGGTGGTGGTCAAACCGGTTATAGATGATGATTTGCTCTATTTGTTATTCATTTGGTTGTTAGTAGTGGTGGTGGTGGCGGTGGCAGTTATAGTAGTGCAAATAGTAGTCAGATTAGAAGTTTTCTCATTATTATTCGTATCAGTATTACCCCTGCTGTGTGTGTGTGTGTGTGTGTGTGTGTTTCACTTTCACTGTTTCACTTTCACTGTTTGATCTGCTGCAGTCTCTGACGAGACAGCCAGACGTTACCCTACGGAACGAGCTCAGAGCTCATTATTGCCGATCTTGGGATAGGCCTGAGACCAGGCACACACCACACACCGGGACAACAAGGTCACAACTCCTCGATTTACATCCCGTACCTACTCACTGCTAGGTGAACAGGGGCTACACGTGAAAGGAGACACACCCAAATATCTCCACCCAGCCGAGGAATCGAACCCCGGTCCTCTGGCTTGTGAAGCCAGTGCTCTAACCACTGAGCTACCGAGCGTGATGGAGGGGGAGGGAACGGGAGTTGGAAGTGAGGGCAGGTGTGTGTGTGTGTGTGTGTGTGTGTGTGTGTGTGTGTGTGTGTGTGTGTGTTTCACTGTTTGATCTGCTGCAGTCTCTGACTGCCAGACGTTACCCTACGGAACGAGCTCAGAGCTCATTATTTCCGATCTTCGGATAGGCCTGAGACCAGGCACACACCACACACCGGGACAACAAGGTCACAACTCCTTGATTTACATCCCGTACCTACTCACTGCTAGGTGAACAGGGGCTACACGTGAAAGGAGACACACCCAAATGTCTCCACCCGGCCGGGGAATCCAACCCCGGTCCTCTGGCTTGTGAAACCAGTGCTCTAACCACTGAGCTACCGGGCGTGTATGTGTGTGTGTGTGTGTGTGTGTGAAGGTTGGTATATATAAATGCAGGCAATGTGGATACCAAGGCTTTGCAGGCAAACTTGGATAGGATGAAAGAATGGACAGATAGATGGCAAATGCAGTTCAATATTAATAAGTGCAAGATACTGAGCGTAGGTAGAGATAATCCAAGCAATAGGTACACGATAGATAACGTGGCACTAGGAACTTCCAAGTATGAGAAAGATTTAGGAGTCGTAGCTAACTCCGATCTCGGTACAAGGAAGCAATGTATTGAGGCCAGAAATAAGGCGAATAGAGTATTAGGAAGTAATACTAAAATTATACTGGAGCTGGTCAGGCCACATCTTGACTTTGCGGTACAATTCTGGTCCCCACACTTTAGGAAGGACATAGCTCTGTTGGAGTCAGTGCAAAGGAGGATGACTTAAAAGATACAGGGAATGAGGGATATACCCTATGAAGAGAGACTGAAAAAACTCAATCTGCATTCCTTAGAGAGACGTAGGTTAAGAGGAGACTTGATAGAAGTATTTAATGGTATAAGGGTTTTAACAAAGGGGACATGAATGTAGTTCTTAGGATCAGTAGCGGGGACAGAACCAGAAATAATGTGTTTAAACTTGAAAAATTCAGGTTTAGGAAAGAAATGGGAAGAAACTGGTTTTCAAACAGAGTGGTTGATGAGTGGAACGGTCTCAGTGGGCATGTAGTCAGGGCTGAGTCAATAGGCAGCTTTAAAAGAAGGTTAGATAAGTTCATGGATGGGGAAGATAGATGAAATTAGGTAGATTAAGCACACTGGGACTGCCTCGTATAGGCCTGCCGGCCTCTTGCAGCTTCCCTCGTTACTCATGTTCTTATGTTCTTATGTCCAAAGTAAAGATATCTTCTGTTCTTCCACTATTAATGTATATCAATACAAACATGCACATCATGCAAGGCCACACACACACACACACACACACACACACACACACACACACACACACACACACACACACACACACACACACACACACACACACACACACACACACACACACACACTCACAGACACACACAGACACACACACACACCGCGTAGTGTAGTAGTTAGCACTCTCGACTCACAATCGCGAGGGCCGGGTTCGAGTCCCGGTAAGCGGCGAGGCAAATGAGCAAGCCTCTTAATGTGTGGTCCCTGTTCACCTAGCAGTAAATAGGTACGGGATGTAACTCGAGGGGTTGTGGCCTCGCTTTCCCGGTGTGTGTTGTGTTGATGTGGTCTCAGTCCTACCCGAAGATCGGTCTATGAGCTCTGAGCTCGCTCCGTAATGGGGAAGACTGGCTGGGTGACCAGCAGGAGACCGAGGTGAATTACACACACACACACACACACACGCACACACACACCCGGTAGCTCAGTGGTTAGAGCGCTGGCTTCACAAGCCAGAGGACCGGGGGTCGATTCCCCGGCCGGGTGGAGATATTTGGGTATGTGTAGCCCCTGTTCACCTAGCAGTGAGTAGGTACGGGATGTAAATCGAGGAGTTGTGACCTTGTTGTCCCGAGTGTGTGGTGTGTGCCTGGTCTCAGGCCTATCCCAAGATCGGAAATAATGAGCTCTGAGCTCGTTCCGTAGGGTAACGTCTGGCTGTCTCGTCAGAGACTGCAGCAGATCAAACAGTGAAACACACACACACACACACACACACAC
This sequence comes from Portunus trituberculatus, assembly GCF_017591435.1. Classification (NCBI taxonomy): domain Eukaryota; kingdom Metazoa; phylum Arthropoda; class Malacostraca; order Decapoda; family Portunidae; genus Portunus; species Portunus trituberculatus. The sequence goes on along the minus strand of NC_059268.1, from coordinate 6,289,248 downwards.
ACACACACACACACACACACACACACACACACACACACACACACACACACACACACACACACACA
>NC_059268.1:6249183-6284183 GCF_017591435.1 Portunus trituberculatus | reverse complement strand
ATCCGTCTAAATCCGGTTTCACTCCCATCTCTTGAACCCCCCGTGAAGAAAACGCGTTATGAAATGTGTGTGTGTGTGTGTGTGTGTGTGTGTGTGTGTGTGCCAGTGTGCATATACGTAGGTAGTTTCTTTTGGGTTTCTTATCGTAGTCCATTTTTCCGTAGAGAGAAGGGTTGATAGTGTAGGAATATGTAGCTGTAGCGTGGGTCATGTTTTGTTTGCATACTTTTGTCTGTGCGAGTGTGTTTCCCTGAGTCTGTCTATTTAGTTTGTGTTCAGTTCACCTGGAGACTTCTGAAGGGAGAGAAGTTGATGCTGTATAGATTTATATATAGTGGTAGTGGTGACGGTCATGTTCTTTCTACCTATTCCTGTTTATGTATACATCCATCAACTCACCTCTTTATCTTCTCATTTCTTGCGCGTTTATGACACCTTACCATCCTATCAGTGTGTTTACCTTCACTAGTTTGCATTCGTGTGTTGAGCGTCATGTGTCAGAAGGTTTGCAGGCAAGCGGATCATGTTCTTTACAGTCACATTGTTTGATTATGTCTAAACCCTTTCTCTGGTATAGTTGTCCTTCCCTAACCTTCCTGGCGCTGTAAAGACTGTTTGCATGGAAGGAAAGAGGGAAAGTAGCTTATTTTTTTTATTATTTTCATGCTACACAAATATTTATGACAACCTAACACAAAATATCTAAAGAATTATAAAGAATGAAGTTTACTTAAAAGTGAGTCTGCATGTTTATTGTATTGAAAGTTAATCGGATCACCTGCTAATGCCTCCCATAATCCATCCCACTTAACACAACATCATGTAATTTGCTCGGTGTGTGTGTGTGTGTGTGTGTGTGTGTGTGTGTGTGTGTGTCTTCGTCGACGTGTAGTGAACAAGGTACAAAGTGATGTGAGAACCTCCATGTTAACCAGCTCACCTGGATCATGTACATCTTTCTCACCTTTCCAATGTCAACGAGCCACGTGTTTTTTGACACAAGGAAGCCGTTAGGAAGTGGACCAGTTCTACAGTCACCTTATTTCTTTTGGTGGCTAACTAACAAAATTTCTTCAGCCGTGATCAGGTTCCACAATAATGAACTTTGACCGCTGCCTTTAGTTTGAAAACATACCAGAAAAAGGAAACTGTAAAGGTAAAACGGTCAATCTCACTTTCGTTTTGTAAGCTATCTAACCTTAACGATTCCCACATTGGTAAGCTCCCAAATAAATAGAAAACTATGAAACTGGCTGAGTGACGCGATGTGACTTGGTGATGAACTGATTTCCTGCTGTATGGTGGCTTGTTTTTGTCTCCTGCACTAATAGCGAGTAGTTGTGACTTTTAACACTCGCAGGCTCCTTCTCGGAAACCAAATCATTGACCGGTTTCATGGACACCGAGTTAAGAAGTCTCGACACAAAGAATAGTAAACTGTTGCACACAAATTTAAAGAAAAGAAAAAATCATAACTTATCCTGAATCAAACATGCCGCCGCTTACTCATGCTTCACGCTCATTTAGGAATATTTCATAGCATTCTTGGTGGGAGCGTTACGATACGAAAAACAGAAGCATGGGTGGTAGGTATAAAAAAATGGGTTTCATTCTTCTCGGTTATGAAACGTGCTTGGCTTAGGACGTTGAGGATCCGCCCTTCCTCAACCACACTGTACAGCCGCAAAGGATTAAAGCTTTTAGATTACATTTCAGTTAGTAAAGGCTTCGTGATGTGGAAAGTTAGCGAAAAGCAAGCAAGCAATAAAACTGAAAAAAAAGAAAAGATGTTTAAATTCATCAGGGAAAAAATGAATCAAACACGATTTCTTTAAGGAATTGTGACTTAACTCTTGCCTTCCTGGATGTGGCGACTGGTATAATAATCCTTAGTTTCTATCACATCACGCATTACCAACTGACGGTGACTACGTAATTATACGTTGATGTTAACACAGTTTAAATCCTCTCTCTATGTGTTTCGCACTGCTCCTGAGGTGATATAATTCTCTAATTCTCGGTGCCTGACTTGAAGAAGTACAAAGTGGATTCCAAATCGATGATTTCTGCTAAGTAATTAATGTGAGTATGCACGAGACATCCCTCAAAGGTGCGGTCCTCCTCCCAATAAGTCTTCCTGCATCATTCAAGACTCGGTTTCTTTGGTACATGTTTGAGGCATTGCTGCGCCCGGTGCGCGTGTACATGTAGGGAAGCGTGTCAGGCGGTGTTGCGTGTGTGGGTGAGAACAACGTGCATGACACTGAAGAAGAAATACATTTACATAACTAACCAAGTCGCCAAAAGTATTGATGTTCTCCGTCTCGTCTTGCAGCACCGAGAGAGAGAAAGAGAGAGAGAGAGAGAGAGAGAGAGAGAGAGAGAGAGAGAGAGAGAGAGAGAGAGAGAGAGAGAGAGAGAGAGAGAACTGTTCGACACCGTGTACAGTTTTCTTCTTGTATTGTTGTTTTAAACTGGAGTGAACATGAAGTTGAGTAGAATCGAATAGAAATTACTGAATAGATCCGTGAAATAATAAGTGAAGGCAGTTTCCATAATAGCGGAAAGGTAAATTTTGTAGAATACGGCATCACTGCACTGGACAACCGTTATATGCCCCTTCTAAACAATAATAATGATCAATATACATGTAGGTAGAGTGCACCACAACAAGGCTAACTGAGGACTTAACGAATTAAGTACTAAGTGAACACAGGCGGCGTAAAATATGGTTCGGACTTCAAAGATGCTTGTCGTGGCATGCTGACGATTGTACGTGCTAACAACCAGAGTTCAGTCCGTGCATGGAGGTTTCAGAGAGAGAGAGAGAGAGAGAGAGAGAGAATCAGTACATCACATAGATAATCACCATATTTTAAGTTCAATGAAAAAAATACCTTTTGCATTATAGCAAGACAAACATGTACCCTAGTGTGTAGATATGGTGGTGCTGGTGGAGGTGCTGGTGGGGGTGGTACTAGTGGCTGTGGTGCTGGTGGTGTACATTATGATGTTGTTCATGTTTTCTTGATGTACTGACAAGTTAGGTTCTAATTTATATAAGAAACAATGTATCTACCACTATGCGCAAACCAGTAAAGAAATATCTATTGGAAATCTTACTCACTGCTGGTTTCATAAAATTCAGCTTACTTCATCCCTAAAAGTTCAATAAACCTTGCAAGAGGTATGCATGCAAGCCGGTGATGCGCATTGCCTGCCTGGGTGCCGCCGTCTGTCACGCAAAGTGAAACGCCTGAGGCACCCTCCGCGACGCCTCTCAACAACCACTCACGTGCTGCCAAATCACTCATCTCTCTCTGGCCACATCCTCCATGACATCTTTAACGTTCACCAAGTCTCTTCAGTGAGAGTTGATCCCCAAGCCCTTTACTGAACTTATTCCACTACAACAGAGCTATTGAATTACTTGACAGTTCCATTAACTAGATGAAGCACATGTGTGAATATAATTCCAAGATATCACACATTGAGAAAACCAGAAGCCAGACCTCAAGATTTGTTGTACAGCTAGTAACCATTACCGCGTGTTCTAACTTGTTTCTTGACTAAAATAGCGTCATTTATAGTTTCCCCTGGCGAGCCTTTCAGTTAATTCATTTACTTGAAAGTCTGTACTTGGCTTGCCAGGGAATTACAGTACGTATCTTTTAACACGGAAGCAAGAATACAATAGTACAAGTAATAGTAGTAGTAGTAGTAGTAGTAGTAGTAGTAGTAGTGGTGGTGGTAATAGTAGTGGTACTCGTAGTAGTAGTAGTAGAAGTAGTAGAAGTAATAGTAGTAGTAGTAGCAGCAGTAGTAGTAGAAGTAGTAGTAGTAGTAGTAGTAATGGTAGAAGTATATAGAAGTACTAGTAGTAATGGCTGTTGTTATTGTGTAAGTCACTTGTATAACCACCATTACATATCCTACACTAGTTAAAGGCAGTATTTTATAGAGAGAAGATACACCGAACACTGCCCAGGAAATATAAGGAGAAAAGAGAAAATAGAATTAAATAATAGACTTTACCACCATAACCCACCACCACCACCACCACCACCACCACCACTACCACCACCACCGCCACCTATCTATTGTTAAACGCTTGACTCAGTGAACTGGATTTTACTTCCCGGCCATTGGAGCGAGAGGGATAAATTGATATTGTGTGAGATGGTGGAGAGAGAGAGAGAGAGAGAGAGAGAGAGAGAGAATATCGGCAGAAGTACTCTCTCTCTCTCTCTCTCTCTCTCTTCCTGGGAATTAGGATGTATTCGCTCAATCTCTACCTTTTCCGGCCTCTAGTCTTCGTCGCTTTCACGAGAGAGAGAGAGAGAGAGAGAGAGAGAGAGAGAGAGAGAGAGAGAGAATTTTCACTAAAGTTTTTTGTTTATTTCCTTACTGTTTTAAGTTATATTTTTCTTATTCAGTATCACACTTTCTATTCCTTTTTTTTTTTTTCTAACAACTTATTGGCACTCAAAATACGTGACAAAAAGATAATTGATTGCATTTTGTTTGTGGTTCTGTGTTCTCTTTTGTTCTTCTTTTCTTCATATTGTCAAACCTGGGGATGCCGCGTTGTCCAGTACAGAAGGAAGGGAGGAAGGAAGGACGGGGAGGACAGAAAGAGGAAGAGAGAGATGAATCTTTTCGGCATCCTCTGTCTTCCGCTTCAGTAGTAACTCAGGGATTAGTAAGTAACAGACAGGAAAGCTTCAGTTTGTATACAGGAAGAACACTCTCTCTCTCTCTCTCTCTCTCTCTCTCTCTCTCTCTCTCTCTCTCTCTCTCTCTCTTGTATACCATTTTTTCGTGCATTTTAGTGCATATGTGTATGTGTGTGTGTGTGTGTGTGTGTGTGTGTGTGTGTTGATGAGTTATTCTGGGCAGTGTAGTAAAAGGAGAGCCGAACTAAGCCGAGCACACGTGAGAGAGAAAAAACTGATTTAAGTAGTGCAGGAGTCCCGCCAAGTTCCCGCGAGTTTAGAGGGACGCTTGGCACTTTGTAGATTTTTAAGGTTTCTTTTGGCGCCGTGTCCTTGTAACTCAATAATGTCCCTGGCCAGTTTTGCCCATGGATTAAACACAATGCGATGCTGTGCGGTGCCTTTTAGAGTTTAGAGTATACAGCACTAGGTTGTCTTTTTTTTTTCTCTCTCTCTCCTTCTCTGTTTATATTTTCTTCCATATAAGAGAGTATCTGCTAACGGAAAGGGAAGAAAAAGCACAATAAAGGTGTTCGTTTCCAAAGAGGATAAAAAAATATCAAAAATTTAAAGTTTTACTGCATATAATTTTTTTGTAACAGTAACAAAAGCTGGCAAACGAAAAAAAAAAAGGGGATTACTTTAATAACATTATTCAAATTACGAAGTGTGTTTTTTTTTATTTAACACTGTCTTGTGAACTTAAGGTAGTAGAGAGAGAGAGAGAGAGAGAGAGAGAGAATTAAAGAGAAGAAATCTTCACAGTTACGAATGTCTTAACTACTATCACAAGATACACTTTATTGTGACAGAGTTGAGCAGCAAACAACGCAGCACAACACAGCACAGCGCATTACTGTCATACGTAATGCTAAATAATTTAAGACACCTTTTATGACTTTTTCCTGCCATGGTTCGCTTTATGAACATTCAGAGCTCTATAATAATTGTTTGCACGGACACAGAAAAGGAAAAAGTGACAAAAAAAGAATTGGTTATTATTTTCTTATTCTATAGATATCCTCCTCAGTATTGGGACACATTTTTACCATGAATTTTGAGTATAATTATCCGATTTTTGCTTACATTAGGAAGAGTCTATGGAGGTCAGAAGATTACTGCCCAGAGTCTTTACTATTTTAATCCCCACATAAGTTATTCAAGCTGTATAAAATCACTAAATAGTAAACAAAATGAATATGAAAACGTGTCATGGTATTTCAGGGGTTGACAATGATTTAAGACGGTCTGAAAAGCCGTAAGTCGTGACGGTGAAAAGTACCTATCAGTGAAAGAGTCATATCACTTCTGCTGGAGCCTTTACCAGTCAAACCACCCTCACGCATTATACTTCACAGCGCCCGAACTCATACACACACACACACGCACACACACACACGGATGGGACGGCACCTGTCTCGTGGTATTAAGGTAGAAAAAAGGAAAGGTTCAAGAGGATAAAAAAAAGGTGAAAAAAGAGGGTGGCGGCGGTGGCGGTAGTGAGGATGCTAATAGCGCAGCGGGGCGGGGAGGGTCGCGGCCGCTTGGGTGAAAAGACTAGCGAGGGTGATGAAAGGGGGAACACCGCGACGGGGCGTGCGTCAAAGGGGTGGGCGGTGTCGGGCGTGGAGAGGGAGCGTATGGCTGGAGTAAGATGCTCTTGATTATGATTTAAAGGTCCTCCCTCTCCCTCTCTCTCACTCTCTCACTCCCAAGCCCTCCCCTCTTGTTGGTGAAGGGAGGGAAAGATGGAGGAATGGCGGGAGGGAGGGAGTGGCTTGACATGATGTTGGTTATGTGTGTTATGTATCCGTGTCGGTGGTCGCTTATGTGAGGGTAATGTGACGTAAAGCTCTGAAAGGTTGTTATTTAAGGATTCAAGTGCTCAAAATGTGTCAAGGAAGGGTTGGGTAATTTTGTGGGTGGTTTTTAAAAGGGTGTCTCGAGAGAAGGTTGTGACTGGTGTGCGCTGTTGATTTCTTTTATGAGATGGTGAGATTATTGATGGATGGCAGTGAGTGGTTGTGAGTGTGAATGGTGACTTAGAACAAACTGCGGTAGATAAGTTTTAACTCAAGGATGTCCAGCTCTATATATAGTCTATGATGCGCACAAGCGAGAACTGCGCAGTATTATTTGGTGATATTAAATGAGAAAGCAAAAAAGAAATAGCTTATAAATTAAATTCTAAAGGAAGGAATAAAATCACCAAATTGATAAGTGCATAGAGATTAGATGCTTGCAAGAGGAGGTTTTATAAATTCAAGGATGATGAAAGAAGTTTAGGTTTCGTCATTTTCAAGATGCTTGGCTATTTGCAGCTTCCTTATTTTAATTTTCTTTCAGCACCTGTATAGGCAGATTTACTCATCAAAAAATCAACTCCAAGCACTGAAAATCTCTATTATAATAACGCCACCTCCTATTGTGAGTGTTGTCTTTCAAAATCATTTTCTGCACTTACGTCATACTACCAAACTGAGAAGCTGTAACAATCAAAGGGTTAGAAATCACGAATACTGAAAAGCTTAACCAAACACTCAAAGCACCTGTTCTGTTTCAAAATCATTATCTAAACTTACACCAGACTATACAAACTGAGAATTTAACTCCTTCAGTACCATGACGCGTTTTCATATTCATTCTGCTTACTATTTGGCGATTTTATACAGCTTCAAATACTTATATGGGGATTAAAAATAATGAAGACTGGCCAGTAATCCTCTGACCTCCATAGACCCTTCGTAATGTAAATAAAATCGTTCAATCATATCCAAAACTCATGGTAAATAAGCGTCTCACTATTGAAGAAGTTAAAGAATTGAAAAACTACGTTGATGGATAGCGGGTGTGTGCGAGCGAGCGGCGGACATCAGCTTGGTAAGGGTGAGTGGCCAGCGAGCGGTGAATACAGGTGTTGAACGGCGGTAGCGTTGATCGGCACTGCATATATAGACTATCTCGTATTTTTATTTTACAACATCACATAAATCAAGGAAGAGAGGACAAATACACACACACACACACACACACACACACACACACACACACACACACACACACACACACACACACACACACACGTACAAAGTAGAACTAACCCGCATGGATAAGGAAGAGCGAGATGTGAAAGAGAGAAAAAGGGAGAGAAGAAAGAAAATAAAAATCACTCATAATATTCTTTCCTTTTTCTGGCCAATTAGCGAGGGATTGTATATCACTAGAGTTCCCTGACCACCACCATCGTGTAGCGGCGGGAAGGATGGGGACGGAGGCGAGGAGGTGAAGGAGGCAGCGCTACTGTATGGTGTACTGGTGAGGCGGGATAGCGAAGGTTTCAGGTGGGTTGAGGCGGTTTAGTGTGGCAAGTGGTAGGATTGGGTGAGGTACTGAATAAGTTTTTAAAAGCATTAGAGGAAGATAGGAATGGTTGTAGTGTGTATAGTGTGGTGTTAATGTGATAGTGGTGTTTGGTGACTAAGGTAAAGGTAGTCGTGGTGGTTGTAGTTTATAATGCAGTGTAAAAATAGATAGAAAAAAATAGATATGAAGATGTGACGGTAGAGGCTGTAGTTCGTGTTTTCTAATCCTTTTTACTGTGAGAGTGAAAAATTAGACCAATGGAGAAAAAGAGATTAAAAACAGGATAAAAGTTGCTTGGTTGCCGCCCCGGGAGACAGAGAAGTTAGCAATCCGATTAACTCATTTACTTTCTGAGGTGCTTTGGTGCTCCTCATGAGGCGCTACAAGTCACGGGGAGGTGGAAACACAGATGCAGGCGAGGACTTCAGTCAAAGAGATAAAAGAAAAAGAAGACTAGTGAAGAATTTTAGAGTTTTCCCGTAAAAGAGATAAGTGTCGCGATGCATGAAGACAGGCCAGACGAACTGCACTTGGGATGAATTGAAGGTAGATCAGGTTAGGTAAGCTGGTATGTGTGTAGCGAGGAGTATGATACGAAGCATGATATGTTCAATGTGGCGATGGCTTGTAGTGATGTTGCTTTTGGCGAGCAGCTCCACTCCATTAATATAATCTACTTCCGCTGGTTATTTCACTCCGCCATTCCCAGTTACTCCATTTCTCGACTCCTCCTTCTTACTTCTAACTCAGCTTTTCCTTGTCACACTTTCTTTCCACTCCTCACCACTACTATTATTATATTCTCCCCAATTATTTCATTTCTCAACTCCTTCTTATAAAAACCCTACTTATCGATATTTCCTTATTACTTTTCTCCCAGTTCCTCACACTTCACACTTCCCATCACCCCCATCACTTCTTGTCACTCCGTCCAGCCTTCCCCAATATTTCCCTCACTGACACCCCATCTAACCCTCGTATGGGGCGCCTTACGTCAGCTTTGTGATTCACCCTCCTCGCTCTCCTCACCCTCTCCCTCTCTCTCCCAGTCCCTATCTCTCTTCCTCCCGCCCGTGCTGACTCACGCACTCACTCACGGCTGACAGGTGACTCACAGATCAATGGTTCACTGTTGTTTCATTTCGTATTTCAGTTCCAGAGAAATTGTTAGTTGTCGCTGTTTTCTGTCTCTCTGTCTCCTCTTCTCCCGACACTCTCTCTCTCTCTCTCTCTCTCTCTCTCTCTCTCTCTCTCTCTCTCTCTCTCTCTCTCTCTCTCTCTCTCTCTCGAGCTTTTTTTCTTTTTAGTTAAGTTTTTATCGCATTTTTGTGCACTGAAAATTTATCTGATGTTTTTTTTCAATTTATTCCTATTTCTTTGCTTTTTCCATATCTATTTTTTTTTCCTTTTACATTTCGTTTCAACTTTTTCTTTCGTCGTTTAATTACCTGCTGGTTTCTTTACCTATTTCATGCTTTTATTTCCATCTACATAAGTATAGTGTATATTTCACTATTCCTTTTTTTTTTTTCTTTTTGTTCGCCACAGCGTTGTTGTTCAAATATTCTCCTTTCATTCCTCTCCTCGCCTTTTCTTCTTTTTTTTCCAGTATCAAAGTTATAATGAATACCTTTTAAAGTGAACCGCTACTCGTTCCTTTCTTCCTTCCGCCCTTCTTCCTTTCTTTTTTTCCTTCTTGCCTTCTATTTTTCGCTCTCGTCTTTTGCCTGCGATGAAAATTCATTGCGGAAACTTTAACCTTTTCATTCATCAACAAATGATCGCTTACAACTTTGCTTACTCACTTGTTTTTCATTATGATCTCCTCAAATAGCTATTGTGCTTATAGGAGACAAAATTAACTATATATTCTTCTCCTACCTTTTTTTTTTTTTTCTATGTCCATACAAGCAATTGACAAAAGACGTAGAAAATAAAATAAAAAAAGAAGTTTCGCAGTGCGTCTGATAGATGGCAGTAGTACATTATTTCTATTCTTAAACTTTGACTATACATTTATCGAGGCCACCACCAGTCCACCACCTAGCCGCCGCGCCCCTTCTAACCCACACCCTACCAAGCCCCGTCCACCATCAAGCCTGCCCCGCCTCGTCTCGTCCCGTCCCGTCCCGTCCCGCTACTGACACGAAAACGGCCGCAACTTGACCACGACTTTTTTCTCTCTTTTTTATCTCTTTCGCTTCCTTTCATCTTTATTTTTAACTCCTTCCAGAGCTTGCTGTCGCTGAAATAATCCCTTTTTCTTCTTGAGGTGGAGATAGTTAGTTGGAAAGTTATGTTTGGATTATTGAGAGTAACTGTGCTGAAAGTGTGTGAAATTAGTATTTGTCATTAATTTAAGAGAAACGAATGTCTTTTTAGCTTTATGGAAAGACACATTCGGTTTAGCGGTTTATATATTGTGTTTCCAGTTCTCTAGATAAATTATATGAATAGAAAAAATAATCAAGTGTACCAATAGACTTGTATTCATACATCACAGAATACATTTTTCGCACTGTCAACTAGACAAAGGAAGAACATCACCACATCAGAATAGCGAATAATGAAAAATTATGAAAACTTTTACGCAGCTGAATATTAAACAATGTTCAGGTGGGTGAACGCTGGCGGAGAGGGTGTATAGCAACAGGTGACGCCCGTAATCAGCCCGCTTCCAGGTGAGTGTCGGTGGACCAGGTGTGTCGGGGCCCAGCCGCGAGCCGTCCTATGGTCTAGCGCGCGGAGACTGACTAGATGACCTGGTCGTGTCCGGGATCCATACGAAAAATAGTCTTTCTTATATATGAAACCTGGGTCGGGTGAGGTCAGGCGAATAGAATAGTTCATGTGATATTTTTCAGAGCTTTGTAAACAGGCGTGCATGGGTCTGTTGTGTTACCTACGCGTGATTGAGTGTATACAGCAGGTGTGGGCTTGATTATGGGTGAGTACAGGTTTGCGTAGCAAAGCAGAGGTGTCTGTAGCTCACTGTGTACTTGTGTGTCGAATTTACGGTGGAAGGGAAGTGAGGAGGAGATTCATGGTGTGCGTGCCGAGGTTGCGTGGTCGAGGTGTTGGCTTCGGTTCTCTCGCGAATATAACGTTAACCCCTTCAGTACCAAGACGCGTTTTCATACTCATTTTGTTATTATTTGGCGATTTTATGCAGCTTCCGAAACTTATAGCGGGACTAAAATAATAAAGAATCTTCTGACCTTCATAATGTAAATAAAATTGTCTAATCGTTCCCAAAACTCAAGGTAGAAATGCGTCTCAGTCCTGAAGAGGTTAAGGACACTATTCCCACGTGTTCATGGTTATATGTGTTTAGGGGAAGCTTTGGTACTTGGTGAGTGTTGAGTGGTGCGTTGGTGTGCGCGACTTGTGACTGACGGCCGTCTGGAGGGAGCGAGTGTACGTACAAGTGAAAGCTTGGGGCGCGGCAGGAAAGATGGGGTTACGCAGGTGCAACTGACGGTGAAAAATTACAAACTCCGAATTTTTTTTATCAGGAAGCGTGTGTTGTCCTCAATAACAATCGTGCACACCTGGGCCCTGCAGGTGCACCGTCCATGCGGGTGATGACTAAAGTTTGAAATGCTCTTCATAACTTTATTCTTTAGCCCTCCCGTGACATTTACTTTCCTTCAAGTTGTATCATTGTCTGTAATTACGTTTATATAGTATGATTCCTCTGTAAAGTTACATGATTAATTTTTCACTCTTAGATTGGTTTGCAGGGTTTATGTTCAGCTAACATATGAAACACATCTGTGCACTTCTTTTATCATTATTCAGAGCATGAATTTGCCTACCGGGAGGCGACACCTGCGCTCGCTCCAACACTTGTTTCATCCCGCCTGATCCATCACTCTCCTTTACATTGTATTTTCTGTATGTAAAAAAAAGAAAAAAAAAACAGCTCTCCTGGCTTTAGCACACACACACACACACACACACACACACACACACACACACACACACACACACACACACACACACACACACACGAAAATAATGCAGTGGGGAATCAATGCATATGTCGTACATGAAAATAGTAGAAAAATAATTCATTCCGTTTGTCTGCTTGTGTTTGTGTGTGTGTGTGTGTGTGTGTGTGTGTGTGTGTGTGTGTGTGTGTGTGTGTGTGTGTGTGTGTGTGTGTGTGTGAGTGCGTGTGTGTGTTTGATGTTTTAGTTTTCAGATAATCCGTCAAGTACTCTTACGTATGTGGCTCAATTAGTATTCATGCATCCAACCAAGGCTTACTTTGGAGGGGAGGCTGAATGAGGGAAATTAAACCTCCAGCGTTAATTGATAATGCACACATGACATTCAAATGTGAACCTTCCCAAGAGCACGAAGGAACTTTTTGCAGGTTGTTGCTTCACGAGGCACGAGACAAGAATCTAAGGAGAACGACCGTAGATTTTTATGATTTTTCTTGTTTTCTTTACACACTTTACATATGGTTAGAGAGAGAGAGAGAGAGAGAGAGAGAGAGAGAGAGAGAGTATTGGCTGGCAGCCGACTCCAATCTACCAAACGTACGACGATTCCTTGGTTCTAAGGAAATAAAGTTTTGCAGCTGCATCCTGTCCTGTGCTTGTCGCTGCCTCGCTCCTTGGTGCCTTCTCTGACATGCAGCCTGGTGCCGAGTGCCGCTGCCACCACCGCCCCCCCGCTGTCCAGGCCATCCTTCGTTTGTTCTTCCAATGATCCACAGCCACCATATTTACCCTCATCCCCCATACATTGTCCTACGGTGTCTTATATCGCTGCTTTGCAGGAACGACAACCTTATTTTTCTCGTCGTGCACTTGACAGGTCTTCAGAACTACTGGATTAGAGTGCCATAACAAGACCAGGGTAAAATAAACTGCTGACGAATGGAAGAGAACTGTTGCCACCATAGATCCAGCTATGGGCCTTCCCAAGCTAGGGGCCACGACATGCCATGCAACACTCGTAAACTAATACACACACAACACTCATTCAAGGAGTAACAGTTTCCGCCGATGATGGCAGAGCTTTGACAGGACGGAAGGCTCATGGTACTCACGTTTCGAGGAACATGTGTGGCCGCGGGCGGGCAGGAGAGGGCGTATGGCCCACAGCGATAAAGTCTCTACTGCTACTGACTGCTGTGAAAGTTGGTCGCGGCGATGAGTGGCACCATCTAGCGGCGGCGGCTAGTGGACCTCGCACGAGTGGCTGGATCGATGGATGGCCTCAGTGTGTGTGGCCACGGGAGCTGACTTGATCCGGTGGAGCCACGCACCTCCGCCGCCACTCACTGCACACAACAACTGACTCCTCACTCGCATCCACTCACGCTACAAAATTCAATTTCACGCAAGTGGCCGCCGCGCGCGTTCTTCAGTCATCGAAGACTGGCGCGTGCGCGATGGCGTCGGCGAACAGCCAATCAAAGCGTCTCTTTCCTGCAGGTCGAGCCCACCCGCGTTTTTTACCGGTTTAAATCTCACTGAGGATTGGCTGGCGCGGCAAGTGGGTGGAGCCATTGGCACCCCCTTCCAGAGGCACCCACTGAACGGGTTAACTTTAAAACGAACACGCTTTAAAATGGAGGCTGTGATTTAGAGAGTCGCGGGCGGTGGCCGGGGAACGGGGAGAGGGCGTGTTGGGAGGACCGCCCACCCTGATGCAGGTGGCGGGGTGGTGACTCGGGGCCGCCCTGCCCCGCCCCCGTCTGACCCAAGTAGAGGACAGCAAGACACACCTGGCCGGCGACCATCACCGGGTTTACATATTCCAACTGAGCATCGGCCCCGTAACGACCCGCATCAAGAGTCTCGAGCCACGCCAAGTGGAAAGTCAGCATGATGGGGCTCGCGAGGCGCTTCACATCGCCATTTCTGGAAGCGGCCACGCGTGATGGATGCTGAGCACACCTCGTCATCAGTATTACAATGAGGCTGGTTTACATTCGATTAATGCTGGATTTGTTGATCAGAGGGACGCCCACTGGAGCGCCATGTTGATGCCCCCGCTCCCCTAAACCATCTTCGGGGACAACGACACGCCTGTTGATAAAAAATTCTCAGGAGGTTGCCCGCCACTACTACCACCACCACCACCTCAGTTATGCTAATCCTCGAGTGAACAAAGGCTTGCTGCTGCCCTCCCATCTCACCTGCCAAAGCCAGCCATGTACGTACCTGGAATTATGCATAACGCTTACCTGAGGCCACACTACCCCCACCGCGGCCACTGGACATGATAACAATGGTAATAATAATGCGAGTTTTGAGCTTGTTTGAAAGTCAGATTGCAAGAACTTACTTCATCATTCCCCTTAGATTTCTTCTGTTTTCGTCTCCCTTTTCTTTCCATACTTCCCTTCTGCTCCTTATCCTTCTCTTTCTCCTCTTTTTCCTTCTCTCGCTCTCTTTCTTTTTTTAACCATTCCTCGTACTCCCTCCATTTCTACTCCACTTTTTGGTCTCTTGTTTTCTTCATCTCCTCCTCCTCCTCCTCCTCCTCCTCCTCCTCCTCCTCCTCCTCCTCCTCCTCCTCCTCCTCCTCCTCCTCCCACCAACCTTTCCAAATTAACCTTCCCAGGATGAGCGGTCAAGTATTAATTTCGGCGACAAAAGTTTTGGAAAATATGATTGTGCGAACTGAATTAGTGGAGTCGTAACACCTGAAAGTTACCTGATAAAGGGTGTCTCTCTCTCTCTCTCTCTCTCTCTCTCTCTCTCTCTCTCTCTCTCTCTCTCTCTCTCTCTCTCTCTCTATCTATCTATCTCTATCTATCTCTCTCTATCTATCTATTTATCTCAGTAAGTATGTAGTACGTACGTGCACTTACTTTCTTCGGTTAGTACACACCCTCATCACACACACACACACACACACACACACACACACACACACACACACACACACACACACATCACCGGAATAACCCAGATCCACTCACCATGACAAAGCACCGCCCGCATCTGTACAGTTCACGTCAAAAAGATCGAGTTTTCTGCTTTTTTTTTCCGAGAAGTGGAATGGTGAAGATAGGGGACTTGGAGGGCGGGGTGGTTGTTGACTGGCTAGAGAGAAAGGGAGAGGGGAGGGACAGGGGGAGGATTTCAATGGGAAGCAGGAAGTTGTGGGAGTTACAGAAGTGAAGGGTGAACGTGAGAAATTGTCAAGTGGTTGTAATTATTGAGGTATTAGCGGTAACACTCTCCCTTGCCTGCCTTCATGAACCAAGGGGGAGGTGGTCGGAAGTTATAACGAGACTGTAATGGTGAGGTAATGGTGAGTCTTGTGCGTGAGGTAGTGAAGGAAACGGAATATTCTCACGTATCGTAGGCAAGAGATGGGACTGACTGACTTCTAAAATCTTCCGTCTCTGATAATAGTGTTATGTCTTGTATTGAGTGATTTGTATTATTAATTTTGTGTAGTATTTACGTATATTCATATGTGATAAACTAGATACTATAACCAATCAGTCTGTTGTAAGTGAATGTATGTATATAGATAGATAAGAATGTAGCATATCATTCATGTGAGGGTATACGAGTATGTTGCTATCTGTTTTGCATTAGAATGGGTAATGGTGGTATATATATACGTAAAAGCTATATTGTATTACTGTCTCAATGAACGCTATAGATACTAGACTCTGCATTGTTTCTGTAACATCTGAAACTCAAAAGGTGAAAGGTGACACTGAATTCATAAACATCATAAAGAAATGCGAAAGGAATATACTTCTCTAAGCAACTTCTGTGAGTAGCTTTTGTGATGAGAGAGAGATTGTGAAGATGAGTTTTTGTTAAGGAAAGGAAAGGAAAAGAAAAGGGAAAAAACGAGAGAAAGGGATTAATGACTGACGCTTTCCGCTCTCCAGGACTCATGACCGCCAGTAAGGATCGCATGGTGAGAGTTCATCTGGTGTGATTCAGGATCAAAAGGAGGGAGAGGATTCTGCTCTCATGGTCTGAATTTTCAAGCATTACACAGACACACACTTCTTGTTCGGAGAAGAGACTAACTGCTCGCTGCGCTGAAAACGTAGCAACATGAACGGGAATCTCAGTCTGCCATTAAGAGTGACAAACAAGAACGTTTCCACTGAGCTCGCGACCAGTTTGTGTTGGTTTCTCGGTCTGTGGGAACTGTATTGTGTGTCACGTGAAGGCAGCACATCGACTGACACTCGAGCAAAGCCAACACTGATTGCCTGAATAAACCCATAGATTCATTGTAGCGTTATTGATGATTTCTCAGGGATTTTTCTCTTTTATTTAAGAGGAAAACAGGCCAAGAGCAACAATACCTGCAACTGAAACAAAGAAAGGTAAATATAGAAAATCCTGTTGTATATACTAATGTATGGGCCTTTTTTTTACATATAGCTTGCACTCTATACATACCAATATATATTCATTATACTGTGACAACTGGCATCATTTGTTACTCGGTAGTGGTTCAGAAACAACACATTATGCAGAAACTTGACCTCAAAAACGTCAGTTGAGTCATCATTATCAGCATCATCATCGTCATCATCACTCCCAGCCTTCATCAGTCTTTCATCTCCGTCAGTTGCTCGTCTATTCCAGGCTCGCCCCACAAACTCCTTACTTCGTCTCTCCATCTTATAGTTCTTTGTCTGCGCCGCCACCTTCTGCTGCCTCTAAAGAAGTGCTATTATGCAAAGAGCTAGGAGAGAGAGAGAGAGAGAGAGAGAGAGAGAGAGAGAGAGAGAGAGAGAGAGAGAGAGAGAAACAAAGCAGCATACGTGTAATATTCCCTAACAGTAACAAGCCATTAACCCCTTCAATACTGAGACACATTTTTATCTTGAGGTATGTGTACGGTTGGACCATTTTATTGACATTACGAAGGGTTTATGGAGGTCAGAAGATTAATGGCCAGAATCTTCACTGTTTTAATCCCCACATGAGTTTCTGAAGCTGTTTAAAATCACCAAATAGTAAACAGAACAGATATGGAAACGCGTCATGGCATTGAAGGGTTTATAAAGGCATCACCGTCAAACACACTCAGGACACCACTCTTCCCTTCCCTTGGCGGAGGTTCTGCTGCAATACTCTGACTGCCTCCTCGTCGTCCCCTACTAATACTGCAACTTCCGCCCCGTGCAGTGGAGGGAACAGGCTTGCGGTTTTAGTATCACGATGGAATTATTATTTATGTGATGTATGGTATGTCTACAGCACCGCCCTCGTGTTCTTAAATGCTTTGTTCTCTCTCTCTCTCTCTCTCTCTCTCTCTCTCTCTCTCTCTCTCTCTCTCTCTCTCTCTCTCTCTCTCTCTCTCTCTCTCTCTCTCTCTCTCTCTCATGAATATTGGGAGAACTTCTGTCACTGGGATTTGGGGATTTGTGAGAGGTGGTTTAACAAGATTTCACTGTCTCTTGTATACTTTCTGTCAAATAAGTGTAAAGATTGTAGGTAATGGTCTTTTTCCACCATGCTTTTTCCTCCGTTTGTTACGTAGATTCATTGTTAAATAATGACTAAAAGCGTAAAAATCATCTTGAAAACATTAAAACAGTCACTTCTAGAACGCGTTTTAACCTCTTCAGTATCAGGGCACGTTTTGATATTCATTCTGCTTACTATTTGGTGATCTTATACAGCTTCAGAAACTTATGTGGGGATTAAAACAATGAACACTCTAGCTATTAATCTTCTCATCTCTATAGGCCCTTCCTAATGTAAATAAAATCATCTAATTATAACCAAAACTCAAGGGAAAAATGCGTCCCAGTACTGAAGGGGTTAAGAAGCAAGGATTTGATGTCAAAGAGTTTCAGAAAGCTATCCAGTATTTATCGTGGGGAAGCAATATCAGGCACATGCTCCCGTTTTTCCAGTTTATTACGTAGATTCATTCTTAAATAAAAAACTAGAAACGTAAAAGCACCTTTGAAAACTTTGAAAACACTACCACTTCTTCTGGAGCGTGTTTTAAGAAGCTTAGATGTGACGTCGAAGAGTTTGAGAAAGCGATCCAGTGTTTTTTTTTTTCCGCTTCTTATGTAGATTCATTGTTAAATAACTTGTAAGCGTAAGACACCTTGAAAACTTTGAAAACTGTCACTTCCTCTGGAGCGCGTTTTTAAGAAGCTAAGATGTGACGCCCTAAAGTTTGAAAAGGCGATCCATTGTTTATCGTGGGAAGCAATATCAGTTACCACACGCTCCACTCACCCGTCCATTCTTCTTACTGGTTATGGTAATTGGTGCCTTGAGGGAATGTGTTGCGCGATAAGGATTCACAGAGTATGCATCGTCAATGAGTGAATGATATGGAACTTAGTGTATGCTGGACGTGGTTTTGGTGTTGTGAATTCAGCAGCGAGGTTGAGAATGACTGATGTGAATGGCAAAGATTAGTTTATCGTGCTGTCTTACTGCTTGTTTTTTGGATGGTGTTTTTCTTTTCTTATGTATTGTTGCTACTGTTGGTGCTGCTGTTGTTATTGGTGGTACTCGCTGTGTTGCTGTTGTTGTCATCGTTGCTGTTCTTCGTTTTTTTTTTTTTTTTTTTTTCTACTTATTATTTTTGTGTTTTTGTTGTTCCTGTTATTGTTCTTGTTCTTATTTTACATGTGTTTAACTTATTTTCTTCACTTTAGGGACTGCGTGCGAAAAGACAAAGAAGGAAAGACAGCAGCAGAAAAAAAAAGAAAAAAAAATAGGTGAGACTTACGCAAGTTACTCGTCCTTTGTCTCTTCTTTATGTTAGTGTGTGTGTGTGTGTGTGTGTGTGTGTGTGTGTGTGTGTGTGTGTGTGTGTGCGGACAGTGAAGAATATCATCATGTTATCCGCTCTCTTAAAGGATAACCTGTCTATCTTTATTTTGTTTCTGCCACCGCTAAAGGCCATGAGGCTATTGATAATTCACATCAATGCCAAGAACCAACTTACTGCAATTACACGCTAAGAGGAGATTACCGAGTGAAGGAAGGCTGGACTCGAGGGGCGGAAAGAAAAACACCTGAGCGGAAGATAAGATGTTACGTAAGCCACCCTTTGTTTTGTGTTTACATTCTCTACTTCCTGTAAAAAAAAAAAAAAATGACGTAAGGGGTAAGAGAATACGATAAGGAAAGGAAGGGAAGAGATACACTAACTTCCCAACCTTGATGCAGTAACTCTTGTGTTTGAGAAAGTTATCTAAAGTAGTTATCCATGAGAAGTAACAGTCCACGGCTCGAACGAAAAAAAATAGGTTACGGAAAGGGAAGGAATGAAGCAAATATATTCTCTTCGCAACACTCTCTTCTTATTCCAGCAACGCATCTGAAGTACTGAGAAATTTACCTAACAAACGAGAAAACAGCGATAGTTGTGATACGTATCCAATCTTCGCTTCAAAATCCAGTAACTTCTGTGCTTACGGAATTAACGTTAAGGAATTATTCATGGGAAGAAACTAGCTAGAAATCGAACGAGAAATTACTGATAATTGGAATATACTTGGAATTTTTGTTCTAATGTACAATGTCAGTGATCCATCCACAACAAACTGGGAATCGAACACCTGACTCAAAGATCATAGTGCAGCGTCTTATCAGCCAGGCATACGATCACCATGTACTGCCCTACCACTACACCTAATGTCTTGGTGATGAGCTGATAATGCGTTTTCCGTCTTCGTGACTGTTTTACTGCTTGCTTTTCATCTTGTGGTGTGGACGTGACTCTCTGACGCAGTGGCGGATTCAAGCTCTCTCTGCAATGCTCTTAAATCTCTCGAGGGTGAAATGTTTATCCATCACTTCATTACAGTGACTATTTTGTACATAAAAGGCGTCATGAATAAGTCAGGCGGTCAGTCGTTTTACGATAAGCCGAGGTCAGAATTCTTAAGGAAGTGGTGATATTAGTTGATTGGGTTTTCATACATATTGTGGCTTAAAAGAATATGAGATTTTAGGCGGAATATGCAAAGACCCAACTCATAATTTGAAATTTGATACAAGCATTGCCGGAGGAACTATATGAAGATAAACCATTTTCTTTGCTTCTTTGTCATTCTCTCTTAAATATATGAATCTAACCAGTTCCTCAATATTTTTTAAGGAACTCTTCAAATGTAAAAAGAAAACTACCTTTCTAGAACCTTTTTTTTTTCAAGTGTTTCTCAAATGTTGAAAGACAAGCAAGTTTCTCAATCTTTTTTCTAATTCTTGCCATGATTGATGTTCACATGATTCAAGTCTTGCGCACGAATCGTTTACCACGTCAAAGTTTTGAGGTGAGTTTGTGGCGTTGCAAAATGACATTCTCGTGTGGTCCATTCTGATGAGCAGCATTGGACACCAGACAGATAGACAGACAGACAGACAGCCCTTGGCGAGGACACCTTCATGGCCCCATATGGCTGGACATGGCCGCGTTTCCTATTCTGTCTTCATTGTCCAGCTATCGCATTAATTTTTCTATGTTTTAGTTGTGATTATTCTTGCTTTGTTATATTTCCTAATCCTTCCTTCCTACTTTCCTTCCTTCCTTCCTTCCTTTCCTCCTTCTATTATGGTCCAATTTTCGCAACAACCTATTTTTTTCCCTTATTATTTTCATATTATATACGTACTAATCACATTCCTTCCTTCTTGTTTGCTTCCATTCTCTTTTACTACCTCTCTCTCTCCTTCCCGTCCTGGCCTCCTCCAGCTACTCTGCGCCACAAGAAGGATCATTACGTATAGGAGTATCTTGAGCAACCTGTACTCCGCGTCCTGCTCACCGGAACCTTGACTCGTGCACACCACATGTTCACCACAGAGGCTTTGCAATGCAGCAACGAAGGAAATTAAGCATACATTTAGTCACATGCAAGTATTCATTCATGAGCATATGCAGTACGGCGAGTATATCATCAGAAGGGTGGGTGCTGCAGACTCAATGTTAACAGAGTAGTAAGAATCACGTATTCTTTGCACGTTCAAGGTATTTTGCGAGGCTGGTGGTTACTTATTAGACTATGACTGGTAGACTTGGAAAAGAGGGCTCGAATGTACCGGGATATACTAGAAATAGCTATATTCTTCCCTGATTAGTATGAAAGATTATGCAGCTCAGAGATTGCCAAGACCCACCGACTCCAAAACATCACCACTTTGTACCTGTCCCATCTGTTTCTCGCGTCCGGCAAGTGATGGACGACCAGAGGAGTGAAGGAGAAGGAGGGCTTGGCTGCAGGATGGGTGAGGGCTGTCCAGGATCTGACTTGTTAAGGAGATAGGATGTAGGTAGAGGCGAATGTGATGACTGTGACCTTGTGGGAGTGTAGCGAGCTTAAACACCTGAAGGATCCGGTGTGTGTGTGTGTGTGTGTGTGTGTGTGTGTGTGTGTGTGATTCACTGTTTGATCTGCTGCAGTCTCTGACGAGGCAGCCAGACGTTACCCTACGGAACGACCTCAGAGCTCATTATTTCCGATCCTCGGATAAGCCTGAGACCAGGCACACACCACACACCGGGACAACAAGGTCACAACTCCTCGATTTACATTCCGTACCTACTCACTGCTAGGTGAACAGGGGCTACACGTGAAAGGAGACACACCCAAATATCTCCACCCGGCCGGGGAATCGAACCTCGGTCCTCTGGCTTGTGAAGCCAGAGTTGTGTGTGTGTGTGTGTGTGTGTGTGTGTGTGTTCTTTCCTTCAACTCCTAGAACTAAATCCTTTTATCTTCCCTTCCTCTTCACCGTCTTTCACGTATCAGTACAACAAGCCAGTCGGGAGAAATGCAGAAGAAAAAGTTATACTTAAATTCAGTGCCTTTCCCGCCTCCTTTGAGCACGCACACATCAGATCAAGCAGGGAAGGAGGGAGTTGCTGATTCTGGCTTATCCCTAACACCCCTGCCCTCTCCTCTTCCCCTCAAAACTGCCAGTCACACAGCCTTCACCAGCAGCACAACACCGTGGACGTGTTGAGTGTACAAGATCCTTACCACTGTTCAAATACTAACAATCTTTAACACCTTTATGTGCCACTGTGTTCGTTATGTGCCCGGTTGGCTAGTCAAGCAGGGAAAAAAGTTTATGCTCTTCCCAAAAAAAGTTAGTTTCCTAAAAAAAAGTTAGCAGTTTAGGTCCGGCTGTGTCGTTACTTCTTTTTAAAGGCGTAGGTTAATAGGGGAGCTGACAGACGTCTTGATGTGGTGCACGGGATGTAACTAGGACTATAAGCTAAATTTTCAGTGTCGGTAGTCAGAATAGGAATAGAGGTAATGCATTCAAGCTTGATAAACCCAGATTTGAAAAGGGGTTAGGAAGAAACTAGGTGTCAAATAGAGTAGCAGATTAATGTAATGGATTCGCTAGTCAACATATTGGTGGTGAGTCATTAGGGAACTTATATGGCAACTTTATGGAAAAAAATGACAGGTGGGCATAGGTAATATATAGGTACTGTACGTTCCATGCAAGGCGTGTCACGTGTACTGTAGAGTTGAAGTTGACGATTTCTGTCTGTTTCCTAAGCTGCATTAATTGTTCAGTGGATCGTGTACATTACCATGGTATCTAGTGATTGCTTCCCCATGTTGTTCAGTTCCTGCTGCACTATGTCCTGCTGTTCATTATGCCCACTGTGCTGCGTTCTTCACTGTGTGTTGGGCTGTGTTATTCAATGCGCTGTGATGTGTCGGTTGTTCATTAGTACATTGTTTTCTGGCAGTTCATATGGTGTGTTCAGTCAGCTGTATGCTGTGAATGTCGTAATGTTCAGTAAATACACTCCAGTGTTTGCTATTGGTGTGCGTGGCGCTCATCCCTTACACCAGTGACTCATGCATAGGACTGGTACTGAATGAGGCACCGTAACGGCCATGCACAGACACGTGGAAAGGTTCCCAGAAAATATTACTGATTCTGATATCTTTCCATTGACTCACCGTTGTATAATCTTGGCAATGACACTCCTGAGCATCGTGTTAGTATCCTTGTGGAGTCTTTACCTCACGTGTAGAGCCGCAGTTTGTCCTCGTCATGCTCGATAACATGTCAGTGGTCTTGCAAACATTCTCTCAGTCATAAAGACGTAACAGAATCACAAGGACAAGTTCAAATTGGCACAAGACATTCTTCCAGTAACGCTGCCACACAATGACACAACTCTAACAGTATGCGATGGATGCGTTCTGTGTTGTGTTTTGTTCATGTCCTTGGTGCGTGTCATGATCCATACCCATCCTTTGCCGCGGTGTTGAGGGTCACGTGCTGGACTTCCAGTGAACAGCAACATCCTCCCAATGATGCCTTACAGCTTAGAAATCCGATTTGTGGCCAAGACTAAGACTCGTCACGCAGCCTCTCATCTTCTTACTCAGGGAGGGTCACTATAATATGTGCTTATCTGTGAAGACATTTTCATCTTAGTCGGGCGCTAACCTCAACCAGACATGACCTGGCGAATATTGGCTGTGTGCATGGTTGCCTCGTGGATCTGACGGCCTTTGGTTATATTGCCTGTGGGTTTATGCGCGTTCCATGTACAGTACTATGTTCCAGTTGTATGATCACCTTACTAGTAGATCGCTGTTGTTGGTAAGATGAGCGGTCTGCTTCATGCTTGTACTGACCTGCTGGTCGTGGGGCTCGTGCTGTGTGGAGTCTTTGAGCTTGATTCCGCTTGTTGGAGTTCACACCTTACGTCAAAGGATATGTCGTGATGTGTGTGTGTGTGTGTGTGTGTGTGTGTGTGTGTGTGTGTGTGTGTGTGTGTGTGTGGTGAGCAAGTTAGTTGTCTTAGGTGTATTGATCTATGTAAAAGTGTAGGATTTACTTTGTTGTTCATTTTTCTTTTCATTTTTATGGACAAGTATTGGAGAGATCTTTGTAGAATGACGGTCAGAAGTTACGTGAGCAACATACCACACTGGATCTCTCTCTCTCTCTCTCTCTCTCTCTCTCTCTCTCTCTCTCTCTCTCTCTCTCTCTCTCTCTCTCTCTCTCTCTCTCTCTAACAGTTATAAATTCTTTGATGTGCCGAAGCTTCATCAGTGTTCGGACTGAGCAAAGAAGTAAAGGAACCGTCAGGGAAAAGAAGAACCTGACAATGAAGGAAAACGAAGAAAATCCAAAGTGAAACAAACAAGTTCCTCTACTAGTTAATGACCACAAGTAACAACGCATGACTATAAGAAATGCACACTGAAGCAATTGAAGGTTAAGAAATTCATGAGACTTTACAGGATACCACATTTCTTCTTGCCATCCATATCTTCTGACACCCATAGCGTTAGTCGTCACAGTGATCCAGTATAGAGAAGCACGTTTCTGTTGCATTCCATAACGCTTAACCTAACCCAACGTAACCTAACCTAACATTAAGGCGAGACTGTCACGAACTACCATCAAAGAGACGCTTGAGAGGATTAGAAATCTGTATTCATTTACTGCTGCATCTCATATAGTTAAGCCCCGCTTCTCTCTCTCTCTCTCTCTCTCTCTCTCTCTCTCTCTCTCTCTCTCTCTCTCTCTCTCTCTGGGTTGTGTATTCGTTTAATATGTTTCTCCATTTTTATCTCGTGTAGTGAGGGAGTGACCAGGTGTGTGTGTGTGTGTGTGTGTGTGTGTGTGTGTGTGTGTGTGTGTGTGTGTGTGTAATTCACCTCGGCTGCATGCTGGTCACCCAGCCAGTCTTCCCCATTGCGGAGCTAGCTCAGAGCTCATAGACCGATCTTCGGGTAGGACTGAGACTACAACACACTCCACACACCGGGAAAGCGAGGCCACAACCCCTCGAGTTACATCCCGTACCTATTTACTGCTAGGTGAACAGGGACCACACATTAAGATGCTTGCCCATGTGCCTCGCCGCATACCGGGACTCGAACCCGGCCCTCTCGATTGTGAGTCGAGCGTGCTAACCGCTACACTACGCGGTGTGTGTGTGTGTGTGTGTGTGTGTGTGTGTGTGTGTGTGTGTGTGTGTGTGTGTGTGTGTGTGTGTGTGTGTGTGCGTGCGTGTGTGTGACGGAAGAGAACTCCAATAGGCCTTCCCTTCCTCTTTTCTCCCCCCCTTCTCCTTAAATCCTCTCCTTCCCGTCGCCTCCTTCTTTCCTCCTCTCCCCTCTCCTCTTTTTTCTTCTGTAGTGGTCTTTGTGTGATGGTTTAATGTTGTTCATGCAGCCCTCCTCCTCCTCCTCCTCCTCCTCCTCCTCCTCCTCCTCCTCCTCCTCCTTTCTATCTTCTCACTTCATTCAAATACTTTTTCTTTCTCTCCGTACCTCGTGCATGTTTTCATCTTCATATATCTTAATCATTGCATGCACACCTCCTCCTCCTCCTCCTCCTTCGCAGCAGTCTCCAAGCTTTCCTTTCTTCTCATGCTTATATAAAAAAGAAAAATGTTAATGTATTTTGTATCTATGCGCTCCTTTTGAGGCTTAACGAAGAAAGTGCAAAGATTAATATGCTTTTCAGTGAATGTGACGTGGCAGGGATTAAGAATGTAACGAAGTGAGAAGTTGTGCGTAGTAAGTAGTGAATGTGACAGAAATAGAAGTAGATCTTGATGTAATGATAGGTGCGAGGAATATTAAGTAGTGGGAAATACGTGTTAATGCAAAGTGTTAGGAAGGAAAGAGATGGGGATGATATTCTTGTAAAAAATAAAGAAGAACAAGAACATCAACAACAACAAGGACAAGAACAAGAAGAAGAAGAAGAAGAACGAAAAAAGAAAGAAAGAAAAAAGGAAGAAGCAAAAAATATAATGTAATGTTGATGACAAGAAAAAAATGTAAAAAGTATTGAGAGTGTAAAATAATGTTGACGTTTGAAAAAAAAAAAAAAAGGGTATAAAACATCATAAAAGATATGTATATGAAGCCAACACACACACACACACACACACACACACACACACACACACACACACACACACACACACACACACACACACACACACACACACACACAAATGCAAGAATTCATATGCAAACAAATGTGGGCGCGTGTCAACCAGTGGCGCTGAGAGAGAGAGAGAGAGAGAGAGAGAGAGAGAGAGAGAGAGAGAGAGAGAGAGAGAGAGAGAGAGAGAGAGAATGTAATAATGACAATATTTTCCATTATGAGCTGGGAGCAAGTCTTGACTGTGTTGTCGGCCGTGTGGCTTTGGTAGGAGGAAGGGAGGGAGGAAGGGAGAGTGGCGGGTGAGGGGAGAGATGGACATGGAGAGAGAAAGAGAAAGAGAGAAAGAACGAGGGCGGGCGTGGGAGGGCGGTGGTGGTGGCGGCGGCGGGGGTGTGCAGACAGGCCTCTCCCCCGCCTCCCCCGCCTCCCCCGCAGCTGCCAACAGTTCCCTGGGAAAAAAGAAGCAGGGGGGAAGAGGCTTTTAATGTTCCCGCTTTGTTAACTTTGGGTGAAATATCGCCGCTTCTCGCCTAAAACGACGATCAAACACACCGAGGAGAGTAAAATATGTGAAGGGCGCGCCATTTTGGAATGTGATAAATGAGAAGGTTATTGTGGCCTGCATATTCCCCTCCCGCCGGCAGCTGGCCGCGTCCCTCACCGCCGCTGAATATGATCAGAAAGTGAATGTAAGGAGGAAAAATCGCGATGGGAGGATTGGCCAATCTGAAATCAAAATTTACATGGCTCTCTCTCTCTCTCTCTCTCTCTCTCTCTCTCTCTCTCTCTCTCTCTCTCTCTCTCTCTCGCTCGCTGTCCCCGCGGCAGGATACGTAGCGGGGAATGGACGTGCCGCCTCCTTCAGGATTTCCCCATTTTCTGCATCTAATGACTCGTCGCCGACAGTTGTGGCCTTTCAGACTCGGCGTGGGATTCCGCCAATCACGAGGATGCGACAAATTACGATGGATTTTATCTCGTGTACTTTACGGCGCGGTAACAATGGCGACGCTAAAAACTGCACGTGTGTCTCCTGCCGCCTGTCCGTACCGCTGCCAGGATCCCGGGCGCCCGACTCCTGCACGGAAGCGGCCACCACTCGGTAAGGGCCCAGTGAGGCGTTTAAGGGCCGTCCCATGTGATGTAAGCTTCCTGGTTTCCTTCAGACCCACCTCGATCACCTCCAGCTTGCCTCTTTTATCATACGCCAAACGCCATGCACCCTCAGACGTTATCACTTCCTCCTGCCTTGCCTCCTTCACTCAGTCTGTCCCATACCTTGCTGCCTTTGACTCGTGCCTTCTGTAGCTGCTTGATTCACTTACATCACTACTTGCCTCATTTCCGCTCCTGCTTCGTGCTCTTTATTCCTATTTTTCACGCTACAGAACATAACGCAGCACAATTCCTATTTCCCAGCTCTCTTTTCTCCTCCTCCTCTTCTCTGTCCCTTCCTTTCCGCCTCTCCTCTTGCCTCATGCCTCCCTTTCCCGTCACTCCACCATTAACTCACCAAAGATTACAGTTCAGTGGTCTGTAATTGCTTTTCATAGAGAGGTGACCCCCAGTGCGCCTACGCTCCGCCTCCACCAGCAGTCTACGGAAGGCAGAATTTTTGTATTCGAAATCGCCTGCCTCTTGCAAATGAAAACTGAAAGGGATGTTCAGTTTTGCCTCGTAGAAGGTAGCGGTTTGTTATGTTTAATCTTGGTGGTGAGGTTTCAGAGGAGTTGCGGTGAAGGATAAAATAATGTTAGTGACTGAGCTATAGGGTCGCATCAAGGAGGTGACATGATGGTGCTGGGTGAAATCATCAGTGAGGTTTCTTGTGATTTTTTTTCTTTTAGTCTTTTCTTAATGTACATGAATGATTTAGAAATGAAAACGACGTCAACAAATTTTCAGCCGATACCAGAGTTGGAAGACTAATCCGGTAAGAGCAATAAACGAATATGTCACTAAACTTCTAAAGAGACTCAGAATACAAGAATGATCAGAAAATTGAGAAATAGAGTGAAACTGAGCACAGTCCGTGTGGGCAGAAGAAACGTTTCGAATATGTTTAATGTAAGACCGACTGGCGCTTATACAGTCTCGTTATTGTCGTGCGTTATGAAAATGAAGAGTGCGATGCCTTTCTCAGCGAGACTGTCTTATTAGAATAGTTGTTTCTCTTTGCCTCAGACATTTTATTATTGTAGGCAAATAAAAACACTTATACATACATGCATGCTGCACTCACTGTATATATGCAGTGGATATGCATTAGTGTTTTTACCCGACGACAAATTCAAATCATTTACAGTAAATATTTCAGAGGTAAAGAAGATCACTTGCTAAACTTAACTCACGTCCTGTTAGGAAGACCAAGCAGAAACCAGTCATGGCTACGTGATAGTCTCAGAGTCATTTTCCTTATCCGCTGATTAGCTCCACTGCCATACATGAGAAAAACTGTAATAATGAAACCTTACGCAGCGTGGGGTGGTGAGGATCAGCCTTCCTCCAAAGACAAAGAGGTTGACAGACTTACTCCTGCAGCTATTTACTGCCATCTTTATTTCTGATAGTTGCTGATAAAGCCTAACATAATGCTGAGACATGAAACTCAAGATCAAGATCTTAAGAAACTTTCCCTTTTTGCGAAAAATTGAAGTTTTCTGGTTTGCTGGGGAAAAAAAAAACCTAAGATCTTCCAGTGTCTGAAAAAAATAATCGTTTTTTTTTCAGCGGTACGACTCGTAACGATGTAAAGATTCTTATATGGGACTAGAATACAAACAGCAGTATTGTCAACGGGTACGATCCTTTTATATGGAAGCGAGTGATCAGTATTAATATCAGATTCACTCTAGAATCTGTAAAGGTACATAAGATATACAAAGAGAACACCAGTAAGGAAAAACATCAAACAAGGGGACATTGTCTCCTAAAATCTTCTCCTTTGTCTTGTGCAATGTTCCGACTTATCTTCATGTTTTTTTGGGGGGAAAGGTAATGAGTGAACTCTGCGTGTCCCTTTACCATTCAGAACACCACTAAGCGGTAATAGCATTTACCTAACATGCTTAAGATACCACTTGATCCTGCACCTTTGATTCTACCTCGCATGCAGAGCGCTTGATGTTGAGTGGAGCCATGAGCAAAAGATGAAGGAAGATACGATGTTCATAGGCAGCAGCTTCCTACAGTGGAAACATGAAGGGTGTTACTTGATTTTTTTGTTGAGGGTAAGCTGTGTTGAGGGGCGGATCATTTCAAAGAAAGCGGAGGCGCGTGATGCTTGTGTTAGTGCAGTGACTTTTTCACCTCCATCAGATGGAGGGCTTACGTATAACTTATTAGCACTGTCTTGGAAGAAGCGAGACGAAACTAATCACTCGCACACTCAAAGCATAGAGCCAATTAAATTATATATATATATATATATATATATATATATATATATATATATATATATATATATATATATATATATATATATATATATATATATGTGTGTGTGTGTGTGTGTGTGTGTGTGTGTTTGAATTTAAACTTTTCACAAAGCTCTGAATGTTAGTAGCACTCGGAAGAATCCAAAATATCTAAATCACAGGAATATGGAAAAATGGAATCAGACAGAGTTTGGAGTTTACCTTCCAGTGGTGCAGGACTCGCTGCGGTTGGCACTAATGCCAACACCTTCTGCTGTAGTGGAATGTTACGATCTCCATACACCAAGCCGAAATAGAAAACGCAAGAGTATAATAGTGTAGTAGTAGTAGTAGTAGTAGTAGTAGTAGTAGTAGTAGTAGTAGTAGTAGTAGTAGTAGTAGTAGTAGTAGTAGTAGTAGAAGTAGTAATAGTAATAATAGTAGAAGTTGTTGTGATGGTGGTGGTTGTGATATTAGTAGTAAGTTACTGACACAGTGTACAACTTTTACTACAGGAATGGCCTACATATGCTTGTTTTGTTACAGAAAAAATTACTTAACAAAATCGAGGAATAAAAAGTAATTGTTTAAAACTTTCCTTAGAGAAGCATAGATTGAAAATGGACCTGATCGATGTCTTTAGAAGGTGTAGTGGATTATACCAAGGATGACACAGGCAGAGTCCTTAGGGTATAGGCCATGAAAAACGGTTTGAAGAGTAATTATAGTTTGATTTGAAAAGAGATAAAAAGGAATTGGTTCTCAAATAGATTGTCAGATAAATGGAATAGACTCATTAATCAGATTGTTAGTGTCGAGTCATTAGAGAGATTGATAAGAAGATTATACAAATTAATACATGAGGATGACAGATGGGGATGGGCGTTTCATACAGTGACCGCCAAGTGTCCATAGTCTTGACGGCTCCTTGCAGCTTCTCTTCTTTTTTTTTTTTTTTTATTAATTTAGAATAAAGAGTAGTTCGTCGAAATAAAGCGATAAATGATGAAGGGATGAGAGCAAGCAAAACTGAAAATGTAAAGGTGATGAGAACAAAAGACATGCAGTCAGTACAATATGAAAAATGAAGCCAAGATGAAGATACACCATACTGAAATTATTAACACACACACACACACACACACACACACACACACACACACACAGTAGTAGTAGTAGTAGTAGTAGTAGTAGTAGTAGTAGTAACAGTAGTAGTAGTAAGTAGTAGTAGTAGTAGTAGTAGTAGTAGTAAGTAGTAGTAGTAGTAGTAGTAGTAGTAGCTAGTAGTAGTAGTAGTAGTAGTAGTAGTAGTAGTAGTAGTAGTAGTAGTAGTAGTAGTAGTAGTAGTAGTAGTAGTAGTAGTAATACGTTTCAGTGTAGTCATGACAGATTTTTTGTTCATACAATCAAGAATAAGAGAATTTCATAATAATTTTACTGAAAGAAAAATATTGCGGTTAATAATAACAAAGGCTCTTGAACACACACACACACACACACACACACACACACACACACACACACACACACACACACACACACACACACACACACACACACACACACACACACATTTGCTGCTCATCCTAACAACAATCACTCATTCTCGCCTTGTAACTCGTCCGCCCATCACTGCTATCATCAACCCGCCCCTCGCCCGCCCTTCGCCCGTCCCCTCCCTCTCACAATGCAGGCCCGGGGGAGGGGGAGGGGCTTCAATCGCCTGGTTCGGGCAATTACGAGGTCGTTAGCAGCGGGCGTATCGAGGAGGACAACCAGGACACCGAGGTAGTGAATGAGGTGGTGACTTGCACATTCCTCAGAACTCCCGCCTTGCCTTCCCTCTCCTCCTCTC
Organism: Portunus trituberculatus; assembly: GCF_017591435.1. Lineage (NCBI taxonomy): Eukaryota > Metazoa > Arthropoda > Malacostraca > Decapoda > Portunidae > Portunus > Portunus trituberculatus. The sequence goes on along the minus strand of NC_059268.1, from coordinate 6,252,949 downwards.
TCCTCCTCTTCCTTCGTCCTCCTCCATTTGTGCCTTTTTTCTCTTTTCCTTCCTGCTTTCTCTCTTCATATCCGATCTTGAGTTGTTTTTGTGTCTAATCCCGTGAATTTGCAATGAATCAAGGGTTTTAATAAGGTAACTTTCGTATATTTGAACCTGTGTGTTGTCTTTTTTTCCCTCGTGTGTGTGTGTGTGTGTGTGTGTGTGTGTGTGTGTGTGTGTGTGTGTGTGTGTGTGTGTGTGTGTGTGTGTTTTAAAGAACTATTCATTTTTCACACGTCACCCCATACAAAACCAATGATTCTATCTAGTGACCATATAGTTTCTCGTATTCAAATCTTTAGAAACTATGAATACGCTTTACTATCGTTAATATTATACCACCACCACCATAGGGAGGCGGTGGCGTAGTCGATAAGGTGGTGCGCGTGGGATCGGGCAGACGTCCACGCGTAGGTTCGAATCCCACCACGTACAGCCTTAAACACTTTGCCAATTGTCGAGTGGTTCAGTTACCTGCATGTCACCATGATACCCAGGTTCTAGGTGGTTACACTCAAGATGAGCTTGGGTGGTGATATGGGCCCTAATATGGGTACCACTATAAATAAAATTGCCTGCGCCACTAATGGGCGGAAGCTGAACAGCACTTCCTACACACTCTTCAAGTGAGCCTACAGGCGCTATAGGCCTTAACGTAAAGAAAAAAAAATTATCAACACCGCTATACCCACCATTACCATCACCAACACCGCTATACCAACCACCACCACCACCACCACCACCGCTATTCTGTACATTACAGTTGTAAATGTATCAGCGAACTGTTTCTATCATAATTCAGTAAGTCTATAAAACTCGGGACAAGTTTGATATGATATCGTGTGTGTCTTTTGTCGTTTTATTAGGAGCAGAATTAATAGCAGTGGCAGCAGAACGATGAAATATTAGTAGCAACAGTGTTCGCAACAATGGTTTGTGGTCACTAGAAGTAAGAGTGTGAGGAGGAGGAGGAGGAGGAGGAATATTAAGAGGAGAAAGGAAAGCAATAAGAGTGTGCAGTAATAACACTATCATAAATAAGCAATGTCCTGATTACGAGTATACCAATACACCTCTCCGGCCTGTCACTTGTGGCCGCGGACACTGAGCCGAGTCAAAGTGTCTGTGTGTTTCATTGCCAAACGTTTCATGAATCGCGTCCACCGCACGGCTTGAAAAAAAAAAAAAAAAATAGATAAGTATATGAATAGGGAACACCAGTCTGTTTCTTACCAATATTACCAGTAACTTGTGAAGAATAACTGGATTCATACCAACAATTGTTTAAACAGAAATTAGCCGTAGTATAAAAGCATTGAAACTTGAGCCCAGACGCGTGCTTCGGATGCTCGGGAGACAAATGACCGAGACTCGCCAGGTGCTTCCCACTACACCTGGGAGGGACTCGCTACTTGTGCCCTGCAGCCTCACTATCGCCTGGAGCCGCCGCCTCCGCTACACTCTGGTTAGCTGAGATACGAGGGAAGAGAAAGAGATAGAGAGAAGAGGGGAGGGGTGACAAGTCTTGGGATGAAGGCAGAAAGAGAGGAAGCGGCACGTCACTTCGTTGCGGCTGAACCGAAATGGTGACGTCACTTGTATCTGTCCTTCCTCCTCCTCCTCACAATCTTGTCAAAATCACCACCACTCCGCTGCTGAAGGTACTGCGTGGCGAGACGTCCAGTAAATAAGTAGCCAAGGTAATAGTCCCAAACTGGCACCGCTTAGGAAAAATTGAATGTTCGATGTTAGTTCTTACGTTGAGTTTGGGTTATGCTCTGTGTTAGACAGACAATGTTACGTAAAACACACACACACACACACACACACACACACACACACACACACACACACACACACACACACACACCATTTCTACAAGCACTATCCTCTACCACCACCTCCAAGCCCAGAATCCTTTGTTTACGCGTCCCATCACAGGCAATACAATACTCACAAGATTACCATTAGTCCTGTTGTTATTCCTGCATCCGTCATCATCACTCGAGTGCGTGTGTCATTGCCTGCCTGTATGTACATTACGTCCCGCACACCCACCCACCCATCCATCCCTAACCATCCGTCCACAATGCACCTCCCTCACTACCAATGCGTCTGCGCGAGGAGGGGCGGATGGAGGAAGGCGCCGGGAGGGATGTAGCGGTGCATATAGTACAGTTATAGGCCTCTCCTCCCCCCCTCTCCTTGTCTCTCCCTCCTGGACCCACGCCCACGCCTCCCCTTTACGGTCCCCCGCTGGCTCCCAACGCCCTAGGGAGTTTAACAATCCAGAATTTCAGCCGTCAGTTATTGGAACTTTTTTTTTTATTTTGCATCTTTCTGGGGCGTGAAGTGTCGGGTTTCTTGTTTTGTAGGATGGAAGGGCCGGATGAGGGTGAGGGTGAGGGTGGGTGAGAGGGAGGTGGAGAGAGGAGGGCTGGAATGGAGGGTGAAGGGCGTGGGTGGAGAGGAGCGGAAAGGAAAGAGAGGGAGAGGGAGAAGGAGAGGGAGAGAAACGCGTGCCTCGTGCGGGGGTGGTGAGGGTGGAAATTACCCTCCGTTGAAGGGAATTAATATTAGCGATTCTTTCTTCCAGGCGTCACTCTTCTGCTCTTCTGTTGCGGTGCCTCCACTTCTGTTAAAGCTCTCCGTCAGCGGCCCCAGCGGTAACTTTTGGGGACGCTGTGACGCCACACTCGAGAAGACAACTGCGCGAAATCCTGGACAAGTAAGTACCCCCACCATTGTAAATTCTTGCTGGCTGTCAGGGATTATTCTTCCATCGATTGGAGGCATGACGAGAGTTGCCTGCTGTCACGGGTTACGCCGAGACATCCATCAAACCAGGCCCACCCTCATGACCTAACCTAACCTAATCTAACCAGCCCCTCCCTCACGACCTGGCCGAAGCTAACCTAACGAGTCTCACCATCACAACTTGACCTCTCCTAACCAATCTAACTTCGTCTAACCTAACCAGTCGCATTTTATCCCATCTGATACATTTAGCTGCTATGATAAATGGAAAAAAAGGAAAAATCCTTTATCATCGCAAAATTAATGAGGTTTTCATGATTCTAGTTTAATGAAGCTCTACAAAGCTTTATTTTATTTCCTCTTTATATTATTAACTTTATTCTTCACTCATGGTGGATTTAGAAGTTGCTACAGGATGAAAATTTGGAAGTAAATTTGTGTCCGTTGGTTATACTGAGTTGAGGTCCCTAAGAAAGTTCAATAAAGTCTCAGACATATGTTCCTTACTCGGATTTAACACAAATTTGGATCCAGTCTTGACTGCTGCCGTTGTTCATTCACTGTCCAGAAGACTCCAGGGAAGATTTGAGAACAGTCTCAAGCATGTTTTTCACTCATCATTTATTTGTTTATTTTTTATTTATTTATTTTTTTTATTTAGGTTCACTTTCTATACCTATGCTAGTGTTCTGATCCGGCAGCAATGTATTTTTGAGATGTAAGGAGCAGGTATCATTCATCAAGGAGGTCAAGCTTTCTGTGTTCAAAGCTCCTTCTTAATTGGCTAGCAAGTCTCGGCAATGGCGCTCAATCTGTGCGAGTGATCCTCAATGAAGGACGCTTTAAACATGTTTGACAGCCTTAAATATTCTGGCGCAAAGCTTTAATTTCCATTTGTTTTCGTCTGAACTTCATCTCGTTTACTTTCTGACTGTTCTCTTGGTGGCTGTTGTGGTTAGACGGTCAC
>NC_059268.1:6089183-6244183 GCF_017591435.1 Portunus trituberculatus | reverse complement strand
GCCGATATTCTGGTTTTCAGGGATATTTTCTCGGTTCTTGTCGTAACTTTTGAAAGAACACCAAGAGAAAATAAAAAACGAAGGAAGGAGGGAAGAATATGCGGTGACAATGGAAGAACGGAAAAGAGGAGGAAAGAAAGACAGGAGGATGACACAGGGGTAGTTTAGCAAACACGATGCATGACTGATGGAAAAAAAAGATCCATGAGAACCAGGCTAATCATCTAAGGCTCCTCGAATCAGTTCTTACGAGACTGAAGCGTTTCATGATACTTTCCCACATATTGCAACATTCTTTATTTGTAGATGGAGTAACTCGATCGGTGTTACGGTGTGTTTTTATTATTTTCGTTTGTTGTTTTGTTCTTATCTAACACCAGTGAGTGAAAAGGTTGTCTTCATACATCACCTTATTATTTTCCGGAAGCAAAACATTAAGCGGCTTTGTGTATGTAGGGTACGGTTCCGGAAACAGCTGATGGCCGAGTTCCTTATAATGTATCCTTTTCTTCCGCTTTTCATTTCCTTCCGTCTCTCTTTCCTTCCTTATTTCCATGGTTTTCGCTCTCTCTCTCTCTCTCTCTCTCTCTCTCTCTCTCTCTCTCTCTCTTAGGCAGATTCTTTGATTTTTCTTTCCCTCCTTTGTTTTTTTCTTTTTCCATGCGTTGTTTTCGTGTTTTTGTGCACTTTCCTTTGAATTGCGTCGAGATGGCACATGTACACAAGGAACTCAAGCAAGGAGGAATCACGAGTACAAGAATACATGTACATACAGATCAAGACAAACCTAACTATAACTAACATTGCTAACTCTATCCATCAATCTTCAGTAATATGATGGATCCCTTTCTTCTCCATCCCATTCCCTGCCATGCCTACTTCCCCCCCCCCTGCCAGCTCCCCCATCCTGCCTACTTTCTACACACACACACACACACACGCACACACATGTTGAAGTAGATAAAGACGGAGAGAGAAAATGAAAAGAGAAAAGATCGAAATACGTAGACAAAAAAAAAAAAAAAAAGCGAGTGAGGAAACTGAGGAACACACACACACACACACACACACACACACAAGGCTGGGGACGGGAAGAGAGAGGAGGAAACTGAAGAGGGCAAGAAATGAAAGGCAGATGGTTCTTTCCTGGAGGGTTGAGCAAACACTGGCGCGGGGCGAAGCTTCGGACGCAGCGTTAATGAAGTTGACTTTTCAGACCCCAATTTAAACTCGGCGTTAAAGGGAAGATTGATGGACGAGGGGGGTAGGGAAGGGGAGGGGCCGGGGAGCATCAGATGGCCGGGAATATTACGTTCTCGTGTGTGTGTGTGTGTGAGAGAGAGAGAGAGAGAGAGAGAGAGAGAGAGAGAGAGAGAGAGAGAGAGAGAGAGACTGCCTTGTATACAATGATTGACTGACTGTCTGACTGACCGAATGATTTTGTACAATCCAGCATGATATTTGCTTTCATCTTATGCAACCTTCTTTTGCCCTTTGAATAAATGGATAGATGAATTTGTAAATGAGTGTGTACTTACAAAGATACGCATCGCTAAATAAGTCGATAAGCAGAATATTAAAGTAAGGACGAGGTGGTGACGAGGTGATGTAAAATATTAATTCCGCACGTGGGAGTTCCTCATTATGTACGATATTAATTCTCTACGTCTACAGCACGACATGACGCGCTGGAACAGGGGACCATCACACAGACACACACACACAACACACTCTCTCTCTCTCTCTCTCTCTCTCTCTCTATACCCACGTTATATAATACTAATTTACGCCAATGCTGCCCAAGACTAATTCACTGCGGATGTCCATCAGAGTCATCATCTCAAGTAGTCGGGTGTCACTATAAGCACATTAAGTATCGTTCGAATTATTAAGAGTTTTTGATTTTTCCTGTTTAACCCACTCAGTACCAGGACGCGTTTCCATATTCATTCTGGTTACTATTTTATACAGCTTCAAAAATTGATGTGGGTATTAGAATAGTAAAGACTCTGGCCATTAATCTTCTTTCCTCCATAGACCCTTCCTAATATAAATAAAATTGTCTAGCTATGCCCAAAAGTTATGGTAAAAATGCGTCTTAGGACTGGAGGGATTAAATTAAAAGCTTATGAGAATTATATTATCTATTTTTTTCATCGTGTTTATTTCTTTATTTATTTTTCATTATCAGTATCCATTTATTTTTTTGCTTTAGTGCAACGTATAAATGGAGTGGGAGGAAGGCAATGAATTAATATAAGTATAAATTTGGAAAATGTTCTTCTGTAAAGGTTTGAAGCAATTATTTACGACCTATTTATACATTCAGTACAAAACAATCATCAGTATTTTACTACGTATTTATAAGGCCAGTCTATTGATACCTTTGTAATGTTCCGCCATTCTTATCGTGGTTATGCTACCGTGTGTCTCGTAACTAGGAACAGATGTGCCAGGCAAGAATGAGTAATGAGTAACACGCAGAATAGCAAAAATAACCAAATCAAGCCACGCACATGTAAACCAGAACCTCCTCTTAGTAAAGCTGCTCGTTGATTTCTACGAATATCACTTAGGTGTGTGTGTGTGTGTGTGTGTGTGTGTGTGTGTGTGTGTGTGTGTGTGTGTGTGTGTGTGTGTGTGTGTGTGTGTGTGTGTGTGTGTTTAAGTTCAATTGCAATCATTACCATCACACATTCGACTCTTGCCTTGGTTTAGTTCACCGCGGTGCCTTTTAATCCAACACAGAAAATGGTTCTCGTCATTTTTATTTAACGCGTAACTGTGTCAGACGGCTAACACATGTAGCGCCACTCATTGCAAATCCTTTCCTTGGTCGATAATATGCTTCGGTCGTTTGTCAGTAGTTTTAGGCAAAATGAGCCTTTAGAGAGCCGTATTCCTATACAGATCGGCATCTACTTGTCTTAAATAAATATCAAGAGGATTTACTATTTAGCATTAATTATGTTGGTGAAATCTAGAATAAAACGAAGTTCGAGCTGTATAAATGAAGCAATGGGAATCACTGAAACATGGGAGAGAGGCAGAGGTAGTATAAGTATTGAAGAATATTGCAAATGCGAGCCGAAGAGGATTAGGTACTCGCTGATTGGTTAGTGGCCGAATACTTAAAGGAAACTAAAGCTGTATGTTTTGATCCAAGTACACGAGTTACTCTTTAACGTGCTCTTCGGTTCTCCTCGTTTCCATACGCATTTTTACCTTATTTTGACAAACCTCTTTCCATTATATCTGAGTAGAAAATCAAAGGTCAGGTTCTCTAATAACTATTTCTCGCTCCCACTCAATCATCAAAGGAAAAGTAAATTACTCTCCCTACTAATTTATAAGTAACATTTTTAAACTTCAGTGCCTTCCTGAAATGGATAGTCTTGCATTATCCCAATTATCTATCCCCCAGTACCTATATTTATAGTCATTCTAGGTCACAATGTGTTTAGTAAGAGTTTGTATTCCATGTAGCAGACACTATCCTTCATTTATAGCCCCCTCGTGTTATGCCAGGGCGTGATCCTCGTCTTAATCACCCACATAGGTAATGCCGCCATTCCGAGGCGTTTTATCACAAGGTAGATCTACAGATAGACTCTCACTTTCCTTGATGGCTAGACTTTTAGTGTTTATGAATGAAAGAACAATAGTCGTAAGTCGCCTGCTGGTCACCCAGCCAGTCTTCCGCATTACGGAGCGAGCTCAGAGCTCATAGACCGATCTTCGGGTAGGACTGAGACCACAACACACTCCACACACCGGGAAAGCGAGGCCACAACCCCTCGAGTTACATCCCGTACCTATTTACTGCCAGGTGAAAAGGGGCTACACATTAAGAGGCTTGCCCATTTGCCTCGCCGCTTCCCGGGACTCGAACTCGGGCCCTCTCGATTGTGAGTCGAGCGTGTTAACCACTACACTACGCAGTGTGTGCAATAGATAAGAGGATTAAAACATAAAAAGCACATTGTAACCTAAAGCGTGCACACGAATGCTTAACCCCTTCAGTACTGGGACACATTTTTACCTAGAGATTTATGAACGATTAGAACATTTTATTTACATTAGGAAGAGTCTATAGAGGTCAGAAGGTTAATCGCCAAAGTCTTCATTAATTTAATCCGCCACTTAAAATTCTTAAGCTGTATAAAGTCACCAAATAGTAAGCAGAATGAATATGGAAACGCGTTATGGTATTAAGGGATTAAAAGCTTCGCTGATTAGTTCTTAGAAACTTCTACTTCAAATCTATGTTGTTTTAGTCAGTGTTAAAGAGAAAACATTGTGAAACTGTTGATGTAATAGTGTTATTGTGTCTGTCATGAAGTTGCAATGTGTCTCTGCTTCTTGTAATTGAAGTACACAAGGATGAGTTCATTATCGCTTCATCGAGACACTGAACCTTTCATCATCTTTCGATTCATTTAAGTAGTACCGAGTTTGTTACGTTCTCTAACTTAGTAGATACACGTAGCTATATAACTTTACATGACAATGTCTGTAACAATGTACGCATCGCATGATTTATTGAAATTGCATTTAATATTACTTCAGTAAACATACATGCGTACTAGTATTCTTCCGCGTGTATTAATCCGCAGGCCAATGACCACCGGGACCGATTGTGTGTCAAAGACACTAGAGAGACCTTTAGTGTGGGTTAAATCTGAAATCGGGGTATTTATACATCAGCAGCCGCAAGGCAGCCAGACATCCAGGGAGTAACACAGCCGCTTGGACGGACAAGGTTCCTCGTTAAGGTAATGTTCCAATAGTTTACTGCAATGTGGGTGTTCCGTAAGACTACCATTCCAAACGGTTTAGACTGATTTTGAGGTTGTTAACTGTTGTGAATCCGTGACGACGCGTAAACTGTGAAGGTTGAATCACCAACTTACCTTGCGGGAACTGTGTAAGGATACTGAATAATGGAATTGAAAGTTTTTCCATCTAATGTAGGGTTGGAAATCTGCGTCCGTAGGGATTCATGAAATTTCTTAAAATATCCGGAATTTTAGCTTCCATCATTAACGCTGTCACACACACACACACACACACACACACACACCCACCCACAAATTCACACATCACACCACAACACCCCACACCACCCCACCCAACCCACACTACACCATCCACCCAACCCACACTACACCACCCACCCAACCCACACTACACCACCCACCCAACCCACACTAAACCACCCCACCCAACCCACACTACACCACCCCACACCACACCACACCACCCATCCAACCCACACTACACCATCCACACAACCCACACTACACCACCCACCCAACCCACACTACACCACCCCACACCACACCACACCACCCATCCAACCCACACTACACCACCCCACACCACACCACACCACCCATCCAACCCACACTACACCATCCACACAACCCACACTACACCACCCACCCAACCCACACTACACCACCCCACACCACACCACACCACCCATCCAACCCACACTACACCATCCACACAACCCACACTACACCATCCACACAACCCACACTACACCACCCACCCAACCCACACTACACCACCCCACCCAACCCACACTACACCACCCCACCCAACCCACATTACACCACCCCACACCACACCACACCACCAGCCTAGCCCCATCCTCTTTAACCAAGTGATTTAGGGCGTTTTTCAAGTGTTTGCGGGTGTTTGAAGACGGTGGAGGAGGTGTAGTTGGAGAAGTGGGGAGGAATGTGTTAGGGAGGGGAGGGGAAATGGATGTGGTGAGAAAAGGTGCCAAAAAAACTTCTTCCTTTCAGCCTTACGGTTTTTTCTCGTTTATTACTGAAGTTTGGGTTAAAAAAATATATATATATTTATTTATTGATAGGAATATAAATCAGGTAATAATCCTTAAAATCATGTCTTGCATTATTTTTTGTATCTTGTTCAAATAACACATAAGGCATTCTATATTGTTAGCTTTTTTTTTAATAGCACGCGTAGGATTGTTTTGGTACTTGATATAGCATTTAAAAATATGAAGAACCTGAGCCATGTAATAATATTCTATAAGATTTAGTCTAAATATTAGTGTTTTCAAATTTCAAAAAATTCAACGGCACTAAAAAAGAAAACAAAAATCTTTATACAAGAAATATGTGTTTTCTTTATTTGGCTGAAAAACAAAAATTTTTCGTATTCTTAAAATTGAGTATATTGTAGTTTGGCTTTGCTTTCCATCTCGACATAATGAAGGGTTTTTTGCGCCATTTCTTTGAAATGGAGACTTTTCATTGGATTTCGTTTTGTAAACAATCGACTCGGTAACGTTATTACATTTGGGTTATTAGTTAAAGTAATTCTAGTATCTTAAAATGTTGTACATTCCAGTTTGGGTGCCTTTTTTTCTTCTTGAGATTTTTTGAATGATTTACATACGTAAATATTGAGGCACAGGGACACCTCAGTCATGCCTTCCTCCCAGGTCAGTCCACCAATCTTTGCTTCCACTCTCCTGTTTTTCTAGACCCAAATAGTGAAGCAAAGCCAGAATCAACCACCAAGATAAATAAACAGCCCATTACTGTGTTAAATAAGTCGTTAGTTGTGTATACCCCTCGTTTAGACTGCCCGGCGCTCACCATAACCGAAACTAAGACCCCTCCCCCCACCCCCCGTCCCTCCCCGTGTTAACACTTCAACATTTCCTTCAATTTTCATTATTTCTCAGGAATTTCCTGCTTCCTGCCTGAAATACATAGTGCAGTGACAGGAGGGAGAAATGGAGACTAGGTGTGAGGGAGTGGGATGGAATATCACACTATCGTGAATATAAACTTGTTCGGTAAACCCACAGTTATAGACTCAAAGTATTTATGAAGTATAACTGTGAGTTTACTGAACGTGTGAGGGAGTGTAGTAGTAGTACCAACAGCAGCAACAGTGAGTGTGTGTCCGTGTGTGTGTATTTGTGTGTTTTATTCCCAAGGAAGAGGCCATCGTCACTCCGCAGTGTCTCATTAGAACCGAGTTGTGCCTTGAGTTGACCTAAATATAGTGAGTGGGTGATATTCTGGTGGCCAGCAGCTGTCACTGTTGGGCCAGTGGTGGTGTTCGTGCCCTGGACAGACAACCTTACGTTTTTAATGAAAGAGGGGCAACTGGCCATGGGCAACAAAAATGGAAAAAAAAGGCCCACTAAGTTCTACAAAATTCAGGGACAAATGTCTTGAAACCTCCCTCTTAAAACAAGTCGGGTCATAGGAAGATGGAAATACAGAAGCAGGCAGGGAGTTCCAGAGTTTACCAGAGAAATGTATGAATGATTGAGAGTATTGGTTAACTCTTGTATTAAAAAGTTGGACAGAGTAGGGATGAGAGGAAGAAGAAAGCCTTGCGGAGTGAGGCTGCAGGAGGAAGGGAAGCATGCAATTGGCAAGATCAGTACAGCAGTTAGCATGAAAATAGCAATAAAAGATGTGACATTCTGGCAGTGAGAAAGAGGGTGAAGATAGTCTGAGGAGAGGAGTTGATGAGAAGGAAAGCTTTTAATTCCAGCATATCTAACAAAACTGAGTGGAACCTCCCAAACATGCGAAGAGTACTCCATACAAGGATGGATAAGGGCCTTGTACTGAGGTAGCAGTTAGAGGGATGAGAAAAGCTGGCCATGATGCCTCAGAATGCCTAACTTCATAGCTGTTTTAGCAAGGGATATGTGAAGTTTTTTATTTAGATTATGAGTAAAGGACAGACAGAATGTTCAATGTAGATGTGGACAGCTAAGTGTCATTGAAGAAGAGGGGATAGTTGTCTGTATGGTTGTGTTGAGTTGATAGGTGGGGGATGGTTGTGTTGAGTTGATAGATGGGGTAATTGAGTTTTTGAGGCATGGAACACTACTAAGTTTTCTCTGTCCCAATTGGAAATATTAAAGATAAGTCTGCATTCTGTTGCATCCCGGCTTTATCTGTTGACTTCCTGAAAGGTTGGTCGTCTCTCTCGTGACAGAGAAAAGTGTAAGGTGGTATCATCAGCGCAGGAGTTAATAGGGCAAGAAGTTTGGTTAAGAAGATCATTAATGAATAGAAAGATAGTGGTTGTCAGGACAGAACCCTGAGGAACACCACTGTTAATAGGTTCAGAAGAACAGTGGCCGCCTATCACAGCTGCAGTAGAACAGTCGGAAGTTGCAAAGAGAAGGATAGAAACCATAAGAGGGTAATTTTGAAATCAAAGCTTTGTTAGACTGTATTTAAAAGCTTTTGATATGTCTAACAAGTTTCAATGAAATTTCTAAAAGAGGATGACCAAGACTCGATAAGATAAGCCAGATCACCATTAGAGCAACCTGGACAGAAGCCATACTGGCGATCAGAGAGAAGATTGTGAAGTGACTGATGTTTGAGAATCTTCCTATCGAGGATAGATTAAAAACTTTAGATAAGCAAGAAGTTAAAGGTATAGGGCAGTAGTTCGAGGAATTAGAACGGTCACTTTTTTTTAGGAACAGGCTGAATGTAGGCAAACTTCCAGCATGAAGGAGAGGTAGAAGTTGATAGACATAGTTGAAAGAGTTTGGCCAGGTAAGGTGCAAGCATGGAAGCACAATTTTTGAGAATAGGAGAAACCCTATCAGGTCCATAAGCCTTTGAAGGGTTCAAGCCAGTGAGGGCATGGAAAACATCATTATGTAGAATTTTAATAGTTGACATGAAATGGTCAGAGGGAGGAGGAGAGGGAGGGACAAGCCCAGAATCCTCCAAGGTGGAGTTGTTAGCTAAGGTTTGAGAGAAGAGTTCAGAGACAGATGTAATGGCAGTTGTGCCATCAGGATGAAATAAAGGAGAAAAATGAAATAAAGTTATTGGAGATGTTTTTAGCCAGATGCCAGAAGTCTCAAGGAGAGGTGGAGTTAAAGATTTTGACTTTTTCTATTTATGAAGGAGTTAAAGAACAGACTTGGCATGATTCTGGGCAGAAATATAAAGTGCACAAGATTCAGATGACGGAACGCTCAAGTACCTCTTGTGGGCAACTTCTCTAGCATGTATAGCACGAGAACAGGCTGTGTTAAACCAAGGTTTAGAAGGTGCACTTACCACTTGCTCCTGCTGACCTTTAAACTGGATGATATTTCTGCTGCACTTTTATGCTTATCTTATTTATGTAAGAAAGGAAAGCTGGTCAAAGACAACATAAAGAGCTAAAGAAGAAAATGCCCACTTAGTTGTTAGTACCCTTGTATGGTCTTAAATGCTCCCTCTGGGTCTTCACTTCATAGCATGATTTGCCTCACTTGCATGCCATTCAATCTTTTCTCTTTAGCCTGCTTTTATATAGAAGTCAGTTTGGATTATTGCTTGCTTGTTTCTTACCTTGTGACCTTGTTATTGTAGTATAGGTAAATAGTTTTTTTTTTTTTTTTTTTTTTTTTTTTTATTGATATATGTACTGTACAAGTTTTCCAATATTATGTCAGGTGTTAATGAAGATCTCCGGAATTTCGATAGTCAATAAATAGGAACCCAAATCTAATGATTAATGTGGGATTTATTTTCAGATGTTTTGGTTACATCTTGCACACATGATGGACTGAGGACTGTATGGCAAATGCTTGTGGAGCAACTCTCAGTGTGGCTTATGAAGCCAGATAATGGTTGGTGAAATAGATGGGGTGATGGGTATAGGGGAATCCTGTACTGTAGCCATTTTATTTCTCCACCCTCTTTAGTAGTGAATGGATGGCTACATAAATGAGAGATGTTATTAATGAAGACAATTTGTGTATGGAAATGAACTGGTCTTGTGTAGATTCTTTTGTGCAAAATTCATGATGTGTACAAGGTGCTTTTCATTTTCTTCGATGCACAAGTCAGACTTGTCACTTTTTTTTTAGTTAATGCTGCTGCTTGTGGGAGCTTCACAGGTGACCATGGTGTTAAGAGTAGAGCCAGTTATCATTCTGAACTTTTAACTACTATACAAGTAAGATTTGACAATTAAATTTTGACATGGAGGTCTATGCAGGTATATTGATAAGAACTTAATTGACAGGACAGGAGAGTGGGTAGTGAAAGTCGTATGCTGCATGTAGCCTTCATTTTTGTTCAACAGACTGAACTAATGGACACATATAAAAATATAAATCATGGACAGATGTACATATTTACATTTGCAGACCTTGTATTGTGGAGTTCATAACTAACCTTCATGTCAAGTTAAAAATAAATGGCAGTTTCAATGATGATTGCCATCAATAAAATACACTTAGCCTGAAATGGACGTTAGTAGTTACCAGTAGCTACTTAACAAAAAAGAATTGCTTGGAATGTGTGACTTAAGAATAAGATATTACAAGTGGTAGATTATAACTAAAGTGTATAGGAGAATAAAATCTGATAAATATGAATGAAGACTAGGAGTTTTGGCAAGAACTAAATGGTTGACATTGGACATGATGGCAATGCAGTAGTTCAGATCAAGTACTATTATAGAACAATCTGGGTGTCCAAAAGATCTAAATTCAAGCAATAATACGAGGTACAGCCACTGTTCAATTCATCACAAATATGCAAACATTTTGCTCTGATGAAATGTGTGACATTTGTTCAGAAATTTCTTTAAAGCTTGATGAAGGCACTATCTTTCTATGATAGCTAGGAAATCTAAATTATTATTAATATCTGGCTCATGATCAAGAAAAGAATGTTTCAGGCTGAATGTATTAACTAAGACCAACATTAATAACTATTTGCATGTAGCTAGAAACCATCCCATATTGAAACTTAAGAGGACTTGGTAAAATCAGTAAACCCAATTTCTCTATATCTGTACAATATTCTAGGCTTGTAGGAGGTGGTAAAGCAGACAGGTTTGATGGTTTAAGTGTGAAGAGAACAGAAGAGTGGTTGTGCTTGTGAATGTGACTGGTCTTGGCATTGCCTTTTAAACCCTTTGACTGCTATTTGGTACACCTTTCCCTAATGAATTCTCATGGAAACGTCTTTATCCATTCTAACGCCACCTCCAGTCTTCAAACTGGATAGAAATTGCTTAATGTATTGTTTTTAATCCTCTCTATTGTAGACCCTAATCAAATTCTGGTGCATTTCTTATAGCAATGAAAGGGTTAATGAAGAGGTTAGTTTGGTGCAGAGATGGGCAAGTGCATTCCTGCATTCTTGCATATGTATGCACTGCCTTTGTAGGAATGCAAGAACACAGGAATACCAAGTTTTTCAAAGGAAACCATAGCCCAAAATTTTAAAGCGTTCCTGCATTCCTAGTTGTCTGATATATATATATATATATATATATATATATATATATATATATATATATATATATATATATATATATATATATATATATATATATTTCAGTGTATGAAGCTCTTGTGTATTATTACCTTTTATTTTGTTTTATTTTTTACTTGCAGAGTAGTTCTTTTGATGCATACAGCAGTGTTTTTGAGGAAAACTTTTTTCTTTAAAATTACTTTTTTTTTTTTTTTTTTGAGGGATGCTTTAATCATTTGGGAGTGCTAATGCAGGAACTCACCGAGCAAAAACATTTGAAGAACGTTATTCCAGGAACGCGGCCACAGAAACGTAGGAATGGTAACACACTACCCAAAATAGAAAAACATGCTCACATCTGGTTTGGTGTTATGATTTAACTACACAAAAATTGTTCATGGGGTTTGATGTAATAACTGAAGCCTCCCCAGACATAGCTGAGGCTAATTAATATGTCTGGAATTGTATGCATATAAATTTTCCATTCATGGTATTGGTGAGAATAAAGAAGAAATACTTGCATGTTAACAACCTATATTAGAGATGTTCTTAAACTAGTTTATTTCCTAGGATTATGTGAAACTTGACAATAACCAGTTTAAATTTTTAACATATCAATCTGTATATTTGTAATTGAATTTTCACTTTCTTAACTAGTTAGTAATATCTCACATAGTGAGAACATTTAACAGGTACAATATATACAGCTAATGTATTGGAAACAGTAGTAGATATCTGAAGAATGTCATCACTAAAAACTGCTTTTCTTGTGCCATCAATCAGACAGTCCATGGTGCCATCAATCACAGTCCATGGATGCGGAAAGGCCAAGTTAAATTCTGAGACTGAACACCATATGGAGGAACTGTTCATAGGAGACTTGGATGATGCCGTCACGATCAGTGTCGTGCTGACTGAAGAGCTGCGTCAAATTCTGTGAGAGAAAACATAAATTTATGCATGATTTAACCATAATTACTGATATACAGTTTCAAACTATGAGTACATATTTAAGTAGACTGGTTTCGAATAGGAGAGGACCCAAACTCCCATTGACGTTGCCAGATTCACCAGATATTGTAATATTTCATAGAAAGTTGGTTTACTACATTGTGTACTTTGGATATTCTATCACAAACTGGGATTTTTAAATAGCTAAGTATTTTTAAACACGTATTTATGATATTAACTCTTTAATAGAATTAAGGTAATTATACATATGCTTTATATTTTACACCATCTCGATTCATGAGACAAAGACTTGGGTTACCCAAGTGATAACTTGGTTAGTAGGAAGTAGACTACAAGAAACCATGAACCCCTGCAGTGGGGAGTTGAACTGTGTGATAAGGTTCTGTGCTGTATCAAACTCTAAAAATTAAAGGGCTTGGTACACTAGGCGACTATATTTTACTCTATATAATGATGTTAGTCGTATAAACTCTAGTAACTATGAAGAAATACTGTAGTAAAATGACAACAAAAATACTGGAAGTAGTAAAAGCATGGTAAATCGATAGATACATTGTAATATAGTGTTTAGAGACTACTGCTCTGTACTGCAAGACGATGCTGACTGTCGCCAACTGGCGAAAAATAAGAACTTGACAGTTTGGGTCCTCTCTTATTAAAATAATCTTGGGTTCATTCCTTGCTTATTTATGAAGGAAGAAAAATATGGGGATGGAAGCAAAGATATTTGATTAATAATGAATAGTGGACTTCAAAATATCAATCTAAAGTTAATATATGCTGCTCCTTGAAGATATTGAAAATTGTGTATCTTAAGTTCCATATTTACAGTTTACTAACAAGCAAACATGTCTTTAATTCTGTCTACTTGTGTCTGAACAATGTAGTCATTTGAGTTTAAATTTATATTAACTTTAAAATTTTTTATAACAAAGCAATTGTGCAGATTACTTATCAAATAGTGCTACTACAGAGCTTTGCTTAGGGTTTGTCACTGTCTTTTTAAACAACTATAAAGTTGATGGGTTCAGGAATATAATTTTCAGGAAGATTCAATGATTTTTTTTTTTTAAGAAAGGCCTAAGCTGTGTTAAAAAATATTTTGTGAACATTTTTTACTTATATTACAGATACATGGGCTTCTACTGTTAAGCAAATAAAAGCAGCAAATTATAAAAAGCTAACAAATATGAAATGCTTAGTTACTGTGAGAACTGAGATATTAATATTACTACAAAAGTCACAATCTGCCACACTAATTGTCACTTCAGAATGTGAAATCTGGTAGTACTGTCAAGTGTTTGAAGTTCTTATCAGCTTGATGGTCAACACATTCTGGTTCTAATAAAACCTGCACCAAACTGCTATTATTAAAATATATTGACCTAATATTTTTTTCAACAAACAGGAAGGAACATCACTTAGATGACAAGTTTCCCATGAGTGTGCCATCTCAGTAGATCACAGGCAGCACCACAAAGTAACCATTGTTGGTCAGACTAGATAATAAGACTTAGTTCTTAGCATAAAAAACACAAGAGCCATATTACTTAAATGAACGTCTTGTTCCATTTTTTTACATATTTATTACACAAAATGGAAGAGCCAAGACCTTCACTGCTGTTGGACACATCCGAGGCACATGTTGCATCCATCAGCAGCAGCATCTATGTATCAAGTGCACTCAGTTACTAAGATGGCAATAAGAATATTAATAGAAGTAAATGAAGATGGTAATATGAATATTATTAGAAGTGATTGAATGGCTTATATCTACTAATATTGTTTTGGAGAACACTGCTGAATACTGTATTTATTTTCCCAGGTTGCTGTCTACTGAGCTGCTGCACTCCTGATAAGCCTGCAGAAATGGTCCCTCGTGTGTCACACTTGTGGTCTTGCTGCGATGCAAGTAACAAGCTTCCGAGTGTACAAGAGTTCGAAGGACTCCCCAATATTGAAGTTATTTATTTATTTATTTTCTTCATAACTGGTGTTGTTTGACTCTTCAGTATTGTTAATGATAGAAGGAATAAGGATTAGGATAGGAATAGAGAATATAATACTTGACCTGAGTTTTATTTTTAAATGGGCTATTTTTTATTAGAGTAAGAAGTGAACATTATATCCAACTTCTAATTTGGAACCCTCAATTACTGTAGACCAGTCTATAATCACCCTCCTCCCTTCCCTGCATGTATTCTCCTGTCCCCCCTCCTTTCTGTATGTATCCTCCTATCCCCCCCTTTCCTTCTCTGCATGTATCCTATCTTCCCTCCTTCCCCACAAGTATTGTCCTATCCCCTCTCCTTCCCCACAAGTATCCTCCTATGCCCCCCGTCCTCCTCCCCCACAAGTATCCTCCTATCCCCCCTCCTCCTCTCCCTTCCTCCCCCACAAGTATCCTCCTATCCACCCTCTCCCTTCCTCCCCCACAAGTATCCTCCTATCCCCCCTCTCCCTTCCTGCCCCACAAGTATCCTCCTCCTCCTCTCCCTTCCTCCCCCACAAGTATCCTCCTATCCCCCCATCTTCCTCCCCCACAAGTATCCTCCTATCCCTCCCTCTTCCTCCCCCACAAGTATCCTCCTATACCCCTTCCTCCCCCACAAGTATCCTCCTATCCCCCTCTTCTTTCCTCCCCACAAGTATCAACCTATCCCCTCTCCTTCCTGCCCCACAAGTATCCTCCTCCTCCTCTCCTTCCTCCCCACAAGTATCCTCCAATCCCCATCTTCCTTCCCCACAAGTATCCTCCTATCCCCTCTTCCTCCCCACAAGTATCCTCCTATCCCCTCTTCCTCCCCACAAGTATCCTCCTCCTCCTCTCCTCCCCCAAGTCCCCTTCCTCTTCTTCCCACAAGTATCCTCCAATCCCCCATCTTCCTCCCCCACAAGTATCCTCCTATCCCCTCTTCCTCCCCACAAGTATCTTCCTATCCCCTCTTCCTCCCCACAAGTATCCTCCTATCCTCCTCTTCTTCCCCACAAGTATCCTCCTCCTCCTCCTCTTCCTCCCCACAAGTATCCTCCAATCCCCCATCTTCCTCCCCCACAAGTATCCTCCTATCCCCTCTTCCTCCCCACAAGTATCCTCCTATCCCCTCTTCCTCCTCCCACAAGTATCCTCCTATCCCCTCTTCCTCCCCACAAGTATCCTCCTATCCCCCTCTTCCTCCCCACAAGTATCTTCCTATCCCCTCTTCCTCCCCACAAGTATCCTCCTATCCTCCCTCTTCCTCCCCCACAAGTATCCTCCTATCTTCCCTCTTCTTCCAGCACAAGTATCCTCCTATCCTCCCTCTTCCTCCCTCAAGTACCCTCCTCCCTCCCTCTTCCTCCTCACAAGTACCCTCCTCCCTCCCTCTTCCTCCCTCACAAGTACCCTCCTCCTCCCTCTTCCTCCCCACAAGTACCCTCCTCCCTCCTTCTTCCTCCCCACAAGTACCCTCCTCCTCCTTCTCCCCACAAGTACCTCCTCCTCCTCTCCCTCCCCCCACAAGTATCCTCCTCCCTCCCTCTTCCTCCCCACAAGTACCCTCCTCCCTCCCTCTTCCTCCTGCATAAGTACCTCCTCCCCTCCCTCTTCCTCCCCCACAAGTACCCTCCTCCCCTCCCTCTTCCTCCCCCACAAGTACCCTCCTCCCCTCCCTCTTCCTCCCCACAAGTACCCTCCTCCCCTCCCTCTTCTCCCCCACAAGTACCCTCCTCCTCCTATTGCCTAAAATAGTTCTTTCTCAAGAGGATCATGCTGTTTTCACCACACGTTTTGGATGATCAATACTTTAACAACTGTACACTTCATTAATATGGCACTAGGATAACAATTACCTATTACTCTGTAATGTATACTATGAACTAAAATAAAACATGTTCTACATTAATGCACTGTTTCTCTTCCTACAAATCCTGTCCACAACAAAGGTGAATTTATAGTAGCGTGTTCATTGTCTCCTGACACGATACTATCCAGTTTTCAAATCTGAGGTTTGGGTAGCTGTGTACTGTACATATATAGCAGAGACTGCTGTAGCAGAGTGAAGAGAGAAATAAATAGAGGAGGAAATGTGATGATACATCATGTGTGCCCCAGATTCACCCAGCTGCAAAAATAAACCACCTTTCTCTGGCAAAGGAAACTTGAATGGACACCTTATGCTGAGACTGAAACCATGCAAGATATGGTAGACTGACTCAACAAATTCCCTTAATATCTCACATGATACATGGTGACCACCTGAGGTTTATTCACAAGCCTATGTTAATTAAACATGACAATGTCTACTTTCTATTTACCATGGTTTACACCAAAAGTGACCACTCAGTCCTTTTGCAAGGGAAAGGTTTGGATCACCCAATATTGATAAAACTAATTTGTAAGACGAAAGCAGGATAGTGTGTCACCAGCCAGGAGCATACATACAATTTCTCAGACATTCACCAAGTTACTGATGGCTCTCCACCTACTACAGCAATCACTACACTTTTAACTACTATGTTACTACCAAACACATCAAAGTAACAAGGCATATTCTCTAGGGATTTTTACATTCAAAACTGTCAACATTTACATGGCATTTCCAAATCCTTTATGGTCATTGTATCAACCTCATCAATCTGGGGCACTAATATAGATGCCAAGACAGAAGGTGCATATTCCTTAACCTTCCTTATAGGCAAAAAAAAAAAAAAAAAAAAAAACCTTACATAAAATAAACAGATTCATTCTTATGGTCATTTGATGCTGTGACACCAAAGATGTGTTTGAGTGGTGATATGGGTCCTAATATGGGTACCACTATAAATAAAATTGCCTCCGCCACTAATGGCGGAAACTGAACAGCGCCTCCCACACTCTTCAAATATGCCTACAGGCACTATAAGCCATAAAGAAAGGAAAGAAAGAAAGAAAGAAAAAAAAAAAAAATGATTACTCACTCCTGTTGGTCTATGAGGAAATTCCTCTAGCTTTATGAAACATACCTGAGATGAGGTAATGGGTAATGATAATAATGCCCTTGTATGTAACTTCCCAACCCTCTTGTCTATCAGCTTCATTGACAAATATTGTACCTCAGCAATGACTTTGATCACTGTATATGTGGTTCATAACACAACATATATATCATTCAGATGAAAACCAATCATCAAAAAGTGTTTTGCTTTCATTGTATTTTGTTCACCTTAACTATATTAAGGTACTTTCCAAAAACTGACTGAAGCAGTTACGAGAAAAGTTTCCTGTAGTTTGCAATTATGTAATACTATTCTTAGCAAACTTTCAGCAAGTGTTCTGTAACCACTGCTGCATTTTAAGGAATCAATCCCATAGTCTATATTATATTTGTAAATATATGAATGACAGACTAGTTTTGTTAGTCCATCTCTTTATTTATCTATTTTTTTGTATGTTGTGGCCTATAACGCATGCAGGTTTTACTTGAAGAGCATGGGAAGCGCTGTTCAGCTTCCATCCATTAGTGGCGCAGACAATTTTATTTATAGTGGTACTCATATTAGGGCCCACATCACCACCCAAGCGCATCTTTGGTGTAACCACCTAGAACCTGGATATCTTGGTGACATGTACGTAACTTCAAACCGCTCAACAAATGGCAAAGTATCAAGGTGGTACGTGATGGAATTCAAACCTACACGTGGATGTCTGCCTGATCCCACACTCACCACCTTATCCACTAGGCCTCCTGCCTCCTGATAATGCCCATAACTTTCTGATCATAGAAAAAAATGAGGGAGGGACAAAATATGGACAAATCTTTGAATGCACTAACTTCTCATACTATAGTTTAAAACATGTATACAGTAAAGTCTATACATCCTGTAATAACATATAAATAATGAACTCTACTTTCATGTATGAAAGGATATAAAATAGTCTCTTTTTCTGACTGCCTGCAATGTAAACAATATCAAACAGTTCTTGTTTCACTTCATAAAATCTCACAACACAATAACTCAGGTTTTTATGCAGTTAATGAAGAAGCTTCTCTACTTCTGCTCAGTGGCAAATGCACATGATTCTGGAACTATACCTCCAAAACCACAGGTGCAAACTACTCACATGGATATACATGGCTATGTGCACACATAGCAACACCAATCATGCATAATAGGCCAGTTCACCTACATGTATTGAAGAGCATGTGTCAATACTGCATCACTCTAAAGAACACAGATAAGAAATGTTCATAACTAAAGGTGGCAACACCCTTTTGCTCTTGGTCATGTTGAGTAAAAGCTGAGGTCAATGTCTGCAAAAATTGGAAAAATTCTTACTAAATACTACGTCATAGGAATACTAGTGTGTTATTGTCTTCTTTCACACAAATTGGTATACCTGCCTTTGAGCCAGGATAAGGTAGCAATGTAGCACCTAAACACTTTGACTATCAGATGCAGGAAGTGGCTAAGATGTAACCTTGAAAGTCTTCTTGAGATGCTATGGCAAAATGTTATTATGTGCTCATGACCACTGAGAACATAGCAAATTCACACCAACGTGACCCTTACCATGATGTTAGTATACTATTCGACACACAAGTACACTACGGTCTCCCATTTGGCATTATTTCCTTCAAGTTTAATCATGTTGTCAATGAAGTTAAATGTGGCCAATAACAGTGTTTGGTGGTATATATGACTTGATAAATACCTAGGTATTCTCTGTGGCAACCATCCTACCAGTTCTACCAACTCCATAGACTTCCCAGTGTTTATCTTTAATCTAGGCAGAGAACAGTTTAGCATGTCAGGCATATATCCTATTCTGTCAATAAATAAGGAACCTGTGAAGACATGCCAAGATAACCTATATGCATCACTGAACAGCCAGCTATTTGTGTAATCAAAAAGGTGGAGAAATAAGAAAATACTAGAGGCTCTGAAATGACGAGCCTGAGCAAAATCAATGACATAGAAAAGAATGAATGTAAAGATAGGAATGCCCTCAAGCTAGTCTTAAAAAATATCAACCTTTCCAACCACATTCTTATGATTAATACATGAAGTACATTTTAATTCAAACTACTAGAGGAAATAGTTGTTAGATCCATTACCAATTACCCTCACAACTATGAAGGTCAGATTGCCAATAACTCACCAGATCTGTTAACACTACATTTCATCCTACACTGGAACTTGAACACCTTATGTGTGGGAAAGGAGACTGACTTTCAATATCAGGTTTACTACAGCTCCTTTACTTTAGGGAGCTGCAATTATGAACATAACACTGACTGCAATCTCAACAGAAAAAATTTTTTAATACTTACATGAAGGGAAATACAGCACTGAATAAAGTCATCAAAATATATCAACTCCTTGCCAGATCTGTCAAAGCGCTTTATCAAGATGTCAAAGAACTGATCAGAAAACCTGTGAACAAAAGGGCATGTCAATCAAACATACATATACAGTATTTCATGTTAACTGGTTATTTCTTGAGTCCATGTAGTATTACTCTACCCAAATATCTAATTATTAGACTTAATTACAGTGGTATCTCAGGTTACATCCTTAACCTGTTCTAGGATGTGTCAGACCTTCACTTCCCTTTATACATTCATCTATTTTTTTATGTAGAAGGATACTGATCAATGGTAACATGAGTTGCTTATAAAAAAGAAGAAAAA
Organism: Portunus trituberculatus; assembly: GCF_017591435.1. Lineage (NCBI taxonomy): Eukaryota > Metazoa > Arthropoda > Malacostraca > Decapoda > Portunidae > Portunus > Portunus trituberculatus. The sequence continues at coordinate 6,224,259 of NC_059268.1, read as the reverse complement.
ATTCCCCCTCAGGTGTCAGTCCAGAACAGAATTGAAAGCATTAGTCAAAAATATGACATATATATAAATGATTTGTAATCTGCCTCTTGAAGGGTGTAAAATTATTCAAACATATACCAAGGTGGGCATAAGCCAAGATGCCACTGTACTGTACATTTATTCATCACACATTCATGATCTTTTAAAATTTTAGTTAATATTCTATGTGAATAGGTGAAAAATACAAAGTCTGTTCTTCTTTAAGATAAACACCTCATGCATTCTAAGACTTTCTAATCTTTTTCTTAACTGTTTTCAAATGCATATTTAATGTAAAAATCATACTCAGGAAAAATGTTATTAAAAAGTACATACAACATAGTCCTGCAAAGTTTTGACTTAAGCTTTATATGCTGGCTTGAGTAAATACAGACCTGTATCCAAAAGTTGTGATCGCCGTTTTGAGTTCTGTTTTGTTTATGCTGCCGGAGCTGTCGTTGTCAAATGAGCGGAAGCACTGCTGCCAGTCCGTCACATACTTCCATAAGGATCCAAATTCATTAAAGTTAACTGTTTTTTCTCCAGTCTTGTCAAACATTCCTGGGAAGAATTTGTTGGAAATCAACATAAATCTTGGTACTACATAATATGAATTTGAATGAAAACTGAATACAATTTTCTTTGCAATGCAAAATTGAATACAATTCTGAGATGCCTTACCAATCATCAACTTCACAGTATCGGGGTTGAATGGTGTCCAGTTCCCATTAGATAGTGCTGCCTGGAGTTCCTGGGCATCAATTGCTCCACTACGATCTTTGTCAACTCTGTAAGAGAAAATACCATGCACTGTATGAAGGATCTGAAACATATAGAGTCTAGAAAATATCAATGTCAAGTTTTAGGTGTTAAGGAGACAACATTGACACTTACTGTTGGAAGACAGTCATAAGGAAATTTCTGTCTGGCATACCACCCGCCATTTTGTGAGTTGGTGGCTACCTGCAAAATAACAAGAGTAATCAGTATCGACACAGAAAGAGAAAGATATAAATAAATAAATAAATAAATAAATAAATAAATGAATTGTGCTTTCAATGTGCAAACCAATGCATATATGTAATAGTAATAATTAATAAACATTCATCATTATCAAAAAACTATATATGTTCAATTCTGTTGATTCAATAGGAATATCAATAAACACAAATACACACTAAGACAGAATATCTAGCAGCTACAGGATGATGAGCCAAAGCAAGGATTGCTAATCTCCATTCACTGTCTAGGGTCAATGGTCACTAAAAAATTATCTGCAACTAAGTTCCATACCTCCCTCCATTTGCATCTGAATCTGTCCTCTCATGTGACTTACAGTAGCAGTGCACCACAGCAGGATACACTGCACAAACTGCACCTTTAAATATTTGTTACTACAAAATCTAACTTCGAAGGTAACCTGTAATGGAAATCATGCTAGGTAGAAGATCAAAATCCATTTAAAAAGCTACCAAATTATGCTACCAGATCATGCTACCCTTTGTCCTCATAATAATACACATGGTCAAAAAATGCAATGGTGTATATCACATGACAAGAAATAATCACCTTTTCTCAGTGATTTAGTTACACTCCTCCCACCATACTTGAATTTTTGCTGTTCAGAGATTATCCTCCTGTTTATTTATGCAAGCAGATGATGCTTCCCTTTAAGAAAATACCTAAGATATCTTTGTGGTGTGTCATGAAGAATGATGATGATGTTTATCAGAATCAAAATAAGATGGAAAGGAAAGGCAGTAACTTTTTATCCTAAGCTGTAAGGGCAGAGAGCAGTAGCTTGATATTGTCAATGTTATCTTGTACATAGATAAAATGGTGTTTACCAGTCTTTCTATCCATCTTATCTAAGACATGATAACACTAATGTGCTTAATACATACATGTACCTTTTTGCAAACCACTTTTCCAATTTACAGGATTATGATAATTCTGAGAGAGAGAGAGAGAGAGAGAGAGAGAGAGAGAGAGAGAGAGAGAGAGAGAGAGAGAGAGAGAGAGAGAGAGAGAGAGAGAGAGAGAGAGAGAGAGAGAGAGAGAGCACTAGGTCACATGATAACTTAAACCTCCAGGATAAATAAATAGTACCCTCCCATTTTCCTGAGCATGGGATAAATTCAATTGACATTTTCATAGTTTGGTTCCACTTGTCACACCATCAGATGTAATCATACACCTTCTTTCCAGGAAGTGTTAAGCAACAGCCTGGTGTGCCCGAGCGTAAATGTAAAAAGTAGTAACCAATAAATTTCCTATACAGTCCTACAGATGACACTTCATACTTTTGTCTTACTCTGGATGAATAAAAATGAAATAGAACAATAAAACCTCCATAAAATCCAGTGGGTTGTGTTTAAAAAGAAAGTTTTTTTTTTTTTTTTCCCTAACCTAACCCTGGATACCTATGTGGCAGTCAGCATGAATTTTGAGGGATCTACACTTGGAGCAAAGGCAATCCACTTAGTTTTAATCAATACACATTTGCTTTTCCTTCCATAAAACTGTATATTCCCACCAATACATAAACTTGTTGTGTATTGGGTAGGCAGTTAAAGAAGTACTATAGTGGATATTATCAAGACATTTGTGACACTGGGCAAGATCTTTAAAGCTATGTATATAACACTAGTCAGACCAAATGTAGAGCATGTAAACCAAATCTGGGCACCTCCTCTAATGAAAGACCTAGAAACACTGGAAAACATACAGAAAAGAACAAGTATCACCTCTGAGGAACTTAATACACTCGATCCGCGAAACAACGGACCTCCCATCAACGGATTTCAGAAACTACGGACAAATTCTGGAGTCCGGTTTAATCTACGGACGAATATTAAAATGCGCGCGATTGTCCGTTCCCAGCAAATTATTGTCCGGCAGGTGGCAGGTCGGTACATTTTATACAGATTTTTACATACTTTTGCAAAGAACGGACTTTTGCAATCTACGGACAGGGTCGTGCACACACTTGTCCATTGTTTCGAGGGTCGAGTGTATATGAAAAGTTGTTCTGGAAACTAGAGCTGCCATTGCTGGCTGACGAGGACATGATCAAGACATACAAGCTGCTGTTATGAATATATCTAAGAACATCTTCATAACACAGGAAAATGGAAGGAAAGATCATCCTATGAAAATTTATGAAGATAAAGGAAAGACAAAAGGAAGAATTCATTCTGTAATAGGAGTTGTTAAAAATCATAACAGACTACCAAGTATATAACCAATGCCAGGACTGATAGAGATTGAAATAAAAATGCAGGATTTAATATTTAACCATAAAGCTAAAATTCAGTATAAAAGAAATCTAATGACTAATGCAGCCATCACCAGCACAATCAGAACTGGACACACAGAGCTGCATAAACAGGATTAATGACCTCTTCCAGAAAAAATACAGTAAAAAATATGTCAGGAATACTATGAAACAGCAGATTTAGGGTGCCTCATTTGTAATATGTGTTAACATATATATCAGTATACCAGGATGGCAGTCTCACACAAGGTGCCCCAGGAATCACACACACATATCATTCACACTCAGCAAGGCACTTCCTAAGGAGTGCCCCACACCCTAACTGAGTCCACACCTCTACCACACAGCAGTCATTCCTGTTATTCAGTGCTCTCTTCACACAGTCCATACACACTCCTCTTGTACTGGCTTTGGACAAGACCCAGCCCATGACATGATGTTGTGATCCAGTCGCTCAGATATGGCTAGAGGCTGAGTGGACAGTGAGGTCAGGCCAGTTTTATCATGTCCTGTCTTGAGGGCTAATGTTGCTGGCCATGCTTTCCTTTGTACAGGCCAGTATAATATTCAATATACAGCAATATACACTACAGCACATCCATCAATAATACACACACGTAGCCATATCATTCCCTTAGGAATAACTAGTTTTCTGTCCTCCATTCTCTCCAAAGGCCCAAACCATGTTAAGCACACATTAATCTGCCCATCAAGCCAATGTTCAAGAAAAGTATTTCTTATTACCTCTTCATCTCTTATTCTGTCCATCCATGTTACTCTGGACATACACTCCTCAAACTCGCTGCTTTCATTAGATTTAACCATGAGGAAAATATAGAGCAAGTTGACTAGCATAATTAAAAAAGAAGTATATTAATACATAAGAAAATTTGTCAATAGAGTTCCAAAGTTTTTCATCTGACTAACCTATATAACTAATTATGTTGTGAGGAAGTTTTTTTTGTATGTAGGGAAACCAGCCAACATTAATGGTAATCACTAGTGAGAGACAACTCTGTTTATTGTTTTTAATTCCTAATGCCCAACAAACATCGGGACTTGATGGATAGCAAGGTGTTTGAAATGGGGGTGAAGCTAGAATATTGTTAACTGTCACCTTTTACCATGGGAAATAAGAAGGGGTTATTACAGGATTTGTTATGATGGGCACAACCTTTGATGCTACCAGAAAAATCTCCAGAAATTTGTGGTCAAATCTTAAAAAACCAGTAGACAAATATGAACCTAACCTGGTTTACTATTGGTCCTTGTCAATACTGCATGACACGACTGCATTCTGTGGTAGTATATCCATTGTAGCTACTTCACATCTATGATGATTTTTTTAGCAAACTCTGTTATGGCTGACTCATACTGATGGTTTTGAAACTCAACATATCATTCCAAAAACAGTGTCAGATTAGGTTTACGTTAGGTTGACATAAATTAAATTTGTTTCAGTTTAGTTGGTCGGGGATACAAAAAATAGGCCAAATTTTCCCATGTCCTCAAAACGTCTAAGGAGCAAACCATCATATTTGGCAAACAAAAGACCTCTTGTAAATATTTACACCTAACCCTACTCTAACCTAGGTTATGTTAGGATTAGTGTTTTACCACATAAACCTTCACAGGAAATATGAAGGAGCAACAAGTGATAATACACACATAAACATGGGATATGAGTTAAAGGGACATCATGTGGTTGATTTGTCACATAAATGCTGCCCATAATATTCAAACCAAGTGAACAAACTACACCATCAAACACCAGAGCCCGCCACACATTTAGGAAAAGTCTGACATCATTATATAACATGACTAGCTAGTGTTTACAGTCCAGGAAAAAAATGGACAAAATTGGTCATCGTTTAAAGATCTCATCACACACACACACACACACACACTGTGTGTGGTTAGCACGCTCGACTCACAATTGAGAGACCCGGGTTCGAGTCCTGGGAAGCGGCGAGGCAAATGGGCAAGCCTCTTAATGTGTGGCCCCTGTTCACCTAACGGAATGCAACTCGAGGGGTTGTGGCCTCGCTTTCCCGGTGTGTGTTGTGTGTGATGTGGTCTCAGTCCTACCTGAAGATCGGTCTATGAGCTTTGAACTTGCTCTGTAATGGGGAAGACTAGCTGGGTGACCAGCAGACTACTGAGGTGAATTACACACACACACACACACACACACACATCAGAGGAATCAAGGGAAATATTTTAAAATGGATGTCAGTCTCCCTAACAGATAGGGAAATGAGGACAATGATAGTTCTTGTTGGAACAGAGTCACTAGTGGCGTACCACAGGGTTCAGTGCTAGCACCAATGTTCCAAGTATATATTAAGGATATGCAAGAGGGTTTGTGTGGTTACATAAATTTGTTTGTGGATAATGTGAAACTTTTGAGAGTAGTAAGGAACATCAAAGACTGTAAGGAATTGCAGAAAGATATTAACAAGATCTGGAAGTGGAAATTAGAATTTAATACCAGGAAATGCCATGTAATGGAAATGGGTAAAAGTAATAGAAGACCTACATGGGATTACAAAATGAGAGAAGAGAGAATAATGAAAAAAAGAGAAGAAAAAGACCTGGGAGTGATTATAAAAGACACCCTGACTCCCAAAAGATACATCAATGGGTTATTTGCTTGAACATACAGGGCACTAACATCAGGATGGCGTTTCATTACATGGACAAGAGTATGATAAAAATTATCATAACCACTATGATAAGACCTAGATTGGAATTGCAGTAGTGGTGTGGTCACCATACAAGTAGTAGGGCATCAAGAAAATAGAAAGGATCCAAAGGACCGCTACAAAGATGATCCCAGAAATAAAGGATCTTCCCTGTGAAGAAAGACTAAAGGAAATGAAACTACCGACTTTGAAGGTCAGACGGGAAAGAGATCTAATAACGATGTATAAGTTAGTAAACCATATGGAAATGACAAGACCTGGCATCACTGACGGAGGATGGAGGTAGGCGAACATAGGCACTCCAAGATCACGAAAAAGTCAGTGTTCGTCGAGAAACATTAAAAAATTCATTTCTCCACAGAGGAAGTGGATATTTGGAACTGATTGAGTGAAGAGATTGTAGCAGCAGAAAGTGTGCACAAATTTAAGGAAAAGTTGGACAAATGTAGATATGGAGACAGATCACTATGAGCCCCACTCGAACCTTATAATATACACACACCTAAACACACGTGAATCCTCATGAATAGCCAGACACGAAGAAAACCCTCCCAAGGCTTGCTAGTACTAACATGACTGGGCAGTATCTGGCGCCTATGGAAACATAATACAGTATAAGTTACAGATAATAAGGCAAACTTCACTTACCGTCAAATAACACGTGAGAGGAATTAGAAAGCCACACGTACGGAACTGTTTGTCAGCACTGGAGATACCTCACGTGTTGCCACCAAGGTCTTTTCTATCTGTTCTCCCTGCTATTCACAACCACGACTTCAAAGTAAGCATGACTCACTGACTACTTCCTGATGGTGCAGGCTCGATAGGCCCCTTGTGACGCTGACGCACCTCGAAAAGTGTCACATGACGTCACCACTCACACGGATTACGTCATTGTGTTGCCGTAATGTACCTCCGTTATAAACTAGGAATCACAGAGCCTTTCATACCTTCCTTGTACAAAACTGATGATGATATTCCAGTCATTTTAAAGGTTTTGAGAGAGAGAGAGAGAGAGAGAGAGAGAGAGATCCTGTATGGTACAGTACCTACAAGATACCTAGATGTGTACCTTTGATTATCACTTGGAGAATCTTTTCCATTTGTGGCAAAAATAATTAACGGAACTCGTGCTTCAACATCAAAAAACGTATATATAAACTGAGGATGCTAAATGAATCTGCACGAAGCCAGCATCCCGTCAGCAAGGTTATACTACGGCAAATACTAGATAGGCGGCCCTAAGTAACGTGGTAGTGCCATCAAGGTCATTCTTTACTAGGGGAGTACAACCACTCTGCTGTACTGTTGTACTTTATAAAACTCATAAACTTCTGATTTCTTATCTTCTTGAGGTTTGTTTTATCATCAGTAGAATTAGTCGATGTATTTTTTTTTTAATCTTTGTTGTTACGGATTAGGAGCTACAGTATTTTTTTTTTCCCTCATATACCATCCTGTTCAGGAATCTTTTTGTTTTTCTATCTTGTGTATAACACATAAACACTGCTGGGTGATCAGATCCTTTCAGTATCATCCTTTTATAGATATTTTCTTCCTCAGAAACTCAATGATGCAAAATACTTCCGCAAGCAAACATTAAATCCGATGCCCACTCTTCTATGAACTGATACCCCTCACTTGTTGGCAGCATCTCAAGGTCAATTCAACATTTATAGCCATCATAACTGTGCAAATTAACTATCAATATCACTGTAAAAACAACCCAAGATGTACCTGGTCCACTAGAAGTTCATGTAGTTATAACGTCATCATATGTGCTATACTAAGATAAACCCACCAGAAGAAGAAAGACATTTTTTTTTTACTAAAACAATGTAAAAACAAGGATCCTAAGTATGACAAAATCAATAATACCAGCATTACAGACCTGGGGAAAAAAATTAGTCTTGGGGTTTATCCCCACCAGAGCTATCGGAGAGTTTACGACTATCTATGTTATCAGAGAGACCGCTCTCTACCGCGGTTACAAGTAGGAATGACCAAGTCTACTCTAATGCTGATGAACTCAAAAAAATAATAGGAATACTACTTTTCTCAGAATATCAGTGTCATCCGAAAGGGACTGGTATCAATGAAAACCTTTACATCCAAATAATCAGAAAAACAATATCTACAAATCATTATCAGCTTAAAAGTGCAATCCATATTTTTGGAATAATGAAGAAGCCAACAACCACAAAGATGAAAGAGGGTTCAAGTATTTCACTGATCAAAAAATACATTTAAGCAGTTTGGTATACTTAGAAAATGCATTTCTGTAGAATACTAGTCAAAGACATTTGAAGCAAATTCCAAGAGGATTTGCATAAAAAAAGAACTATGATACCATTGAACATATCCAAAAGGAATAAGAGAAGACATAGTGAAATAAGAGCAGAGATGTTTCTCAGCCAAATGTTCTGAAAATTTATAGTACTAACATGAGGTGTAATCACCATGAATTACCTGAGAGGAAATAAATGTTACTGGCCACTATTCTAGCTCCTGCATAATGGACATATAAACTTATAAACACATGCATGGCTACTCATCTATTCCTGCATGAAGGAAAGGATCAGCTTGATTTAATCTGAAGAGAGATTTGAGTGCCATACTTGAAACTGGGTAATGCAAGTGGAGGACTAAGAAGGGAAAGCTATACCCCTAGCCCCTCTACAACAATGGTTGATGCTCACTTTGATGGGAAGTTCCACATCATTACAAAGTAGGAGAAGCAAAGGTACCAAAGCAAGTTTTGTAATAAGAAACCCTAACCTTACAATGTCAAATTTAGTACAACACTGTAAAGAATGTTGAGATGAAGACAAATGTGCATATTGAGTGTTAGGAAAACACAAGTACCTTGTCTCAACTTGTGTTTTCTTACCACTCAATACTGTATAGAATTGTTTTGCTTATCTCACAAGTGAAAATCCTTGACATAAACAATGAATGTAGGTAAATACTTCTTTATTTTTCCAGTTTCTACTGTAAAATAAAAATATTAATAATAAAAAAAAAAATAATGATAATACAATCTGACCAAATTTAATGTTGACTTAGGTAAGAGAGATATTAATCTGGAAAAGAAAAGATACTTTTTAGATCATGTTACAATAATAGCTGATAACTGATACATTATCATGGGTAAAGAAAAGCTGACATATTATCAAGGAAGGCTGTAGTGTTCTTATATAACAAGATAATTAATTACCTTAGATGCATTGCAGCAATCTGCACAAGTATTTTTACTTTGTATCTAATTTTATTCTTGATATACACATGGTATAACAATTTATTTTTTATTTTGTTTCCATTGTAACTGTAAAAAGGTTGTTTTCAAAAAGAATAACAGCATATTTTCATGATTCCATATACATGTGTAAGAAATATAAAATCATATAGTAATACTTTTCTCCTTATTTTCACAGTTGATATGATACTGTCCCAGTGTCCTCTTTTGAGACAGCTTACGTCAAGCTTATTAAAGAAAGATAAATGCCAAGGCCTCTCGCTACACTGCATTTTCCTTTAACCACATGAATGTGACTTTATGAAAACTACCAAAATAATACTAAATGAAAAGATCCTTGGGATTTAATGGGTCAAGGAATTTACTTAACATTCCATAACAGTCTCAGAAAATATTTTACTAAAATTATTTAGTGTCACAAATATATATACACAATCTTTTTATGTACTTTGTGACATTTTCTAAAATTGATTAAGTTTTGCAGGAACTGATCTCAAGCAATGTAATAGAACTCTAACAAATATCTTGAATGACAAATTCATGAAATATTGTAAAATTGATTAAGTTTTTGCAGGAACTGATCTCAAGCAATGTAATAGAACTCTAACAAACATCTTGAATGACAAATTCATGAAATATTGTAAAATTGATTAAGTTTTGCAGGAACTGATCTCAAGCAATATAATAACAAGAAATATCACGAATGACAAATTCATGAAATACTGATAATTTCTAGCCCTACGGCAATTTACCAATTCACCTCGAGCAATAAATGGCAATAAGCAATCCTCACATAAAAGAATGCATGATTTTCTTACAATAAATTAAACACTTCATTAAAATTCAGACTAAGAAACTCAAAGTAATAAAAGATGTAAAAATCATAACAATAAAGACAGATTTCAATAAATAAATTAAATGAAATATAATACAAACAGTCCCTTACTTGCATTATGAAAAGTCTCAGTGAATGTCACTCTTTGTGAAGTGTAGCTATAGACAATGCTCTCCTTCACATTCTACGAGAACATAAAAGCACTGAAAGTACTTCCTCCTCTACTCCTCATTCACACAAAATATATTCATCCACTTCTGTAAATAATGAAAGCAAATATCTTTTTTATTTACACATGAATTAATACAATGAGATGAGGCACTCTGTCCTGTCTTGCCTACTTCCGTGTCAAGGTCTCATTTATGTACACAAACAGAAATGTGAAGAGAGAGAGAGAGAGAGAGAGAGAGAGAGAGAGAGAGAGAGAGAGAGAGAGAGAGAGAGAGAGAGAGAGAGAGAGAGAGAGAGAGAGAGAGAGAGAGAGAGAGAGAGAGAGAGATATTTAAACAACTCTTTTCTATATTACAACTTCATAAAACTAAGCTAAACCATTACTCTTCATCCTCTGAGAATGAAAAGCTTTGGAAATCCATGTTTTGTGTCATGATGGAGGCCAACACAAACTCAGCAACAAACACAGCTGAAAAGGCAAAAATAAAATATATAAATAACATGTACTGACTATATTCTTTTTCCTTATTCCTATGATAAAAGGATCTTGAAATGTCAGTAGTTAAAGGGCCTAAACACCTCAATCCTTCAATGTAACAGACTAACAAAGGAGGCAGCAGATACCTGATACCTGCCAAAACAATAATTTACTGCCAGCAAGGTTTAATAGCACTAGTTCTGATCTAATAAACTAGTGCATGGGGTGCCTTGATCCTAGCATTAAGGCAAGCTCTAATCTCACTGAACATTTCCCTGTGTCCCACAATTCAATAGGGTAGTTAAAGCCTGCCCTGTAAAGACAACTCTCCTCAAAACAAAACTTCATGCATCTAATATCACATCTTTCTTAATATCAAAATTTAAAATGGTGACTCCTACACTAGGCTTGGAGTCTGATTTAGGGAAGGGCCATAAATGCCCCCAGGTTAGACTGCTCTTCTGATATCAACCCTAAATGTCTTGACACTCACTCAATTTTGTTTCCATAAATTTGAAACATTTGTGGTGTTATAATTTTCATTTTGTAGAACACATTCACTCCTCTTTTTCTCACAAAAAACACAGGTATCTGATGTAACTGACATTAAACCATTTTCTGCTCCCTCCTACTTTCTTTATCCTCATTTTCATTCCAAAGATGGATGTTGCATCTATGTGCACCTGGACTTGACTTTCTCCTGTGCCCACACTCTTGAATCTTCCAAGCTATCCACCATCTGGCTACAACTTTAGTCACTCTCAAACTAAATTTACCTGTGGTGTCTACTTCGCACCTAAGCCCTCTAACTATAAGAAATTCTTTGACTATTTAACTTCAAAAGTGGAGCACATTTTGACTCTTTCCATTTGTGGAGATTTTAATTCTTTGAGACTTCAATGTTCACCACCAGTTTTGGTTTTTCTCTCCTTTCACTAACCATCCTAGTGAACTAACCTTTAACTTTGCTATCCTCCAATTCCCAAAAGCAGAGATGCTTCTAGCATTCTGTCTCTGCCAGTTAGAGACCCATCTCTATGTGCTGAGCACATTACAGAGATGACAGTATCTCACATGGAGGTTTACCTTCCTCACTCTTTCTCTCCACTTCGAAACCTTGATTTAACACAACCTGTTCTCATGTTATACATGATAGAGAGGTGGCCCAAAAAAAGGTACTTGAGCCTTCCTTCCATCACCTGAATCTCACTAAAATAAGGTACACGGGTTGCTGGGAAAGGATTAATCCATTTTACTTTGATATTTATGGTGAAAGTAGTCACAGTTTCAGAATATTTTGGATTTCAAAGCTTTCAGGAACTAATTCAGATTAAGGAATGAAGTTTCCCTTCACTAAAGTGGTTGATATCGGACCCCAAGGGTCGTGTGTGTGTGTGTGTGTGTGTGTGTGTGTGTGTGTGTGTGTGTGTGTGTGTGTGTGTGTGTGTGTGTGTGTGTGTGTAATAATACTTACGCATTTTTTCCCGAACAAGCTCCCGCACCAGGTGCGCATCAGGCTGGATAGTAATGACTATATATTTCATAGCATCATTCCTGGTGATCCAGAAAGACAAAATTACAAGGGATACATAGAGATAGGCAGGCAGGGTGTCTTACAGACTCAACCAGTGATAATGAGATACTCTGTAGAATTCAAAACTAAAATAAAAGTTATAGCTTTGAAATAATTAAGTGAATAATATTTGAATAATAATTGAAATTGAGAGAGAGAGAGAGAGAGAGAGAGAGAGAGAGAGAGAGAGAGAGAGAGAGAGAGAGAGAGAGAGAGAGAGAGAGAGAGAGAGAGAGAGAGAGAGAGTCATAAATAATAATCTGATTAGTCATCTCTGGTCTTTGAGAACAGCTTATGTGATTGTTCAAACCATTTCACTACATGGGTGCATATAGAGCAAAAGAGAATTTAGAAAATTGAATGACTAAGGCACACACAATGAATCAATACATTATCCATTTTGATGAAACTTCCTTGGAACTCTCTAGCAGAGGCTAACCACAACAAGATCTTTGGTCTTTTAATTCCTATATATCAGACAAGCAGATATTGTTATAATGGGGCAGAAGAGACATTCTTACCATCAGCAAATTCTATAAACAGTGAAATGAAAGATATGAATGCACAACTCACCTGTTCTTCTCCTTTACATCATTAAGTGTTCGTAATTTATTTTCCACAGTTCCTCCAGCACATTCAATAATTTCTCTCATCCATGTTCGTCCAGGCACAATCGATGGAGTGAGGAAGAATATCTTTCCCTGAAAAAATATGAAGTAAAATAAAAAAAAGAAAAAAACATCGTTATCAAAAGGATATTTCTAAATATAGTTCAAATTGCAATTTATAAGAATGGTGACTAGTTTTTTTCCCATGTGATCCATCTCTTCAGACCCACATGATTGCTAATTCAAAGATATATACTTCAAGCCTAAAATACATACAGGTAACCCCCGTTTAACAAAGGTTCACACAACAAAATTTCGCTACAACGAAGGTTTCGTTTTACTACCATCTGCTCGTTTAACGAACACCAAACTCGCTTTAACGAAGTTTTATCTAGGTAATTTTTTTCAAAATTTGAAAGCCCCACCGTATCATGCAAGCTGACAGGCTTTTGAATACACCAGGAGCTGCTGATACTAGGCCTGCCTCAGGAGAAATCCTGAGACACCTGTAGAATAAAGATCAAGATCAAGCCTCTCGTGGACAACACAGGCGCTACTGATACAAAGGCCTGACTCAGAAGAAATTCTGCGTCACCTGTAGCATCAAGATCAAGATCAAGATCAAGATCACGTGCACCACTCACTCCCAAGTCAAAACATAACAGCGTCACCAGCAGCTCATCTTCCCTAGTTCAACTTACCACCAAAACGCCCTGCAATGTGGCCTAACATTCCTAAGATGACCAGGAAGTGTCTTACTCTCGAAGTGAAGCTGGGTATTATTCACAGACAAGAGAGAGGCCAGAAAACTAATAACATTGCTTGCCACCATCTTGACTCCATCTACTGTCTACTATTTTCAAGTCAGCAGACTCTATTAAGAAGGCTGGTGAGACTGCATCTTCCTTGAAAGCTAAAAGAACTACCTGAACTCGTGACTCTACAATGGATAAAATGGAAAGCCTTGTGGAAATGTGGTACATAAGTTTTGTATGCGGTACAATGATGCGCACTTTGTTTACATTCCATAGGTTGCCGGTTAGTGTATTTCCCGTTTCACTCTCCCTCCCTCCATAAAGTTAAGATCATCAACATTATAAAGTTACGTACATACATACATTAGTGTACATTATAATGACTTAAATTAAACTACCTAAATGTTTAACTTCATAATTTTTACTTTCAGTAAACCTTTTACTGTACTATGATGCACTCTCGCTTTGCTTACTCTCACTGGAAGTTCAAATCAGGGGTTAAACTTGTTGTAATCGGTTCGCTTAACGAAGTTTCGCTTAACGAAGTGTTTTTTAGGAACGTAACCCCTTCGTTAAGCGGGGTTGCCTGTATTAACTTAGAAAAACCAGTATCACTTAGCTTGCAACCCCTGCCCACACCCACCCTACACTGCTGAACAGCAGAAGCATGCACTATGCCCAGCAATACCACTTTGAAGCCCCTTGCAGTGGAAACAATTGCCATACTGGGACCTGCATTATCCTTACTCCCTGGCTGACGCAATGCATCAGCTTTGTCATCATCTGTGGCAACACTGTCGCCATCACTTCATCCGCAGTGGAGCAATAGTTCTCCATATTTTTCTTACAAACACATCTCTCAACACAAGCATTGCATGTCACAGCAGCCTACTTTCATTCACACTTAGTGATGCCCAAAGTCAATCAAGATGGGTGGAGATGTGAAACAAAAAAGCACACACACACACACACACACTGGGTACTCACATTGAAAAACTGTCTTCGATTGGGCTTCGCCAGAGTGTCCCTCAAGCTAAATTGGAAAAGCTTTTCAAATTCAGGCATAGATAAGAAATACTTCTCCTCCTCTGGAAAAGGAAAATGGAATTTTACTTTCTGATTAATGTCTGTATCTTATACCTTATTCTATATTTACAACTTTTCTCTATCCATTTAAAATACAATAATCTTAAAAAAATTAATTTGTCAAAACAAAAAATAAAGGTTTCAGTAATTAAGTGCTGGAGAACACATGAATTACACACTATATGAGCAGAGTAAAAATTAACATGCAAAAGTGGTAAAATCTTAAACAGATCAAATTACAGTAAGATACCTGGATATCCTGAATATTCAATTAGAATTAGAATTTTAGAAAATACATGTCCAGCATATAAATTATTTTTCTTGACTTTGCCTTAAAATCTTTACTTCACAACTATACAGGACAATTGATGCAACAATAGTTTCAGACTTTCTCAATTTTGTTCAAAGCTTGTCAGCAATAGTCCAACATGTGCATCTCCTTTCCTACAACTCAATTATACTTCCATGACCCTTACTGTATTAATAACAATAACAAGTAACCACTGCCCTCTACTCCAGTGTTTTGCTATTTAAACTATAAGGGCACCTCTTAGACCAGAAAGCTTCTCATCACACATACCAAGAAATTTAGCTTCAGCATGAGACTCAATAATCCACTGCAAAGATAAAATAAAGTTGCATGATGATACAGCACACATGAACTTGATGGTGCGATGTGCTGTAGTGGTGCCCATCACAAAGTGTGTTGCCTCAACACTGGACCGTGCCAAGTAGCCTCCCAACTCTAAAACTTTCTGCAAGTTGAAAGTAGAATGACCTTAGGAAAGATACTACATAGAAGCAAAGGAATGCAAATAACAGGTTGGTGCTCTTCCAACAGATTACTTTTATGACAATGCTGGTCAACAATACATTATTAATCAAGTTTCAAAATCATTTAGAAAGAAAAAGGAACCAGAATAATGCTGAAAGAAATAATGGGGAATTTTCATAAGTAGTTCACCTAATGTTATCACTGATGCATGTTACCTCATGACATGAGCTAAAATATTGTTGTAGCACATTCTAGGAACATAAAGATGCAAAGAGCATTAATTATTATGAAATTCTGCATTGACTTTTAAATATCCTGTACAGATAATTTTGAGAGAAGTTAGTCAAAACAGAAATATTTTTTTTATTATCTGGTAATACTATCATCTTAAATATGGCATAATACAAATCTAAAATCTATTGATTGGACAATTAAAAAGATATGAAATCTGACTATACTATATAGTATGACATACTCAGTGATATATGGATATAGTTTTCTTTTGAATTTTACCATCTGTTTCACAAAGCAAGCAAAGTGGCAAAGTAATTAAGCACTAAAACAAACATCTTCCATGGCTGCCTTGACATAATGGGAGAGGAATGCAGCTGTTGTAGTGTCAATTAACCATAACCCATTGTTCATGATATAGTGACCTGGACAGACAACTGGAGCAGGAATTATTTTGTTGTGCAACAATGTGTTCAACCAAGGTAGGCCACTGAGATATATTGTCACAGTATTGCTTTCGCTATGAAAGTCAACTGTCAATATTCAATAAAAATTTATGTTTCCATATACAGGAAATTGATCTATGTGATTTGGACTTCTAAGTGGCACAGCCATGTTGTCATCATGTTTATTGTCATCTGGATTAATATACTTCTGATCCAGAGTTTTTCGGAACTAGGGATTGATGCCATGCTTTGCGTCTAAATAAAGGGACGTACATGTAGTACATGTGTAGGGGTCGTGACTCATAGTGAGTTATGAACCTGATACTTGAGTAATATAAGGGATGGCTAACTGCTTTTCCTCAATAATGACAGTACTGAATAACTGCAGAGGGAAATTTTTTGCAGTATGAAATTAGGCTGTACTTTTTGGATGGTATTGTTTGTTGGCGGACAAAGGCTTAGTTGCCATTCACAACAGCAAGTTTTGAAAGAGTATTCCAGACCTGATGCATGTACGAGTACATGTGTTGTCCAGAAAGAAGCAACAGTTTTACCAATGTAAAAGATTGGAATGCTTTGCATTCCAATCTTTTACATAATAATAATAATAATAATAATAATAATAATAATAATAATAATAATAATAATAATAATAATAATAATAATAATAATAATAACAACAATAAAATAAAACTCAAAAGCGCCACATAAGAAAAAATAAACACCAAGTTTTTTTTTCCACTCTCTCCCCTGGTATAGTGTAGTGGAGTTTCCCCGATCCGGTTTCCAGCCTTGCTCTAGAATCTAGATGCATGAGCGGCGCAGGTGTGGCTGCGATACTATTAGGTGATCCGTTTCCGTGCCACCCCGCCAAACAGGTCTCCCTTCCTGACACTCATACACTCCCTCGTCCCCAGCAACTCACCACCTCTTGTTGTATCGTACTCTGAAAAGTCTCTGATACCTCGCTACGTCACACCAGACTCAAACCGTTAGCACAAACGGCGATAAACACGGGGGCTACGTGCCATATCCACATTTATCATCGCAGTATTCGCATATACATTGTATAACATTTCTTTCACTATTTTAGATGTCCATGTCACTAATACTTCACCCATTCATCATCAAACATTATTTATGATGTACAAATACGTCAAAAATAACTCAAATATCCCTATGTTTTGGCCTGTAACATCAAGATCAAGATCAAGATCACTTGTGACATCACGGCTCTTATGCCTTTTCGAGTAAATGCCACTTTTTTGCCGAAATCAATGCTGGTCCGTATATTTCTCATGGTTTCCTTCAATTTTGAGGCCATTCCAAGGTATTCCATGCGGTACAACCTCGACAGAGTGACTGCATCATAGATAATTAGACGTCCTGCATCATTACCAGGCAAATCTGTACTAAACTATTCTGTTGTGTTCCATCAAAGCTTTCCTCGTGTAGTGCCACCTTGCGGTTGGTTCCAGGAACATTGCGTCAAGGCTGTACTCTTTTGGCAATCTGGAGATGACCAAATAAATCTAAATGTCAATTCACTACAAAATTAACTTATATAAATTTTTTCATGAATAGAAATAGATTTTATGGGTGTTACTACTTAAAAGGAATTATGCAGAAAATATATTACATAAACTCATTGCATCTTTATACAATGACACAATAGATGCATTTGATATTGTTCCTGGTTCGAGAAGGGGATATGTCTGTTGCTGCCACCTGGAGACTACCATGAGCTCTGAAAACTCTTCATTAAGTGTCAAAACTTACACTTCAACCCATCAATTATTACAAATATTCACACTTCTGACACTTCAAGTAAATGCCCTTATTTTACTTAATGAAGTCAATACACTTATCTACTTTGATAAAAACTATTTATAACTCTCAAATAGAGGGCAAAACAAAATAATAAAATAATGAATGCAATTTCATCGAACATATTTTGTACCTACCCTTTCAAGGACCTCCTTGTTCTTAACACAAGAGAGCAGTATGCGAGGCCTGAGCTGTTCAGGTGGTAGCTCCTTGTTGATAATAGTGAGATTACCCCGCACTCCCCCACTGGGTAAGATGGGAGCCTGAGGAAGGCCATTTGCAGTAGTGGGAAGCTGTCCTGGAGCTGCTAGTTGGTGGGGCACTGGTGCTGGTGTAGCACTCAGATGAGGAACTGGTGGAGGCTCCAAGCGAGAACGCTTATTTTCCTGGTCACCTGAAAGTAAATAATAAATCATTGATCTATACATGCAACGGTGATGATCCAAGCTGCATGGCCTTTTAAGTCCCTAAAAATGTAGACATGTAAGAAATATTTGAAAATGAAAGAGAGCAAAATGCAAAAATAATCTATAAAATTCTATTGATGTATCACGTAGACAGTTCTCCTTTAGACAGAAAGCACAGATAGGCATCTACATATATATTACATATATATAATTCAAAACCATTGCCTCAAGTCTTAGATGCTAGATCTCTAATGGAGAAAACTGATTTCCATTGGATCAACCATGCAAGGATCAATTTAACAACCTATATAATCTTTTTCTGGCAGCAGGACAAACATCAGAATTTAGTTTACTATTGATGCAACACAACAGATCCACCTACTTTCCTACACCTGAACCAATCAATTAATTGTAATTGATGTAGAAAAACCATCTCTTGAAGATCTAGGAACCTCTTTAAAAGCTGTTTTTCAGTTTACATGTTTCTCCATTTCATGCAGCACAACAATTTACTTATTTATTTTTATTTATCTACCCCAAGTGTGGGCAAACAACAGCCAGCGGGCCACATGCAGCCTGCCATAAGGAATTCATGTGGCCCTCCAAATGTTAGTAAATTTCGAAGAGAAAGATACCAAGCAATGTCAAATAATATTGTTAACATTTTGTTTTTCCCCTGCAGGTGTATGTACACATGGGAGAGCAGCCTTTTCTTTGGAAACCTTTCATTTAGTCTGTTTTAAGTATCAATAATTGTGGATTAATATATAATGCAGCCCTATAAAAAGGTGATTTTTTTCTAATGTGGCCCTTGCACCTAAAAGTTTGCCGATCCCTGATCTATCCTTTCATTCCCATC
Source organism: Portunus trituberculatus (assembly GCF_017591435.1). Taxonomy (NCBI): domain Eukaryota; kingdom Metazoa; phylum Arthropoda; class Malacostraca; order Decapoda; family Portunidae; genus Portunus; species Portunus trituberculatus. The sequence goes on along the minus strand of NC_059268.1, from coordinate 6,204,952 downwards.
AAAAGATTCTCAGGAACACTCTACTTTCTTGCTTTCTCTTCCTTCCATCAAAAAGACAACAAGTGGGTGAGTTTTCTTCCAAAGTTTGTCTAGCAAACTTACTATGAGAAGCAAAACACTCAGGTTGGAAAATATCTATACTAATTTTCATTAAATATTCTGCGAGAGCAAATACCATTCATGCACAAAAACAGAATGAAACACTCATAGATAATTAGTTGAATTAAATTTGTATCAAATCAAGCTTTGTGTACAAATTATAATGAAGCTTACCCTCAATTTCAGCTTTTCTCTTTTTCAATGCTACTTCTCTTATTGCTTTTGCCTTTTCCACAGATTCTTTGGAGACACTGATTGGATATTTCCATGCATCTGAAGAAAGAAGTAATACAGTATTAATTGTGATCTATAACTTTTTAAAGTTATGCATGAAGATGTAATTACATGAAACCAATAAATGCATACAGGCTACAAGCTTAGATCTTTCAATATGAATGACAAATAAATAGTTCTGACTTTTACGGATAAGAAACAAAGGTATGCAATTCTTTGATGATAGAAAATTGAGTACTAGTTATACTAATCTGCAATCACTACTACAATTTCTTTTTATTTGTGAATTTGAAGAAGCTACTATTGCAATGCACTCTGAGAAAATAAATGTTTCCAAATTACTATCTTTAATTGCAATACATAAAGATACAGAATAATAATTCCTTATATTAAAAAAGAATATATGCCAAACGCTTAATGTTCTTACTGAAAAGATGTGACGCTAAAGAAGCATCAATCCTGAGAGGGTCGTCTAGGTAGTGCTGGTAGCGTGTCCCATGATACACCAGTGGAGGAGTGTTCTGCCCCAGCAGCACCTCACTCAACCACACACCATTCACTACCGGTCGCTTCCATTCTCGAGCCTTACTTACTTTGGCTCCTTCCAATCTGTGGCAAAAATAGGCAATTATTATCCAACTTTCAAGTTATAAAACAAGAGAAATAACTGATAAGATTTTTACTTCAAATTTGTTACAACTTTTCTCTATAATCATCTGATATTATAATTAGCATGACAGGATGGAGAAACAGATGCAGTGAATGACAGACACTAGGTTCAAACTTACTTCTTGCACACCAAAAGATTGTGATGTTTGGAGAAGTACCCAGTGTAGTCTGCTCCAACCAGTTGCAACATCACCTTAATGATAGCTCTTTCTTCATTCTCAAATCCACTTACACTAACAAGAAGGCCTTTACATGGTTTGCTATCATTTCTGTAGAAGAAAAAACATTTTATGCTCATGAGAGAATAATGTAATGCCACTGCTGACTGCCTTACAGCCCATTTAACATGTTTATTATGCAAGTACATATGCTTGACAAAAAAATATACATTTAATATTTCATTCATCTCAGTATAACTTGGGGTGACAGAGAAATCTTCAGCCGTGAGCTACAAGTGAAATACAAAATATCTGCAGAGAAAAAAGAAAAAAAGCATGAAAAACCATAACACAAAAAATGCTACTCCACTAGACCAGAGAACTCAACATATCTGCAAACATACATGAGTACTTACGCAAAGGGTGTAGGAAGGTGAATGGCCTGCCAAGGAGGTGCCATTTTTCCTCTCAGGAGTACATCATTGAGCCAAAATACTGTTATGCAGCGCTTGTTTTCCCTCACAGCTTGCATAAAGACTGGTGATTTCTGGTGCTTGCATAACAAATGTGTGACTCTCGCTGAGTCATAGATAGACACCACCTACAAAGGGGAGAAGCAATACCCACACATAAGGATCAAAGTACTCCTCAATATGAAGGCACGGACACAGACACATTGCTAAAATAAAAGAGTAAACAAAAACATGATGAGAAAAGCTAAAAATACAGATAACTGCAGAGAGAGAGAGAGAGAGAGAGAGAGAGAGAGAGAGAGAGAGAGAGAGAGAGAGAGAGAGAGAGAGAGAGAGAGAGAGAGAGAGAGAGAGAGAGAGAGAGAGAGAGAGAGAGAGAGAGAGAGAGAGAGAGAGAGAGAGAGAGAGAGAGAGAGAGAGAGTGCAGCATTTATGTAGTCCCTTTACTTTCCCTAACTTCATTATATCACATACTCTAAACATTACATGCTTTACCTTTACTATGCACTACAAAACTTTTACTGCTATGATTACAAACTTCATTGACTCTTTTCTTCCTATTGTTCTGTCTAAGAAATTCAATAAGCTTCATCATTACTTTTCCATGCCTTCCTCCTTCTATTTTCTTTATTTACACATCCATAGGTCACTTCCACCTTGCAAATAGTGATGGTCAGAGCCCTTCTCCCATTCATTATATAGCATTCACATAAATTAAATTATCTTCTAACTCATTTATTAGTTAAAATGCCAATGGTGTTTCTTGTCTATCATTTACTCATCCCTGTGCGCTTTTAAATATCTTGTGTCAACATGTACCTGATATATGCCCATTTCAGAGAACAAAATCAACAGAATCCATTAAATCATGATTTAACCACAAATTTCAGCTTGGAAATCATAATATCTATCTACTTCTAAAGTGATGTGAAGAGGAAACTTACTTCTCCTCCATGTTGGTGGATAAGTCTCTTCCAGTTATGGAGTGTTTTTGTGTTCACTTCACCATGATAGTCAGCAATGTAGAACACACACCCCACCAGACACAACTCACGAGGCACTGCAATTTCAATAACACCAATTAGAAGATGGTGAAAAATTTAAATGCACTGATAACATATTTTGCGACACATAAAGAATATCACCTTGACATTAAGACTTACTAAGAGGAGCACTACAAATTCCATTGACTTGAGATTAACCCCCTCAATTCATGGTATGTATACACGCATCCTGGTTACCACACATCACCACACACTCCCATCAATTAAATGTATATGTGTGTTTTGCTTAGCACGCTCCACATCCTGTTTAATTCTAGTCTGCCCTAGCAGAGGTATGTTTTCTGACATGGATGGCTCTAAAAAAATAAATAATATGGGTAATAAAATTAAATGCTAATGAACAAAATTTGCTGTGAAAACATAAAAAAAATCTTTATCACACATGCATGTACGCACACACACACGCATGCACCTACACACGCATGCACGCACACACACATAAAGTTATTAATAAGCTAGACCTTGCTACACACACATGCATTGAGAGAGAGAGAGAGAGAGAGAGAGAGAGAGAGAGAGAGAGAGAGAGAGAGAGAGAGAGAGAGAGAGAGAGAGAGAGAGAGAGAGAGAGAGAGAGAGAGAGAGAGAGAGAGAGAGAGAGAGAGAGAGAGAGAGAGAGAGAGAGAGAGACTGTTGCTACACGCATATGTACATATGCACATGTACACACGCACATGTACACACACACACACACACGAGAGAGAGAGAGAGAGAGAGTGTAACTAATTTATTGAGTTTCTATTCAAGAATAGTTGATAGAGTACAAGAGAGAGAGGGATGGGTTGACTGCATTTATTTGGATTTAAAAAAAGGCATTTGACAAAGTGCCACATGCAAGATTACTGTGGAAGTTAGAGGAGAAGGGTGGTTTAAAAGGAAGCACATTGAGATGGATAGAAAATTATTTGAGGGGGAGAGAAATAAGGATGGTAGTTAAAGATATGAAGTCCAAGTGGAGAGCAGTAGAAAGCGGAGTGCCACAGGGGTCAGTATTGGCACCAATACTTTTCCTCATTTATATTAACGACATGCCAGAAGGAGTGAACAGCTACATAAATTTGTTTATGGATGATACGAAACTGTGCAGAGTTATAAAGCAAAAGGAGGATTGTGAAATACTGCAAGAAGACCTAAATAAGATCTGGGAATGGAGTAAGAAGTGGGAAATGGAATTCAATGTGAACAAAAGCCATGTCATGGAAATGGGAAAGAGTGAAAGACGACCTGTGGGAATCTATAAGATGGGAGATGGAGTAGAACTGGAGAAAGTCAAAAGGAAAAGGACTTAGGAGTGACGATGGAAGAAAACAATCAACCAGTAAGCCATATTGATAGAATTTTTAGAGAAACATATAATTTGCTAAGGAATATTGGAGTAGCATTTCACTACATGGACAAAGAAATGATGAAGAAATTGATAAGTACTATAATAAGACCCAGATTGGAATATGCAGGAGTAGTGTGGACCCCTCATAAAAAGAAACACATAAGGAAATTGGAGGCTACAAAAATGGCTACAAGAATGGTTCCAGAATTTGAAGGGATGACATATGAGGAGAGACTAAAGGCTATGGATCTACCAACCCTGGAACAAAGAAGGAGAGAGGAGACCTGATACAAGTTTATAAATTGATCAACGGAATGGACCAAGTGGATAATGAGAAACTGATCCTGAGAGAAGAATATGACATCCAAGCACAAGATCGCATAGTAAAAAGCTGAGAAAGGAAGATGTCTGAGAGATATTAAAAAATATAGTTTCCCGCAGAGATGTATTGAGACGTGGAACAGTTTAGATGAAGAAGTAGTGTCTGCGACGAGTGTGCACACTTTTAAAGTAAGATTGGATAAGTGTAGATATGGAGATGGGGCCACACGAGCATAAAGCCCAGGCCCTGTAAAACTACAACTAGGTAAATACAACTAGGTAAATACACAAATGAGTGCACATCCAGGGAAGAAGAAGAAGAAGAAGAAGAAGAAGAAGAAGAAGAAGAAGAAGAAGAAGAAGAAAAAAAAAAAAAAAAAAAAAAAAAAAAAGTTTTGCAATAAAGTTACTTGACTATTTGGTTCAGTCTGAAGACAGAATCATTGTTAGATACAGTAATAGTATTCAAAATTTCACGCCCTCTTAAAACTGGTCTACAACATGAACGCTTGTGCTCTCTCTGCTTGCTCTTTCCTCTCACACATGTAACTTAAAACAACTCGCCGCTCTCCTCCTCTTCTCTCTGGGGATCTCAGCTTCCTCAGAGAATTCCTACAGGTCACACATCTTCCTCTCTGTCTGATCTTTTCTCATTGGGCCAAATATGTCTATCTCGTCACCTGCTTGTTTTTTTTTTCTTCCTTTCTTCTCACTGGCCTGAATCTATTCCAGCTTCCCCATTGGTGATCTTCCTTCCTCTGTTCTCTGATCCACTAAGCCACAAAAATACTGTCCATGCATATCTCTCTCTCTCTCTCTCTCTCTCTCTAATTCCTGGATCAATCTTGGCTTACTCACTCATTTGTGCCAGTCTCTCACTCAACTCTCAAGGCTCATGTTGGCACCTTACTTTCACTAAATATTAATTGCACATTTACCTCATCACCTCAAATCAAGATACTATTGTCAAAGCCATGCTATATATCAAGTGTTATAATCATCAAATATAAGGCTAAGCATCAGAGAGTGTTTATCAACCCCCCCCATGACTTGTAACACCCTCAAAAGACTACAAAAGTCTCCAGCCTCTCACTCCAAGCCACAGCTACCAATATCAACTCCAGCAGTGACAAATATTCTACTTCTCATCAGTACAAGTGGTAACAACAGGTCTCTTCTCTACACATTAGCACAGTGGTGGGTAGCGGCGCTCTTCACATTGATACAGGTGATAGCAACGGCAGTTCTCCTCAATACAAGTGGTAAAAGCGGTTTCTACACATTAGTATACTGGGGCAAGAGTTATTAATATGCTCTTTTATGCACTTCATGAATTTGTGTAAAGAATTGCTACAATAAAAAGTAGTGTAATTATTTCAGATAATTGGGAACATTACAAAACATTCGACAAGAAACATTCTCATAAGACAACTTACACATGAAGCTGGTGTCGTGTCCAACGAGGTGAGGCCGAGGATAGTGTGGTGCAGCAGGAGCCATAACGGGAGGAGGAGCAGCAGGATGTGAAGGTGGTGGTGGACGAGGGTAACCATGGCCAGGCACCACACCAGCAGGTGTGCCTGGTACAGATGGCCGCACCAAGTTGTTGGTGACAGTGCCAGTGATGTTCCCAAGAGCTCTACGTTGGTACACCAACACTGCCTCGCCACCAGGCACTAGAAGAATTAAAGGATGAATACTGTGCCAGAAAGATGAGCAGAAATTATACTTAAGCAAGGAGTAGCCTAAAAGAAAATATTATAAAGAAAAGTAGCCATAAAATCATAAATGACCATTCAGAGAAATATATTATGTTGGTTACATTAACTTAGCACACAGACAGACAAGGCCAAAATGATCATGATGATTGATAGTGATGAAGACAAGTGAATATATCAATGTTGTTACCTTGAACAGCTTCTTGTGGCATGCCAGGCTTCTGCACAACATGTGCAGGAACTTCCATAGGAGTCTGAGAGGCCTGGGGAGTTTGAGGGGCCTGAGGTGGAACAGCTCCTTGGTGAACCCCACCTGCCAGTCGATTGGTGAGGTGTATGGCTAATGCTGTTTTTGTCTTTGGATTCACTAAATTTTGTTGATTGACCAAATTTGGAGGCACAGGAGAACCCTGAATGGGAACAGTATGAGTCATCATAGGACCATCAGGACGCTGGATGGGGGAATGGCCATGTGGAGAAGCAAGGGGCGATACATGTGGTGTGAGCTGTTGCTGTGGTGTTAGTTGACCACTGGCCACCATATGAGGTGAACCTTGGCCAGGAGACACCACCCCTGCAGGCTGACATCCAGGGTAACCTTGTGGGATCGGTCGACCTGATATTGGTCTTCCATGGGAAGGCATGGGAAGATACTGTGGCCCCTGCACAGCTGGCTGCTGACCAGGTGGTTGTCCAGGTTGTGGCTGTTGCTGCCAAGCATGAGGGGACTGTTGGGGAGTGCCTACTTTCTGCTGTTGTTGCTGCTGCTGTTGCTGTTGCTGTTGTTGCTGCTGCTGCTGTTGTTGTTGCTGCTGCTGTTGCTGCTGAAGAATTTGTTGCCGCTGAATTAACTGTTGCTGCTGCTTTCTCAATATAAAGTATGTTACCACTTGCCTTTCTTTGGAATCCAGCCGTGTTAGGTATTCACTTCGTTGGGCATTGTCTAACTGTTGAATGTGCCTGAAATGGGCAGGAATCCTTTGTATGAGCTGAGAAGCATCTTGGTGAGTCAGGTGTGGGAAGTGCTGACATAACTGCTGTATTTGTAACTGAAGCTGCTGCATGTGCTGAGGAAGTAAACCATGAGGACTTTGCTGCTGATTAGGAGCAGGTGGAGCTTGAGGCCTCATCCCTCCTTGTTGGGGAGGTTGCTGTTGTGGTTGCTGCTGCTGCTGCTGTTGTGCCTGCCACCCTGGCTGCCCTACAACCAGCCGTGTGCCAGGAGGATGCTGTCCCTGGTACTGAGGCTGACCTTGACCAGGCCAACCAGGTCGAACCCCTTCACCTGGAGTGCTGGGTGTTCCAACAGGAGGTGCACCGGGACCCTGTGCCCGCATCTGATTGGCTGGATAGTTAACACCAACAGTGCCTGGGGCTACAGAAGTCATGGTGGGTCTTAGGCCAGGAGTAGCTGGAGTTCCACTTGGCCATGTGGAAACTGCAGTGCCAGGTGCAGGTGGGGTTCCTGGAGTGTGCATGTTGGGGCCAGCAGGTGCATAGCGAATACCTTGTTTGTACTGAAAAACAAAATGTAATATTTATATTTTGTTAAATGTGATAATTTTTGCTTACATCAACATCATTAAATTACTTTTCCTGAGAACATCAATGTCACTCCTTTTTGATAAACTGTGGGGTTTCAAGTCAAAGTATTCTCTTCTCAATCAGCAATTTAAAAAGGCTACTCAGACTTCTAATTTAACACATTATATGGCTACCAACAATCACAATTCCTCACCTGAGGACCAGGAGGCTTTCCTAATCTAGGTTTTCCTCTTGCTTGTTGTTCCTGTTGCTGCTTTTGGTGAAGCTTTTGAAGGAATGTTTGACGATCATTTGGAGTCATCATCTGCAACTGCTGTGGCGTTACTCCTTGAGGAAGGCGCACAACTGCACCTGGTATGGCAACCTGGTGAAATATACAGTATAAATTATGATGAAACAGAAACATTACAAAAGATTAACAAAATTTGATGAGCTTATATACCATGCATTCTTCATGAAGTTACTAACTGACCACTTGACTATTTCCAACTGTACTTATGGAAGATGTTTTAAATGTGTGTATGGATGTGTAAATTAATACTGAGAGGAAGACGAGGCAGTATTTTGGCTACATCTCTCTCTCTTAAGACCATTTGCCTAAAATATAGAAATCTTACTAGAATCCTTACAACAATGACCAAATATCCAAATATCTTACTGAGTGAACTTGTTGGTTTGGCATAGTGCTGGGCATGCTGGGTGAGGGCACTGCTCCTGGTGCCACCTGTGACACTGCTCCTGGGGAACGCACAGTAGGGCCGGTCATTGTGAGGGGCATGGTGGGCACTCGTGGTCCTGGTCCAACTACTCCTGGGAGTCCAGGGCGAGTAGCAACTGGAGGAGTTATCCTGTTGGGAGGGGTGGCTCGACATGTGGTAGGTGGGGTGGTTCGAGCAGAAATTGGTGGAGTTGCACGGGGATTTGCTGGAGGAGTTGCCCTGGAAGGTGTAGTGGGTGTTCCAGGTGCTCCCCGGGAAGCCACAACAGAGGCTGCCTGGGTGGTGATAGGGGGAGTGGCTCTGGAGATGGGAGGGGTGGCACGCGATGTGTTCGGGGGAGTGCTGCGGTTGGGAGTGGGAGTTGTTGTCCGAGATGGATTTAAAGGTGCTCTCACAGGATTTGGATGGGGTGCTCGAGATGCACCCTGTAGATTGGGACGAACAGTGTTTGGAGGAACAAGATGTGGTGGGGCAGGTCCTACAGGTCTCAAGGCAACACCTACAAACAACAAAAATATACGAATAAGAACAAGATATTGCATTTCAAAAATTTCAATATGATTATTCAATTCCAACATTGGATTTCAAGAACAGTAATTTTACTCTTTTTCATCGATCTGTTTTGATTCTTGTCCTATGGCAGTGGTTCTCAACATTCCTGTCTCCAATCCCCTTTCATGAATTCTTAATAATCACATGGCTCCCCTTTATTTATCTCTTAAATCCCACCAAAACATCGCACAATCAATCACAATTTTGCACACATATATTCACACTTGCACATGCATACGTAACAATATTGTGTACTAAGTTTTTTAACCAAATTAATCCATAAAAAGAAGAAAATTTTCTTTTGCCAGGACAGAATTATGCAATTTTTAAAATTCAGAATTAAAAAAGTCAATTAGAAATGTCTGATTTGCAACAATCTGGAATGGCCCCGTTAAATTCTTGCCATGGCTACCAGGTAGAGAACCACTGTCCTATGGAATTCAATGATAACGTGAACTACTAAAAGAAAAAAAACATAACTATTTCTTCCTGTCTCAAGTATTATTTGGTAGACAGATTCTACCAAGATGAACCATTATCTGTCAATATAATACTCCATTTCTTCCTTATTGTATCAAGCCTAAAAACAGAATTAATAGAAATTCTCTAACCTTGAGGCATCATTACTGGAGGGACATCCGGTTGTGTAGAAACTGGCATATTTGCTACAGGATGTTGATTGACAAGTTGGGCAGGAGTTGTGACAGGCATGGTGGCAGATGCCTCTACAATCTTTGGACCAATGGCTGAACTTGTGGTCTGAGGATGCTGTGTTAAGTCAGTCAAGGTCTTGTTGATTGGAGGGGACTGAGATGAGCCAGATGTAGATGGCTGGCTGTTCAGATGACCGGTAATCTGACCTGAATTTTGAGCTGCTAACCCTTCACTTGATGTTTGGACTGACTCTTTGGAGGTAGTAGTTGGCTGAGGTGTAACTGGGGGTAAAGATGATGGAGGTAGTGGTGATGTCACAACTTTAGCTGAGATGGGAGCTGTTAGCGGAGTTTTGGGCTTATCTTGAGAAACAGCAGTGGTGGCAGTAGCAGCAGCAGCAGACATCCGAGTGGTCATAGTGGGTTTAGTGCTTGGCTGCCTCCATGTTTGAGAGCTCTTCAGCTGGTCAAGCAGGGAGATGCCTTTCTTACTGTCTTCTTCCTCATCACTAAATTCAATAGCATCAAATAATGACTTCTTCTCAGCTTCCTTTTTTCTCAGGGCTTCCTTTGCCTTTGCTTCCTCAATCTTCTGATTCTCCTCTTCTCTTTTCTGCTCTTCCTTCCTTGTCTGTCTCTTCTTTTGTTCTCTGACTGGTCTCGACTGTGGTTGTGGTACTTGGCTGGCAAGTGACTTTGGCAGTTTTAAAAGACGGGGATGATACTCAGTTTCATCAATTCTGCTTCCTTCTTCAATACAATCTGGCACCCAATCTGGAGTCACAATAGTGATGTCCTCCTCATTCTCTAGTGCACATTTGTATTTTGCCTGTTGAAAGTAAATACATGCAATGCAATAACTTTTGCATGCAATAACTACTAATGTTCTTAAAAAATATTGGAATTATTAAAACTAAAAGGGCAGAGCATAACTACAATAGTTGACACAGGCTAAGCTGATTAGAAGCCACCCCCACTATCTCCTGAACTTCTTCAAAAGAACAGTTGACTGGTGGTAAAACCACTTCTCCAAAGTTTTATATAAAAAAAGAAAAAAATTCCAATAATTTTACCAGTTGGCCTTACCTTGAACTGGATTTTTAAAAATGTCAATGATAAATTGTGTTGTAAAGAAATAATTTTGGGTTAATTATGAGCACAAGTGGGCAGACATATTTGGGTGTTGGCAAGAATGAAAACATAAGGAGGCAAGATGAGCAGCACATAAGGCAGTCTGATGGTCATTGTGGTACTGAGTGGCTGTCAAAGCTGTATCCACTTGTGATGACTCACTGCTTTTGGGATATTTGTGAGCTTTGGTGTCCTGCTTTGGTATACTAGTGTCAGTGTGTTTGCGGAGGATTTGCTGTGGCTACCATATGAGGCTGAAGGGTGTCTCGTGATTTGGTCTGTCTGGGAATATCCACAACATGAAATAGCGAGGTGACCACTGTTGCTTATTATTATTACTCTGAGGCAGACCTGGTTTTACTTGGATGGAGGTTGATGTGATTAAATGATCAAGTTTATATAAATAACTTACATTTGCTTCCAAATTTTCTCAAGAGTTGATACAACCAAAACCAGTTCATGGCAACACTAACTGATAAGATGATTTGTACTAGCCAACAGCTATCATTGTTCATGATAGATGTGAATAAAATAAAAATTACATAATAGTGTTTGGGAGGAATCAAATAAGGTTATAATGCTCTGCTTTCTGCTTTAGAATATCATGGAAGAATTTTGCCATATATCAAAACTGATAAGTCACTCCTTGAAATGCAAACCTGACACTTGGAGTGATAAGGCCAAGATGATTACCAAGGCATAAAGTAACTTTAGTTGGTTTTAACCATTCTGCCACTATCATGCTATATACATATCTTCATTATTCATGAGGATCAGAGCTAAGAAACAAACTCTCTTTTTCTGATGGCTTTGTGAATACTCACCCCATCAGGTTTACCCACAATAAGATGTGTACAGGACTTATTCAGTTGAAGTGAAAACTGTCCTCCATGGTATGTTATCATGCCCCACACAGACAGGGTGTCTGCATATGGAAGTTGAGACACACATGCTGTAACTCCTGAGAAAATCTGTGTTGTGTCAGGGGAGAAACCATTCCAGCTGTATAGTTTAATTAAGGAAATTAAGACATGTTCTAATCTTTAAGGGGGATGATGTAATGAACAGAAAATGTAGTCTGGAAGAAAATATTAAAGATTACACAGGCAATTTAATGCATCACATCACACCACAATTATGCGGAGAAGATTCAGATTAACAAAAATATCTAAAAGGATACGGCAGCTGTTTTCCACATTTAACTGAGAGAATAACCCATCTCTCATTCACCACTGGTTTTTCATAGATATCCTTTACTTCTCCAATATCATTTTCATTTGGATCTTCTCCTGTGATAAGGTGGGTCATATAGTCCGTGATGTGGGCATCCTGCTTGGCTCCTCCATCCGTCAAAAGTTTCAATACCTACAGAAGAATGTTTAAGAGATAAGTAATAACAACACACAATGCATATTGTGTTGATACATTCTTGTAGTGTGGTTTAGTTTTAAACCATTTCTGGTCTTTTGTAAAAAGTGTATACACACAAATTAAAATATGGTAACAAAATATTGAGTATAAAAAACAAACAAAACAGCAGTACGGTAGCTACAAGCAACTATAACAATTAACATAATAAAACAATTATAAAGTTCATTAACTTTCACAGTGTACTATACTTTTTTAGTATCCATTATTAGTACCATGAAACCAACAGATCTTATGAAAATCAGACCTGTCAAAAAATTACAAAACATCTGATGGTGTTATATAAATTACCAAAGGAGAATGATCTCATTTACTTACTAAAAGGAAATTATGCCAGTAAATTACTAAGCAAAAGCAATCACAGTTTTTTTTTTTTACATCAAGGCCTATAGTGCCTGCAGACACACTTAAAGAGTGTATGGGAAGCGCTGTTCAGCTTTTGCCCATTAGTGGTGCAGGCAATTTTACATTTAGTGGTACCCATATTAGGGCCCATATCACCCCCGAAGCTCATCTTAGGTGTAACCACCTAGAATCTGGGTATCATGGTGACATGTAGGTAACTTTAAATCATTTGACAAATGGCAAACTGTTTAAGGCTGTATGTGGTGGGATTCGAACCTATGTGTGGATGTCTGCCTGATCCCACGCTCACCACCTTATCCACTATGCCACAATTAGGGAGCGTTGCGTAAAGACAAACAAGACACTGAGCAGGCTTGAGACGAACTGTGACAGTATCAGAAACAGGTTACCACAGTTCAAACACATAGTGGAATATGAAAACCTGATATGATATCCTTGATGGAGACCTGACGTATACCTGTAAACATACTAAACAATGCTTTGTAATATCTATCTATCTATCTATCTATCTATCTATCTATCTATCTATCTATATATATATATATATATATATATATATATATATATATATATATATATATATATATATATATATATATATATATATATATATATATATATATATAAACACATATTTGTTGATTTTAGTTAAAACAGCCTAAAACAAGTCATCTTCCTTCTCCACCATGTCCTCCTGGCCAATCTTTTCCAGCCATAGCCATTTCTTAAGAAGAAAAACAAAAAAATTTTTTGTTCCTGTTAAAAGATGCAGTAAGTCACAAAAAATTGGTGGTGCACCTTTCCTTGGTCCGATTTATTAAAAAAGTTTGCGACTTTCGACTTTGTGACTTCAAAATTCATGGTGCAGCAAATTTGCAACTCCGTGTCACAACATCCAGTTCGGAAGTTCATTACCACAACATGTGTCACAAGTCACTGACAAGGGCTTATCGGAAACATTAATGCAAAATTGAAAAGTACAAAAGGGGGCAAAATATTTTGTACAATCAGTAAAATATTTACCTTATGAGGAATGCCTCAAGACGCTGGGCTAAGCACAATTAGAACACAAGTGAAAAAGAAGACTTGACACTGAGGTGTTAAAAATTTGGCACTGTCCCTGAGAAATGCGCTCGCCTCAATTCCGGCTCCCACTTTGCAGCTCCTCCACCTAGCTGATCTGACGCTACATATATGAAGCCATGCTATTGGTTAGAGAGAGAGAGAGAGAGAGAGAGAGAGAGAGAGAGAGAGAGAGAGAGAGAGAGAGAGAGAGAGAGAGAGAGAGAGAGAGAGAATATGGTACCGAATAAGGCAGCGTTTCTCAACCTTTTTACCCTTGCGTAACCCTTAAAATACATGACATGTCTCAAGGAACCCCTACGCAAAAAAAAAAAAAAAAAAAAAAAAAAGATTATATACCATATATCTTTCATTTTATGTGACGTCAAATCAGCTGGGAGGAGGAGCTGCAAAGGGGGAGAAGAGAATCGAGGCAGGACAGTGCCCAAAATTCTACTAGCATTGGAAAACAAATCAAAACAATTTTTTTTTCAAATCAACAGCATGAATATCAGAGGACATTCTAAACACCCCATACAAAACAGGCTAACAGACGAAAAACACTTTGTCATAAAAGTATAAATGAATGGAACACCTTGCCACAAGTTGCAAGTACCACCTCTTGTAACACCTTCAAAGGACTGAACCAACACATATACCAGATGGAAATGGAGGAAGTCAATGGGATATATGTAGATCATTAATGAACTAGTGATTTTTAATGTTGAACCTAAGTACCCGGCTGGAAGGGCAGGGGAGGGTTGTGTTGTGACATGGCAATATTCACTCCGGCGCCACCACCACACCAAGCAGGCCAGAAATACTCAAGCCGCTCAGGAATCAAAGGAAGGGATGCCATAGGATCATGCACAAGTAACAAGAGCCTCCTATAGCTATAATACCCGTAGTACCCAAACACAACTCGCTGGCTGGCACCATACCGTTTATATTTCGGCAATATTAATGATACAGAGCCATATCAATACAATTAGATTGACCTGAACACTTACCTCTTGGAATACATTTCCTGTGACATGAAACCTCACACCTTTGAAGAGCTCATCCGACACTTTAAGCTTTGCAATATCACTACTAATATCCATCCTCAGTGTCTTGTTTACATCGCTGCCTCTCCACCCGCGCCCCGCGCCCCGCGTCCTCCGCTACCGCCAGGTGGCGCCAAAGCTGAGCCGCGCCGCCATCCCCGCCAGTTTTTAAATGTTCCTTTTACTTGTAGAGTACATCAATATCTTTTCTTTATTGATATTTAGATCAGCTTCTTGTCATTCTTCTGCTATCTATTCGCCATCTATTGTTTCTTCCTTTGTCATGGTTGGAATCAGACCATCATCTGCAAAACATAATAAATAAATAAATAAATAAATAAATAAGTAAATAAATAAAAAAATAAAATAAATAAATACATAAACACATAAATGAAAAATACACTTATTATGAGAATTTAACTTGATATCCCTATTCATCCTCCAGCTTTTCCATTATCTCATAAATCACTGATTTGAGCAGGTTTGTTGCAGTGTATCGTCATTCATTGCCTCTCGTTATTTCCACCTCCTTATCACCGATCTGCACCCATATATATATATATATATATATATATATATATATATATATATATATATATATATATATATATATATATATATATATATATATATATATATATATATATATATATATATATATATATATATATATATATATATATATATATATATATATATATATATATATATATATATATATATATATATAGATAGATAGATAGATAGATAGATAGATAGATAGATAGATAGATAGATAGATAGACAGATAGATAGATAGATATAGATATAGATATAGATAGATAGATAGATAGATAGATAGATAGATAGATAGATAGATAAATAGATAGATAGATAGATAGATAGATAGATAGATAGATAGATAGATAAATAGATAGATATAGATAGATACAGATTATACAGTGCACATCGGTGATAAGAAGGTGGAAATAACGAGAGGCAATGAATGACTATACACTGCAACAAACCTGCTCAAATCAGTGATTTAATGAGATAATGGAAAAGCTGGAGGAGGATGAATAGGGATATCAAGTTGATTTCTCATAATAAGTGTATTTTTTAATTTATGTATTTATGTATGTATGTATTTATTTATTTATTTATTATGTTTTGCAGATGATGGTCTGATTCCAACCATGACAAAGGAAGACACAACAGATGGTGAATATTGCGGGACTCGCGTTCGCAGGCGTATGTCACTCGACCTATCCCTAAACCTTTTGGCCTTCGAGTCGCAAATCTCATGACGGACTTATCTATCGCCCCCACTCCTGTCTACTCTTTCCGGCTCCCACGAGTTCGTTATTGGCAGCTTCCTGTTGTGTCATTATGCCCTCCTGCCATGGATGGCAAGAAGGATTTCCCACCAGCTCTGTCCCACACACGGTTTTTAGAACACGTTTCTACTCATTCTGATGACATCCCTGTTTTTACTAATGGTTCCAAGTCAGATGCAGGTGTTGGGTTTAGTGTGGTTTTTCCCTCCTTTTACCGGACTGGTAGCCTTCCTTCAGCGGCATCTGATTTTACTGCAGAGTTGTCTGCCATAGTCCTTGCTTTACAGTTAATTTTTACCCTCCCGCTTTCGTCTTTTACAATTTTTAGTGATTCTCGCAGTACTCTTGCTGCTCTCTCCTCCTCTATTATTTTCCCCAAACCATTGGTTTTATCAGCTTTGGATTGGCTTTATCTGCTTAACAACAGAGGATATTATGTTGGGTTCTGCTGAGTCCCTGCTCATGTTGGTGTTCCTTGGAATGAGCAGGCAGACCGCTTTGCCAAAGAGGCGTCAAGTCGCGCTCCATCCCCTGCCCCTGTACCGTTTGGAGAAGTTTTCCAATGTATTCGTGTGGCGACCGTTGCAGGTTGGCAGAGGAGGTGGCAAACGGGTGTTGCCACCTCGAAAATGGGAAAGATCACCAGTTCCGTTTTCCATGACTGGACATAGACGCACACCCGCAACCGTCGCACACAGATTTTATTAAAGTGGCTACGTATCGGTCACACATATATTACACAAAGATATCTCCTGACAAGAGACCCTCAATCATACTGTGATGACTGCCTGGTGCCGCTCACCTTGCGGCACCTGCTGAATGAGTGCCCTACTTGATACACCGCTACCTCTACCGGTGTCGAGGTAGAGATAGCGATGTCTACTATCTCTCACAAGTCCTTGGACCAGCATGTCTGGCTCCAGGCCATGATGTTTTTGGGTACTTGGGAGAGGCTGGCTTCCTCCCCAATTTTTAAATTTTATTTTGTTTTATGCATTTTAATGTTTTATTTCGTTTTGTTGTATTTTTAGTTACTTTTAATTTAATTGTTTTTAATTGTTTTTAGTTAGTTTTTTATAAACTATTTGGTTTTATTAGTTTTTTTTTTATAAACTATATGGTTTTATTAATAAATCGTAGAGGCGCCATATGACCTAAGTTGTTGCGGCGCCTAACATTAAAACCAACCGACCTCATGTTTCCAGACACAGAGAATGAAGCACCAAAATAGATAAAAGAAAAAAAAACACCAGATGTCTTTACATAGAGCATTGGTTGTATCTTCATTCAAACCGCCCACCATTACGGTGGCGGAGCCAGGCCAACATCCACCTTCTTCCTCCCCGTGTCAACTCGTCATTATTTCCTTAAATTTCAAGTGTTTCCCAAGAATTTTTAGCTGTTTTCCACCTGAAATGCATATATTGTAGTAGAAAGAGAAAGTGAAAGCGTGCGTGCTTTGGGGTCCGAGGGGTCTCCAAGCTCACGGGTTCGAATCCTGTCCACGGTCCGAGTGTAGGTTGGGCTTCCTCACTCGAGGCAACGGTTTCCTAGCGGGTGGATTTTGAGGTAGGAGGTACCCCAAAAAGTATCCCCTTTAGCCCAGAAATTCCCGTGAGAAGTACACACGGTATAAATAAAAAAAAGGAAACGTGGAATGGAATTGTGTGAGTGTAGTAGTAATGGTGGTGGTGGTGGTAGTGGGTTTTGTTGTTATTGTTGTTGTTGTTGTTGTTGTTGTTGTTGTTGTAGTGGTGGTGGTGGTGGTGGGGGTAGAGGTGGTAGTGGTGGTAGTACTGGTATTATTATTATCATTATTGTTATTATTATTATTATTATTATTATTATTATTATTATTATTATATTATTATTATTATTATTATCATTATTATTATTATTATTATTATTATTATTATTATGGTTATTATTTTCATTATTATTATCAGTAGAAGTAGTAGTAGTAGTACGTAGTAGTAGTTGTAATAATAGTAGTAACAGTAGCAGTGGTAAGTGCAACAACAGGAGCAGCAACAACACTATCATTATTACTGTTATTGTGTGTGTGTGTGTGTGTGTGTGTGTGTGTGTGTGTGTGTGTGTGTGTGTGTGTGTGTGTGTGTGTGAGTGTGTGTGATTCCCCTACGGTCGTATGGTGGTTATCTAGCGAATCGCTAACCTATGGAGGGCTCAGGGCCGGTACTTATAGATATGTACGTAGCATTTCTTAACATTTTTACCTAAAAGGGCCAATTTAGAGTTCACAAAAACCTATCTTTGTAGTATACTACTACTACTACTACTACTACTACTACTACTACTTTTACTACTATTGCTACTACTGCTGCTGCTGATACTGCTGCTGCTGTTACTACTACTACTACTACTACTACTACTACTACTACTACTACTACTACTACTACTACTACTACTATATTCTATTACTACTACTACTACTACTACTACTACTACTACTACTGCTTTTACTATTACTACTGCTACTACAACTACTACTGATAATAGCAATAATGATAATAATAATAATGATAATAATGATAATAATAATAATAATAATAATAATAATAATAATAATGATAATAATAATAATAATAATAATAATAATAATAATAATAATAATATAATAATAATAATAACAACAATAATAATAATAATAATAATAATAATAATAATAATAATAATAATCTGATCTGTGTGTGTGTGTGTGTGTGTGTGTGTGTGTGTGAGAGAGAGAGAGAGAGAGAGAGAGAGAGAGAGAGAGAGAGAGAGAGAGAGAGAGAGAGAGAGAGAGAGAGAGTGTGTGTGTGGGGGAGTGGGGAAGGAGGGAGTTAGATATAAGTGATAGGGAGAAGTATGAGAAATGTAGTAGTGGGGAGTGGGGCTGGGGGGGGGGACATGAAGTGGGGTTGAGAGTGGAGGTGTGGCCTAATACACGTCACGAGTTCTGGCCAATGATACTTGTCTATTAGAATATCTTGAGTCAACATATCGCTCTAGCGGCCATATTCAGAAACGCCTTGCCTTTTCACCACGACAATTTTTCAAGTCCCATTTAGACAACTAGCTGGGTTTTCAAGACAGTTTTTCCTTATGATCAATTAGAAATCTTGCCAGTCCATCACCAAAACCATAAAAATACCCTTAAAAACATGAGTATCTTCAATTAGAACCTTTGGCAATAGTCGTCGTGAGAATGCAAAGCTCTATAGGTAAGACAAAGGGTAGGAAGGCTTTTTTTTTTTTTTCAAGTAGGGAGCTGTCTGTAAATGATTAATTCAATTCTACATAGTGTTTTTTCTTACTGATGGTAAAGAAAACATCCTTGAAAACCAACTACATAATTTCCACTCAGGGATTTTAAAATGATTTGCGATAAATTAACGAAATATTTTAGAATACCACCCTAGTTCTGACAGCAGTACTGCCACCACAACCACAACCACCATCACAACCACCACCATTATTACCACTACTACCATACTCCTCATTTCTCCTTCTCACACTGGATCCTTTTACCGTTTTGAATCTGCATCTCACAGTCACGGTGTAAGTTAAACCATTGTTGCATAGATTTATTTTCATCAGCGGAGTCTGTCGCTTCTTTTTCTTGCATTTCTGGAGTCATCAGTCTCACTTGATTAAAAATTCCCTCCCAAATGATTGTCTCTGTTATTGCTTTTCTCATCTTCCTGGTCCCTTAAACGTTTCTATCTGTTTTGGTTACTCTACTTAACGATAACTTCTTAATCTGTTCTTCCTACCCTTTGTTTTGGCACCTAATTCCTCTCCTTTTATCATTCCTCTCTCTCTCTCTCTCTCTCTCTCTCTCTCTGGTAATGAACAAGGTACATTTTATTTCTTCTCTACATCAAATATGAACTTTCTTTTTCCAAGCGCCTCCAGCCCCATCAATTCCGTCACCCTTGTCCTCCGCTGGTCGCCTTGCTGTGATGGAGAAAGTTAGTGGAGGTCACTATAAAATGATTTTTTTTTTCTCTCATCTTCACTTTACTTTTTGAAAATTTTCCCCCTCTCCGTTGTTGACGTCTTTTCCACCATGGTAAACTTAAATAATTCGAGCTCGCTTACACAAGTTAGGCCGTGCGACCTCCCTCACCCCTTCTCTCTCTCTCTCTCTCTCTCTCTCTCTCTCTCTCTCTCTCTCTCTCTCTCTCGGGCTGGGCTGGTGTCGGAGATAATGACGTTGATAATGATACTGGTAAAAAAAATGACCTCATTATTTTGACTTAGAAACTTTAAACACCTGTATTATATGTATGTGTGAGTCTCTCTCTCTCTCTCTCTCTCTCTCTCTCTCTCTCTCTCTCTCTCTCTCTCTCTCTCTTTCGTGTGTGTCCTTTTCATTCCAACCTGTTCCTCTCTTCTTCTCCCTCCTTTCCTTGCCCTCCTCGCTCTCCGCACCGCCACGTCTGTTCTCTCAGATAGCACTGCTCAGGTTCCTTCCTCCTGCGGCCTGAGAGTCTTCTTCCTGAATGCCCAAGCCAGGCCAAGTCTTCCCCTTCCATCACGCACGGATGTGACGACAGTTTCTCCCTTTATTTTCAGTTGTTATTTTGCTTGTTTTCTTCCACAATCTTTTCTTTTTTCAGTTTCTTTCCTCTTCCATGTTTTTTTTTTCATTTTTCCTTTCTCTCCTTTCACTACTGCTGCTACTACAGCTACTCCTTCTACTACTAATATAGAGTTATGCCATCTTTATAATAATGGTTACTTCTTCGGATGTCATACAGGGCATTCATTTCCCATCATCCCGTGCAGAGATAAGTGGCGCGCAGACGAATGGAGTTCACGGGTGTCAACACAGATGTTGTCCGTCTTGGTAACTCGCAAATAATAAGGTTATTCTTATTTCTCCGGTTCCAACTCCTTGTTTCTTTTCTTTTAGTACTATTTCTTTTTTCATATTCTGTAGTTGTAGTAAAGTGATTGTTTCCTTTTCGGCTGTTCCAACCAGATGTCGCTAAAACGGATCACATGTTACTAACTTCGTCTTTTACTTCTGCTAAATCTGTATGTTTTATTTTCAGTGTATTCATCGCCTTTATATTGATCGTTCTCTCTTGCCCTTATGTGTTGGAGCTTTACCATAGATTTTGAAATCCACCGGTGTTTGAAATTGTCTTGCATTCATTTGTACAGTCATATCCAATCCTGTGTAGCTGGTAACTCATGGTAAACTGGCCAAACTTAGAAATAGCCAGCTGTACTGCATCTCTCTCGATCTTAATTTCTGAACAATCATAACCTTAGAAAACCTGTCAAGTGGTAGTTTCTTAGCATAGTAGGACTCATGATTAAGGGGAGTATTTCTAAACATAGAGAGAGTGGGGTCATCCTCCTCGCCTCCTGACCGTGGTGATGCTGTGTGAAATTGTGCGTAGTGCTCGGTAGCGCGTCCCATGATCAATACAGTCACGCAGCCAAAAATAAGTCCCGTGCACCTTGACTGATCAGTGGTTGCATGATGAATGATCCCTGACCTTTGTCACTTGTGGAAGTTGAGCAAATACTGATGCCGCACTCAAGCCAGTCTTCATAAACGTTTTCCTCTCTCATGGCCTGTATTGGGAGACGATTCGCTCTCTCATCACGACTGTTTTCAAAGGCCACACAAACGATTTGCCGAATTTTTAAGAGTGCTTCTCCTGATAATAGCGTAGAAATCATGTTGATATGTCACTGGAATCTTAAAAAAAAAACACCTTTGAAATAAGTATAACCTCAACAAGGGCCTTTTGGAAGTAGTCAAGAAACGTTCAAGAATTTTCGAGGAGTTTTCAAGATCACAGAGATAATCGCCCGGGTTCACATGAGTGTTTTTCATATCCATCTTGTTGATCTGTCACTAGAACCATAATCACTGATACATGTCCTTTCCATGTAACTTCAACAAGAGCCCTTGGAAGGTAATTGAGGTGCGGTTAGAGGTGTTTCAGAATATGGCACTCATTGTTAAGAACGTGGTGAGTTACAAATTATGGGTGTGAGGCAGATTAATCTTATGTGGAACCGAGTGTTTACCCACTGACAAATCTGAAGTGTAGTTTCTGTGCCTGTGTTACGTGTAATTTATCATCATTTGGGTTCTGTTTCTGCAAGATCCAAAGAGCAAGGTTTCCTGGAACTCAGCAGGCTATTCTCTATTCCTGGCTGGTGATGAATGCTGATTGTCGCCACATGAATTCAGGTTTACTCTTCATACTCGTATCCTCATACTTTAAACCTTAATCGGAAATCTCCTGTGCTCGTTTTCAGCTTGATTTTTTCATCTAATGTTTCTTAAGAGGAGCTCTGATGAAGGAATGATAGGAATATTAATGCCACTGTTTTCACTCCTCACAAATGTGTTCGCGTTCCTCACCAGGGAAAAATTTCCATCGTTTACGAGTCATTGATTTTTTGTGTTCAAACAGCTACAGTAGAAAGATAATCCCAATTTGCTTCTGTTCCTATTAAAATGCATATGTATATTTCAAAATTAAAGAAAATCATCCCTATTCAGTTCAACGTGTTCTTCTATAGGTGACTTCTACATAATTTTACTGAATTACACTTGCACAAAGGTGATCTTGTTTTCCTTACTCAGTATAGTAATCTAAGTAAGTCACCCTTATTCAGTGTAACGTTTTCTTTAGTACTCGATTTCTAAAGTCCCGCTGAATTCTATTTGAACGAAGAAGATAACTTAAATTGCCCTGGATCAGTGTGGTGTTCGTATCGAGAGAAGAGAAATACGAAGACAGCAGTAGCAAGAGTAGTAAGAAGGAAAGAGAGGAAGCCAGCGCTGGAGAGGCAGAGAGAGGGAGGGAAGCAGCCAACCAAACGCACGGAGGGAAGTCCAGAGCAACTATTGGGGAATTATCACTAAGACCATTACGTGCGCTGAGCAGATTAAGACGTCCTTATTATTAGGAAGTTACGGCAGAGTTCTTAGTTTTTTTGTTTTTGTCCTTTGTGTTCCATCCTACACAAAGTCTCGCTGCCGTGCTTCATTCATTGTGTGATGGGAGAACATGGCAATTCTACAGCTGCTGCTACTATTACTACGACTACTAAGTGATACAAAGTTTTAAAAGGGGAAATTTCTCAAGAGTATGATACAGGTGGTTTGGTGGTGATGGTGGTAAAAGTTTTAAGAACAAAGAACATACAAAATAAAGGGAGTTGCAAGGAACCATGAGGCCTACAGGTGACAGTCCCAGCATGAAACATACCTTAGCATGAAGCATACCTTCCTATTGCCTCCTATAATCTTCATCGTTAAATTTATCTAATCTTTCTAATGATTCAACAGTGACAATTTAATTAGTGTCTGCTCCATTCATCAAAGACTATTTAAGAACTAATTTCTTATCTATTCTTTTTTTATTATGACCTAAATTTATCAAGCTTGAATCTATTATTTCTTGTCATATCCTAATTACTATCCCTGAGAATTTTTATTTTTTCCATTTTATCATTGAAAACACTATCAGATCCTCTCTTAATCTACTCTTCTCTAGGGAATGCAAATTTAAACGTTTCGATCTCCTTTAGTTAGATATATTATCAAGATTCCATATATATATTCTCCCTTACTGATTTTAACAGGTCTATTCTTCCTATAATATAGAGACCAGAATTGCACTGTTAGGCTGTTATGGGTGAATGGCTCTTGATGGTCCCTAGTGTCGCCAAAATGGCATTCCGGTGAGTTAAGATAAGGTGAAGTAAGGGAGGGCAAGACACGGTAAGATAAGGTTCGGTAAAGTAGGGTGAGGTGACGTGAGATAAGGTGAGCTAAGTGTTTTCGTTGTCGTAATGAGAGAGGAATAAAATAGAGAAAAGTGACGGTAACTGAAGATCAATAGAAACTGTAAGCACGGGGAGAGAAGGGATGGTCTGAGTAGCTGGGGAAGTTAGTGACACAACTACTGAAGTTTGGCTGTATGTGCGTCGGCTTCTCCAGACAACCGAGTGCGTTATCGTGTTACCTGTTCCTAAGTGCATGTTACCTTGCCTCTGCCGTGACTTAGGGTACAAGCATCACAATCTAATGGATTTACAAGTTGGTATGTACAATAAGTCTTAAAGTTTCAAGGCCATTAACGTCTTAAAGGGAGCCTGGCAGCGTATGACCAAAGTTATTGATGGCACGAAGTGAGGCACAACTCTGCCTTCCGCCGCGTAATTCTTCAGTGTTTGCATGGCGCTTCGTGCTGTTTGCTCCTTGATAAATCATGCACGGAATCTTTGTTGACTCGATTAATAAGTCTGTGTCAAGTACGTTTTCACGTGACCCCCGCACCAATGCCGCCATCGTGCAGGCACACCCGGCGGATCCCTCTGCAGATGGACTTCGGAAGACGCGGGTAAACAGAGCCCGGAGAGGAGATCAGCGCCGATTCACTCCGGTCATCAGTTGCTCTGGCCAGGGCTCAACGCCTGAGGTGTTTGTGACATTGACGCGTCGCAGTTTCTGCAGCAGCGTGACAAAGGACGAGAAGCATCGCCGCTGGGGATTAAAGGCTACAGGGGTACAATGGACATTCCTGACCTTCACATTCAAGACTCTTCCATAATAATTTGACTGATTCAGCTCTTCATGTAACACACTCCTCTCTCAGTCTCCGTGATTCAAGAGACGACAACGAGAGTAGGACAAGCCAGCCCAGACTGCTGTGATCGTCGCCTCCACCTCACACCAATCTGGGGTTATATTATGATATACGTACACTGTTTGTGGTTCCCCTTTTCTTTCACCTTTCTCACAAATTTATTAGATCACGTTCCACTGTAGTGTGAATGTATAATACGATTTCCTTTTATTTCCTCCATTTCTATATCTCACGTGATTATTAGCTTGAGGTTCATTAAGTACTTTTGAATGGTTTCCTTTAATTTTTATTACTTTTTGTTTGTATAAGACTTATACCACCTGATGATCTGAGCAGAGGCGACACAGCCACCACCTTCCCGCTGCTCATCAATTATTATCCTTACACGACTCACACTCAGCCGCATGACAGACATACAAAGGTTAAGCACAATATTTTTAAGGTCAATATTTTCCTCACTTTTAATGGTTCTTCAAATAAACGTACATGGAGATTCTCTTTGGACGAAACTGATACAGGAAAATTTCAAAGTGCGCAGTTTTAGCGATGAGTGGGCGTAGGAAAAAAAACAGGATGATGGTGGGCGAAGGGAGGAGGAAGGGAAGGGGTGACAGTATGTGGGAGGGCAAAGAGGAAGGCTTGGGGAACGTTGTCTAGTGGAATACCAATTACTAGTGCCGCCCACGGTGACAAAAAGCCAGCGGGCACGGCAAACGAACGCCCACACACACATGAAACTGGCAGGAATACTGTCCATTGCGATACCAACATGGAGAGGTAAAAGAGAATGGGTATTTGCTATTGTTTTTACAAGGTGAAGTGTGGAGGGAAATCGCTGACTAGATTGATCACAACGAGGTCGCTTGCAAACACCACAACGAGTCTTTATTGGTTTTGCATTCATGTGGTGACAGCCAAAGAGGCTTACAGTGCAGGCAAAAACACACTAGCTAATCAACTGACTCACTCACACGTTCATACACTTACGAAACAACTAAAAAATAGAAAAATCATTAAATTCGGAATAAATATATTGATATTGGCACTAAAAAGAGTCACAATCTTGTCAAAACACTTCAATAAGACATTTATATTAGCATCAAGAAAAGAGGCAAGACAATTTAACACGCATCATCAATAACTATGCAGAAAATAATTTTGTGCGTGTGTCTATTGTTTATCACATAAGTAACAAAATCTGTCGGTCTCTCAGTAAGGCTTTTGTCTCTCCGCGCCTAAGCTCGTAAGTTTAAGAAATCGAGTGCCACGATCCTCCTGACAAAGATCGACATCTGTGGCATTCGGTTCCCTGTAATTATTCTCCGCAGGTGACAGGTGTGCTATTTACATATTCTAAGTCCACGTTCTCCACATGCCTCTTCCTCACTCTATACTCTATATTCTTCTCTTTATCAATTGTTTCTCAGTCACGCTCCTCCATCCCATATTTCCTTCAACTGTTTGTCTTTAAGTTAGCGTGATAATGCACCTTGCATACATAATCATATTTCATAATTGGGTTAGTAAAGATGATGTTATATAGTCTTTGCAAACATCAGCTTCCTTATTTTCAAGGTAATAACGACATCACTGAAAGATAAAGATTACAAAAATGCCGATTTGCTATAATACCAAAGATAGCATGCATGACGGCACTGTTTGGTTACATAAACATTCAGACAACAGGCTTTAATTTGATGGTGAGGACAGATGTTAGTATAGAAAGAATTTTACTTACACACTATTGTCAAAACTTAATCCACTGGTTACAATTGTTAACATTATTTCATGCCACCAAAAAATATTATTTCAATCATCTGTTATTTTACTGGAACAACATTGTGATAAATATATATGCCTGATACCTTTTTACATTTTTTCTAACTATCGTCACACGGTTTTGAATATTTTCTTTCATACTAAACTCCACGAATGGTATGATGGTGTTACATTGGCACTGAGAGGCACTGACGGGCGCTCAGAAACATAGAGTGATAGTGAGAGGCACTGACAACCACGTCGGTGAAAAGGAAAGGTTACGCAGTGATCAGGGAGAGGTCAGCGAGTGCCGCGGGAACCCAAGCGAAGGAGTTCCGACAGCTGACACACTCACTGGTGGTGGCGACGCGATGAAGCTCGCCAGATTTTATAGATAGGCAATTACAAGAGACCTACTTTATTTGAGGGATAAGAATTATTAATCTATTTTTTTTTCCAGCCCAGTAATCGCTGTATTGTCCTCCTGACACTGAGGCGAGGTGGGGATCCGGTCGAGTGTGCTCATTAATTTGATTCGTATGTATAAACGCTTCAGACTTTCCCTAGAATAATTTTCAAATGCCACAGTTGTGATTTGTAAGGTTTCCATGGATGCTTTGTTTCACTGACGTAGCACAATACTTGTAAAATAAAACAGAATCGTAAAATGTTCTTGAAACCCACAGAAATATTCACCAGTTTGTATAAATAATTTTTGAAATGTATGAAAACACCCGATGACACGAGCCTTTTTAATATTGTAGCACTGTTGACAAATGGTTCAGTCTCTGGTCCTATTTCAACAAATGCACCAATTTCATCTGGTTTGAATGAAAAGTACTTCCATTTATGCGTCTCTTAGCTCTTTCTTAACAAACGTATCAATTTTTCTTTGTCTGAATGAAATCTATACCAATGTATTCATGTGTCTACTCGAGAAGTTGTGGTGTTTCTCCCCTGATTAAAAATTAGTTACGAGTCGGTAAACATCATACCAGTCTGTATATGGAACTGCAACACCTTCAGAACCTGCCACTCATGAATAAATCAGTCTGGTTATTAATCTTGTTCAAGTCCACATACTCACAAATACATTATATATTACTTATTGCAAATCTAGTAGTTTTTAAGAATAATATTTCACCTCGAATCTTAACTTCAACATTAAGTCTATTCCGTCTTCGCAAGTCAACCTAAGCCAGCTTAACCTATTGCAGCGGGATTTATTCGAGGGGTAAGCCATGTAGATGTAATATTCGCGAAGGAAATTTACCACGGTATCTCAAGGCGTATGTTTATCTACTTACGCAAATCCTAAACGCTACCTTACCATCACGTCCCCCTGTTCTCCACCACATGTTCTGAAATATTACGCCGTGCTCGCAAAGGAGAGGAGCTTTAACCCTCTACGTATTTATGGAACGATTAAAAGATATAATAAAGTACACCCTTGGCATTACACCCTCGTCTACTGGAGCTGATATACCAAAGCCGAGCCACCGACCAATATTATACTCTGGCATCCAATACAGTAAAATTGAATAGAGGGGATTTAGTGAGAAAAAGAGAGTAAAAGCGTTGTTGTTGGTGGCAGTAGTGGTTGTAATGCTTATATTGTTGGCGTGTAAAGAGTGACTATTCGTGTGTATGACGAGAGTAAAGGCAACGGTGTGGTGGAGCAGTAAATGTGTGTTGATAGCCTGGAAACAAGTATATAGCGGTGAGAGAAAGAGAAGAGCAGAGGGCATTGTAGGAAAGGTCAGCAGGAAGTGATAAGATAGAGAGAGAGAGAGAGAGAGAGAGAGAGAGAGAGAGAGAGAGAGAGAGAGAGAGAGAGAGAGAGAGAGAGAGAGAGAGAGAGAGAGAGAGAGAGAGAGAGAGAGAGAGAGAGAGAGTGTTTGTGTGTGTGTGTGTGTGTGTGTGTGTGTGTGTGTGTGTGTGTGTGTGTGTGTGTGTGTGTGTGTGTGTGTGTGTGTGTGTTGCGCCGGGAAAGCAATTAACACTATCACGTTCCACAAAAAGTATTTCGAAAATTTCCCTGATTCATGATTAACAAAATTTTAACGTGTATCCTTATTTTGTGCTTCAGCCTGAACTCTATTCATCTCTCTATTCACATGTCTATTAATCTATCCATGTACCCACCTATTAATTCATCTTTCTATTCCCTGCAGCTTCACAGTGGACGAGTAAAGTACAGTTCATTACAGGTATAAGTGAAAACAGTCAGATAAAGACATGATTGTAATTTCAACGTCCAACATTTCACTGGTAACATGGACCACAGCAGGGCGAGTCAGCAGCACCGCGTACGCTGTTGCACCACCCTGGCACTGGAACTACGAGTACAGTGCAGGGAATTCCATCAGCACCAACACTTCTGCTGCCACGCCCTCTGCTCCGGCGCTACAATGGTCACTACGCCTCCTTAACTCCCATGACTGCAAGGCCAACTGTAGGCGATGCTTAGCCTATGTTGAAATCAAAAGGGAGAGTATGTTGTATTTAGAGGAATGTTACGATTTTGTTTACTTCTCAGTAGTGTTTTTCAAGATGGCTTTCTTTCCATTCAAATTTTTATTACTCATTTACAGCAGTCAATCATATCGCATCACACTCTGTCAAGGTGCTTAGATTCGAAACTCTACAGTTAATTTACTTGTCTCTATATAGTTTAGGTCTCACATAAATAAATAAATAAATAAATAAATGAATATATAATATATATATATATATATATATATATATATATATATATATATATATATATATATATATATATATATATATACCTCAGAAGTATATTTTTCTCGTGGGTATAAAATATAATATGGTGACCCGGCTTTTGTATTTTCTCTTAATTTCATATTTTCTCGATTTCTGACCTAACAGGAATTTGCCTGAAATTTGGAATGCATTTGTTCCGACAACGAAAAAAAGGCCAAATTTTGGTAAAGGGACCGTGTCGGGATGAAAATGAAGGTTTGGCTGTATGATATTTGTCCTGGTGCAGGAACAGCAGCAGCACCAACAGCATTAGCGGTACAGGGCAAACTGCCTACGATGCTGGAGTACAATAGAGGATTTTGAAAGTACAAACGAAATTTTATAGAATAAACAATTTTGCAATTAAATCTCCAGTGCTCGTATTGTATATCATCATAAAGATTACGTAGTTTGACTGTAATGAAGGCTGTGCGTCGCGCGGTGTGGCAGTGGTGGCTAGTAGCATTAGTCAGCATTAGTGGAAACGCCTAGCTTCAACATTTAGTACCACTGCTGCAACTGCTAGTTATGCTGGTAGTGGTGGTGGTGGTGGTAATATTACTAATGTTGCTATTACTGGTGTTGCTGCTGCTACTGCTGCTGCTACTGCTACTACTACTACTACAGCTACTATTACTACTACTACAGCTACTACTACTGCTGCTGCTGCTACTACCACTGCTACTACTGCTGCTGCTGCTGCTGCTGCTGCTGCTGCTGCTGCTGCTGCTGCTGCTGCTGCTGCTGCTGCTGCTGCTACTACTACCTGCTACTGCTGCTGCTGCTGCTGCTACTACCACTACTACTACTAAGACTATTACTATTGCTATTACTACTACTACTACTACTACTACTACTACTACTACTACTACTACTACTACTACTACTGCTACCATACCACAGCCATCCACCCCTCGCTATCACTCTCACCATTACTACTCCAACAAATAACATCACTCCCCGCGAACCACTGAACAGCGAGGAATAGCGTTACGCCGCCTGACTGGATCGGCTGCATGCTCCTGTGACTCCTCGCTGATGCTGCGCTAAGACCTGTATTCAGAAACGCTTTGCTCTCTAGATCATGGCTATGCAAAATAATCACAGAGATGATTAACAAGACTTCCAAGACTTTACTCCTGTCAAAAACATCTATAGTACATTTTGTAAAACATTCTTTTGAGTCTTTGGAATTGTACATATAAAATAGAAATATTTAACTTGAAAAAGTACACATGTAAAATATCTTTCAGTTCTTAGCAGTGGTGCATAGATTATAATCACATTTCATGAAAGAAAAGATAAACAAAACAAAATATGTATTATTTCGATCAATAGTTACTTTTTGTATAAATATTCATCTTCAACTTTTCATGATTTAGTGATTGTGATATGTTGCTCACTTAGAAATGTAGAAAACTTGTTGATTCCTTGAACAATAGAAACACTTTTAAAAACCCATGCAAGTTTAGCAAGAGGATTTTGAAAGTTGTGTAGAGGCACAGGAGGAATGTTTCAGAATATGGTCTTGTTATCAGAGAGGTGGCAGCAGTAGTAGCAGCAGCAGCAGCAGCAGCAACAGAGGACCCCACCACTTTGCCTTTACGCAGTCTACGAACAGGGCACTTCCGCGGAGATCTGTTGGGATGAGGGGCGCGACTACCCGGCGATCAGGGGCTCCCGAGGATAATTTGCAGGCGGAATAAATCAAGCGAAGCCTCCGACCAGCTTGAGATTTTTCGTCGGGAGCATGAGGAGGAGCTAAACGAGGAACAGGAGGAGGAGGAGGAAGAGGAAGGGAAAATGGAGAACTGGAGGACGGTTTGGTGGAATGGAAGCAAGTAAGAGAAGATACGTAAGATGTGAAGCAGCAAGACAAATCTTCGATCCTACTACTGCTACATCCCAGCGTGTTCAAGGAGTAGGGAGTCATTATCTTTGTTTTTCCTCGACTTCTCTTATCTTTTGAGACCGCAAATTATCAGTGGAGCGTTAAGTTTCCCGGAAAAACACACGAAAAAACTCGAAGAGCCCAAGTATCATTAGAGAAAAACCAGCCAGAACAGAACCTTCGCTCCTTCGTAAAGTCGTTCAACCGCAAGACACGTATTAACGAACGTGAAAAATACATCCCTGTTACGGAGGCTGAGAAAACTGCAAAAAAAAAAAAAAAAGAAATAAAGGTTCTTACTCTTAAACTTTTCTTGCCTTACAGTGGAACATTTTAAGGCTACTTTCGTGGTAGAAATGATAATATGACATTGTATCTGGGTCGCCAATGAGAAAAGTAATCATAAGAACCTAACTAATCATCTGTTTTGAATAGTAACCCCGATGAAACACGGAAATGTTTAAGAATACTAGCTAAAGGGGTGACTGGTGCATAAATGAAAAGAGGGAAGGTGAAGGAGAGGAGGAAGTAGAAACGAGATGGGAAGGATAAATGTGTGAGTACGGAAGAAATACAAAATAAAGAAGAGAGATGAAGGAAGAGAAAGTATGGGGATGAATATGGATAATTAGGAGAGAAATAAGAAGAGAAGGATCGGAAAAGGAATTAATTTGAGAAGGGGAGGAAAAGAAAAGAGAAAGGTGAAAAAGGAAATCATGTTCGTTCTCTCTCTCTCTCTCTCTCTCTCTGATATACAAAGCGTCCCGTGAATCAATACACGCGCCGTAGTAATATCTTCATCTGTTGGTTCCTCAATAATGCGGTCAGATAATCATTCCAGGAGACACGCCTTTTTGTTGTGGTGTGGTCTGCCTCAGTTCATATTAGATTAGGATCGGTGCGTCTATCTGTTTCTATCTGTTATCTGTCTGTCTGAGTGTCCTTCTGTTTCTCTTGCTCACTAATTCACACTTTTCTTTTTCTTTCCTACCTCTTTTTGTTGCTGTTGTTGTTTATGAGTGTGACCACTTAAAGCGCACACACACACACACACACACACACACACACACACACTTACAAACCTGCAAACACACAAACACACAAAGAAATTATATAACAAGAAAACTCAAAGAAAATGAAAACTTTAAAGCAAACTCTTTTTTTCAAACAACAAAAATATCACTACCAGCACCATCACAACACCACGGGACACTATCTTTCCTCTCCTCTCGTTCCAGCCATCCTTTCCCAGCCCTTGCTCTTACCTTCAGCTGACTGGCGCCGCTTCAGAGCACGACAGACGCACGACATCGCCAGCCTCGGGGAATCAAGGAAACAGGTGGACGCGTCTCATCTGTATTCGTGTTGGCAGTGTGCACCTTCCTGGGAGATGCAGCCATGTGTGATGCACCTGGGGAGGGAAGGAGGGTCAAGGAAAGTGGTGATGGTGATGGTGGTGGTGGTGACTGAATAAGTGAACAATCATGAACTGTATTATGATTTTGTTAAATTCATTAGTTTTTGTTTATTCATTACTTTTTATATTTGTCTAAGCTTGGACTGTCTTTTCATATTAAATTATGTTTATATTTATCTATTTATTTTTCTTTATCTGTACATGTTTCTATATTATATTGTATTGTTCACACACACACACACACACACACACACACACACACACACACACACACACACACACACACACACACACGCTCGGTAGCTCAGTGGTTAGAGTGCTGGCTTCACAAGCCAAAGGACCGGGGTTCGATTCCCCGGCCGGGTGGAGATATTTGGGTGTGTCTCCTTTCACGTGTAGCCCCTGTTCACCTAGCAGTGAGTAGGTACGGGATGTAAATCGAGGAGTTGTGACCTTGTTGTCCCGGTGTGTGGTGTGTGGTGTATGCCTGGTCTCAGGCCTATCCGGAGATTGGAAATAATGAGCTCTGAGCTCGTTCCGTAGGGTAACGTCTGGCTGTCTCGTCAGGGACTGCAGCAGATCAAACAGTGAAACACACACACACACACACACACACACACACACACACACCGCGCAGTGTAGTGGTTAGCACGCTCGACTCACATTCGAGAGGGTCCGGGTTCGAATCCCGGAGGCGGCGAGGCAAATGGGCAAGCTTCTTAATGTGTATGTAGCCCCTGTTCACCTAGCAGTAAATAGCTACGGGATATAACTCGAGGGGTTGTGACCTCGCTTTCCCGGTGTGTGGAGTGTGTTGTGGTCTTAGTCCTACCCGAAGATCGGTCTATGCGCTCTGAGCTCGCTCCGTAATGGGGAAGACTGGCTGGGTGACCAGCAGGCGACCGAGGTGAATTACACACACAGACACACACACACACACACACACACACAATTTTCTCTGGGGTTTCATTGATCTATTGCTGTATTCGGAAAGGTGTACATGTATATATGTGCACATCAACATCCTTATTTATTGTTGTGTACTTTTAACGTTGTGTGTGTGTGTGTGTGTGTGTGTGTGTGTGTGTGTGTGTGTGTGTGTGTGTGTGTGTGTGTGTGTTTTAAATCACTAGATGGAAAGAATGTCGTAAGTGTTTTTTGTATACAAGAATTGACCAAAGCAGTAAATTAATCTTTGGCCCTTTCAATACTGGGACGTATTTTTTACCATGATTTTTGGGTCCAACTAGACGATTGCATTTGCATTAGGAAGGGTCTATGGAGATTAGGAGATTAATGGCCAGAACCTTCACTATCTTAATATCCACATAAGTATCAGAAATTGTACCAAATCGCTAAATAATAAGCAGAATGAATATAAAAATGCGTCATGGTACTGAAGGGGTTACGATAGATAAGATAGATAATAAATTTTTGCAAAAGGAAAAAAAAGATATTTAGATGCAGATTTATTGATCTTTGACTCCTCTAGTGGACAAGTCTATTTTCTGCGCCAAAACCTCCGTCAGAGATTTCAAGACAGAACACGTGTAACAACTTTAGTAAATATGAAAGTTTACCGGAGGACAATGATTAATTACTGTGCCAAGCGACACTATGGTAATTATTTTATTTACCTGGATAATCAGGTAATCAGGGCTGCCACACAACATTTTTTTTGTATGGGAGCTATTGTGTTAATTTCCTGAATAATGCAATGAGGAATGAATTCACTCAACCTGATGAGTTACGCTTTTTATCTCTTAGTGGGCAATCAATTGGGCGAAATGAATAGGCTAGCTATGCTCCATATTTCACTGTTTTAAGACTTAGTTCATCCCACCTGCAGCACAAACACAAAATAAAAGTATGTTGTAAGTTAAATGTAAGTAGAGCAAGGATAGACAGTTCTGAAGGCGATGCGGCGACGGTCAGTGAGGCGTGTGTCGACCTAATCTGGTAAGTGTGAGGGAGAAACTGCATGGTGGTCTTGATGTCAAAAGAGTATTCTGAGAAGGCGAGGGGAACTGACGACAGAACGGAGAGGATTAAGTTAAAAGATCGCTTTGTAGAAGTATTCTTGGAGGTTAGTCGACCTGGTAGAGAGTTTGACTTTGAGGTGTTGAAACTATTTGCGAGCCTCAAACTCCAGTATACTATTAAGAGGGAAGGGAAGCTCGGGAGCAACTCGTGTCATGGAGGAAGAGCCTTTGGCCGAATTCAATGAAGGTGAGTATTGTTTTTCTTTTCACGTTCCTATGAATTGAAATTTTGGCCCAAATAAATAGATGAAACCTGCGTTATATTATGTGTCTATGAAGAGGTGTTTGATAGGGGTATTCAAATGGCATAAAGGGATAACAAGGGTGGTGCAGGCGAGATCACAAGGACTAACAATCAGGATGGAGCGAGAAATAACGGGTTCAAGTTAGATAAAGTTACATAAAAGAGATAAGATAAGGTTCTCAAACACAGTGTTCTGTAACTGGCAGTTTTTAGTAATCAGATTGTTTGGTGTTGGCCGTCATGAACTGGATTGCTTGCGTGTATCTCTCTAACTTGCTTACGAGGATTGATTTCAAGATGTAAGATGTCCTCAATCAACTACTCGTCTGTTTGCGTGGAAGAGTGCTTTCGTGTATGTATGTTTGCTTCCTCGAGCTTCTGTGACTATTGATTATGTGTGTGTGTGTGTGTGTGTGTGTGTGTGTGTGTGTGTGTGTGTGTGTGTGTGTGTGTGTGTGTGTGTGTGTGTGTGTGTGTGTGTGTGTGTGTGTTTCAGATGTGAGCATGCAAAGTTACGTGTCTGTTGCGTGGGTGAGGTGCATGTCTGTCCTCTTACGTGCGTTCTGGGTGTATTGCTTGTGAGTGTGTGTGGGTGTGTGAGATTGAATGGAGGGAAACGAATCTCAAGTTTCTAGGTCACATTACCCCTTAGTTCCAGCGGCGCTCTCACCCTAATACCCGTCCATTCAAGGTGGTGTCAAATAGGTCGTAATTGGAGACTTCATACTGTATTCCTAAGTTTGTGGACAGCCAAGTTAAAGCGAGAGGCAACTGATGCAGCTTCTTGTATTAAAGTTTCAACTGTAGCTACGTTTGAATGTGTTTGATATTATAAGTCCACATAAAGACAGACTGAATACTGCATAAAAAGGTGGTTGGATTACGGAGCTGAGATCAGTAACTTTTTTTTTTTTTGTGTGTGTGTGTGTGATCCGTAACAAGACTGCTAAAAGAATTATGTAATTAGGGAGAACTCCGTACGTTGTTTATTTTCTAATTTCAGTTCCACAAAGGGTGAGTGAAGATCTTTGTAACATTCCAGTGCGCGTGTTGCCTGAACTGCTCAAAATAACTGGAGCAAATTCGCACAGAACAAAAGCTACGTGCAATTTGCATTTTACATTAACTAGAAGCCGTGATTCGAACAATATCTATTGCCTCATAAAAAAAACATGAAATTACACCCCAAACGAGTAATTAGCCATAAGTCGGGAATCAGTGGGTGGAGCATTCCGTGTCTGTGTTTGTGTCTGTGTTGCTGCGGCGATATAATAACAAGCGTGGCAACAAATGAATTTAAACATTTTCATTTTCGTCACGCCAAGGTGTGTTTACATTATATTATTACGCTACATCCTGCGATAATGACAGAGGGACAGGGCGTCATCGTCACTGTTAGTCATGCAACGCCCTCACCTCGTGCACATGACGCACGGCACAGTGAAGGCCACCAGCTGTTGACGATGCTTCCAGAAGGGTGTGAGGTGCCGTGAGGTGAAGGCTGCAGGAGTGGCGTCCATTGTAAGGTAGTTGGCTATACGAAACTCTGTGAAAATTCATTGTTAAGATTGATGGAATGTTTAAAAATACCTGAGATTCCGTACAGAGGTTACAAAGATTAAACGGTTGTTACAATAGTAATATTAGAAAAACGATATGGAAAAGCATTATCACCAAATCTTGTGGGTGATTTTTCCTTGCTGCAATTGATTAAAACTGCTTTCAGATGTACAAAACAATCTAAAAGAGGTTCCCAAGATTAATTTAACACTGAAATCCGGCAGAAAATCCTCCTTGTTGCAGTCCGGTGATATAGCAACCGTAAAAGTTACCAAAGCTGCTCTGATAATAGTCAAGAACTAAATCTACAAACACGTAAATAAATAAAAGAAGAAAGAAATAATCACTATGAAGAACGAAACCCATACCATTAACGAAAGGAAAACAGGTGGGACAACAAATCTCCGTGTTGAACATCAAATTAATGCCTTGCAAAGTTTACGCCATTTCATTTCGAGGATCAGGAATGGTTTCGTACATATTCAAAACCTTTTAGAAGATCTTGGTGATGGCCAATAAAAATCGTTGTTCATAATGATTTTCTGATATCACGAAAAAGAAAACGGCTTTTAACACCTGCAGTACCATGACGCGTTTTCATAAGCATTTTCTTTACTATATTTGGCAATTTCATACATCAGAAACTTATTAAAATAGTAAAAATTCTGGCGATTAATCTTCTGACATCCATAGATCCTTTCTAATATAAATGAAATCATCTTATCATATCCAAACTCATGGTAAAATGCTCTCTAATACTGAAGGGGTTAAACAGCCCATTCTACCAGATCAGACATACGGAGAGGAGACTTGTGATCTTATAGAACCCTGGCACAAACACTTAACATCTCCTGAAGTTGAATGAGAAGAATAAAATTTGGTGGTGTAAAAATATTAGGGAGCACTCCAAACTTAAAGACATCATGACAGTGAATTGAAATTAATGAAACATGCGTAAGATAGACCACACGTTACCCACAGAACAGATGGTCGGTCATTTTAAGCAACGGCATGTCAACCCAACGATGGCAAAGGAAAACTGGTCGGAGAGAAATTAGTTGGGGAGATGAGACAAGTTTTCTGTGGTAGCCTTGAACTGGAGGACGGTCAACAAGAGTAGTGAAGGTCCGGCGAGGCATTTCCCCTCCACTGAACTCATACAGGCTGCTGCTGATGATGCTTGGTGATTATGGAGAGAGAGAGAGAGAGAGAGAGAGAGAGAGAGAGAGAGAGAGAGATTTATGTATCGCTGAGCCGAAGCTTAGACGAATAAAAAAAAGGCAAATAAAAGAAAATAGAAAACAAAAATCGATTATATAGAAAAACGAAATGCGTTCCAAAATCTATGAGATAATTCGAAAAAAAGAAAAAAAACTTAAGAGCAATTCATATCCCTTTTTTCTTCCCTCATTTTTCATTTCAGTGGCTCAATCGTACCCTAAATTGTTAAAAGTCTGGAATTGTTTCAACTTCATTTTTTTTTTGCAGTGCAGCGACCGCGCGAGAGATGATTCATTCATTTCAATATGATTATTTTTCTTTGTCCTGTTTCCGCGGCGTCCCTTAAGGCTACGCAGGGAAGGAAACGCAAGACAAGGGAAGGGACGAGGAGGACGAGGAGGATAGGAGGAGGAGAGAAAAGAGAGGCACGGGGAGCGGGTAGCCAGTGAATGGAAGTGCAGTCGCCTTGTCAAACTTCAGCTCCCAAGACAATGGTTGCCTCCCGTGTCGCGTCCCTTCAGCCTTCCGCCTCGCCTCGCCCAGACTGACTCTCCTCTCCTCGCGCAGCCCCAGGTGAGACTCCAGGTATTGTATTCCAGGTGAGAAAGCGAGGAAGGTGGTGTATTATTGAGAGAGAGAGAGAGAGAGAGAGAGAGAGAGAGAGAGAGAGAGAGAGAGAGAGAGAGAGAGAGAGAGAGAGAGAGAGAGAGAGAGAGAGAGAGAGAGAGAGAGAGAGAGAGAGAGAGCATTAGAGAGAGAGAGAGAGAGAGAGAGAGAGGAGAGAGAGGAGAGAGAGAGAGAGAGAGAGAGAGAGAGAGAGAGAGAGAGAGAGAGAGAGAGAGAGAGAGAGAGAGAGAGAGAGAGAGAGAGAGAGAGAGAGAGAGAGAGGATACACACGTGGGTCTTGGGTACTGATCAGCCTGAGAATCTTTTGTTTACTCAGCACGACTTGATGATCTCAAATTGATTTCCGAATCGAGCTTAATCCGCTTCCACGACCAGAGAAAGATCGGAAAATTAGGAAGGAAAATGAGAGAATGTTAGCTTTCCAAGAGGAGGAGGAGGAGGAGGAGGAGGAGGAGGAGGAGGAGGAGGAGGAGGAGGAGGAGGAGGAGGAGGAGAAGGAGGAGGAAGCTTACCAATATCACATCCCATCCAGTGTTTCTATTTCCATCCTAGTTCTCAAGATTAATTTTTTCCCCTTTTTATAACAGCACGGACATCTCAATCCCATTAGCACTCATTGTTTTTATTCCACCGCGTGTTTCTCCATTAGTCAACTGCCTTTCTCTTCCTCTACTTCATTAGCAGCCCGCCCTCTCAGGACTGCCTTCTCAACCCTCTTCCCTCACATTCAGACTTGCTACCTCTCCCTCTACCTTCTCCATTCCCTCTCTCCCGTCTCCTTTCACCTTTCCTCCTCCTTCCCCTTCCCTATCTCTCCCCATTCCTCTTCTTCCTCCGCGCACCACCCCGAGGTCTAAATCTGATTATTGTTGGAAGTGACTAAACGAACCAGAAAATTGTGTTTTTGAAAAGCGCATTCATGGCGGCAGGAAAAAAAGCTCCCGCGCGTTATAATATTTGGAAATGAACCACCGTTTTTTTTTTCTGCCCCCTTCATTCACGATGGAGTTTTTAATATCATCAGTATTTAGGTGAAAGTTACGAGGATATTAAATTGGACCGGAGCGCTATGGGGGGTGGGACGGTCGGGGAAGGGCGATAGCAGCGGCGATTACTGATTGAAAAAAGAACCGAGTAACGTTTTCGAATCTTTATTTCCCTCTAATCGATGTTATTATTCGTGCCTGCTCCGTTGCATCATTCTCGTTTCCCCTTTTCGTAAATATGAGCGGACAGGAGGAATACTTTTATCTATTTTCCTTTCTTAGTAATTCAATATTTGGTCACATTTTTTTCCCCTCTCGTCTGATATGCTGGGGTGTTGTTTTCCTCGTATCCTGCGGCGAGACAGAGAGGCCCCTAACCTACCTGCCTTTCCCCTTCCTTGCAAACTGTTCCTTACCTTCTCTCTTTCACCTCTCCTTTTATCCTAACTCCCTTCTAAACATTCACGCATCTCCTTGCTATTGTCTGTCACACATTCTTCAAAGGGTACATCAATATCAAAGCTTCCGAATTTTCCTAAACTTTCTCGTCTTTTGGGCAGATTATTGCCAAGGAAATGATGGAGAAGAAAAGAACTTTGGTTATGTTCTACTTTCATGCGACTTGGGCTATTCTATGACAGTGTGTGTGTGTGTGTGTGTGTGAAAAGAGAGAGAGAGAGAGAGAGAGAGAGAGAGAGAGAGAGAGAGAGAGAGAGAGAGAGAGAGAGAGAGAGAGAGAGAGAGAGAGAGAGAGAGAGAGAGAGAGAGAGAGAGAGAGAGAGAGAGAGAGATTTACGTATACATGTAGAGCAAGACAAAATAAGAACAACGAAAAAAGATGAATAAATATGAAAGAAGAAGAGGAGGAGGAGGAGGAGGAGGAGGAGGAGGAGGAGGAGGAGGAGGAGGAGGAGGAGGAGGAGGAGGAGAAAAGAGAAAGATAACACACAGATTCATCCTCGTTTTCTATTCAACACTACATTATTCCTTTCTCTCCTTCTTCTTCCTTCTCTTCCACTACTACCACCCCCTCCCTTCCTCTTCCTCATCCTTTTCCTTTCTCCTCCCAGTTTCCGCCGCAGTATTTGTCAGCTGGGAAGGATCAAGTGATACTCATTGTTTCCTTCCTCAAAGCTTACGAGGAAGGGAGGGAGGATCAGCACCACGCCCCACGCCCCACTTGCCAGCCTGCTCGACCCACACTAACGCTAATAGACGAGTACGGCACACACGCACTCACACACACACACACACACACACACACACACACACACACACAAGGATTTTATTATTTTTTATGATATGTTGACCTTTTTTCTGCCTCAAGTGTGCTATTGTGTTTGCTTGTCTTGTCTGTCTGTCTGTCTGTTTGTCTCTCTCTCTCTCTCTCTCTCTCTCTCTCTCTCATGTTCTGAATTGTAAAAAAAATAAAAGAGAGAGAATATTGAACTCTCTCACTGCGAAACGAAACAATTAACATCACCATATATAATGCATGAAACCTTTATTGATACACATCTGCAAAGGAAAAATCAAACTGATCATTATGTCTTGCAATTCAAATAGAGTTTAAATTGGACAAGTTAAGATATCTCAAAGTGATTAATAATTCAGGAAAGACGTATCAAACAGAGCTCAAAAGGATTACTAAACAAGTTATTCTCTATTATGACATCTACGAGCATCTAAAATAGGTTTACAGCACAGAAGGTAACGCCACAAGACTTAAAATAATGACTCACTCCCTCTTTCTCTATCTAAATGTTTCACACACACACACACACACACACACACACACACACACACACACACACACACACACACACACACACACACACACACACACACAGGGTCGCTACGGAGAAGAATCGAGAGTTCACCCACGCAAGGATTATTTCTAACGCCGCCAATTAAGAACAAGGGAACAACACCCTTTTGTCTAAAGTTCACAGGCCGAGGGAGAGCAACACGCGAAAAAGGAACGGACTAAGTTGGGGAGCTGAGAGAATGACGAGGGAGAGGTTGGAGAGAGAGGTTAGGGGGTGTGAGGGGTTACGTGAGGGGAAAATGAAGGATGAGTAAAGGGGAGGCGTGGTTAAGATACTAATGGATAAAGAGAAGGATTGAGATGAGGAGGGGAAATTATTGAGGGAGAAATGAGCGAAAGGGAACAGGAGTCAAAGGGGGAAGGAAAAAATACTTCAACTTATTCTGGAGGTTATGTTACTAGAATAGATTCTGCACTATAAACTATTTTCAAGGTAATCATGCGTCTATATTGTTCAATTCAGTATGGTCTTTTCAACTTGTACCTCAAAACGTATTGCCTTAGACTATCATTTGCTGCAGTAATCGCTTCAACGAGTTCTTTCTTTTTTGTTCCTACCCACCAATGTTTATCTCATAACTTGTAGTACATAAATCAGTGAAAACATACTGTTCGTCTAGGGAAGGAGTTCTCAATCTGGGGTTCGCGAACCCCCAAGGGTTCACTAGAAGATTTTCAGGGGTACTGAGATGGCTGATTTAATGATACATCCTTTGCAGAATACCTTTGCCTATTGAGTTAGTGTCAGTCACTAAATTAACATTCTGTTCTATGTCAAATTACTGGGGGTTCGGGTAGATGGTCTTATAACTCAGAGGGTTCTTACGAGAAAAAGGTTGAGAACTCCTGATCTATTGTCTAAAGGCATAAACATTTCCTCCTACATTGCCCAGCCTACACCAATGAAAGTTCCAAACAACCCAAGTGGCAGCGTCCTTACCCAGACAATGAAGAACACCTCATTGGAAAATTACTTTTTGAAAAATCTAGTATAGAAGAAAATAAAGAAATATATAATTTTGGAAAATAAGAGAACATAAAGTAAGAAGTTTAAATAACAATTAATTACAGCTACAGACCCAGACAAAACCCAAACCAAAACACATCAGGAAGTGCCGATATCCAGGCTACACTTCCGCCTATCAACTGAACTGAACTGAATACCATGTTCAGGCTATGGCAAGACAGAGCTTAGGAACATGGTGGTGAAAACACCCTCGGACTATTTCTGTTTCGGCCGCTAATTTTCTTTTTTCTCATAAAGAAAACCGAACAAATATTGCTCTACTCATTCCTTGTGAAGAATTAACCTGTGCAGAAGCGAGGTGAAATGTGTGTTAAGGTTCCGTGCTGTATTTAAGTCTCTAGAAATGAAAGATCTTGGTACACCAGACAATTATGTTTTGCTCTATATTATGATGTTAGTCGTATAAACTCAAGTAACTATAAAGAAATACCATGGTAGAATAAGAACAGAAAAATACTGGAAGGAGTAAAAGCATGGTAAATCAATAGATACATCGTAATACAGTGTTTAGAGACGACTACTCTGTACCGCGAGACGATGCTGACCCACTCCTGAATTAAACCAACCTGCGAACACTGAAAATGTGACAGTTTGGGTCCTCTCCCATTGACATTAATCAAAGTATTACGATTTATTCACAATAGTAATATATCATACTCAGATGGAACACGGGCCTGATGTGTTTGAGATGTGGCATTTTGTTATAGTACATTTTACACTGTATAACGACTGTTTAAGACCGTAAAACTATAGCTTCAGGTAGATATACAATAATGTTATCTATCGATTTTTAGTCTTAAAGTAGGAAAAAATTACAAATATTGACACATTTCTTTTATAGTCCTCTTTGCTTCTCGAAAAGGTACACGAACTTAGAAAAAGTTGAAGAACACTAAACTATACCCTGAGAAAAAAATACAGTAAAAGAGAT
Organism: Portunus trituberculatus; assembly: GCF_017591435.1. Taxonomy (NCBI): domain Eukaryota; kingdom Metazoa; phylum Arthropoda; class Malacostraca; order Decapoda; family Portunidae; genus Portunus; species Portunus trituberculatus. The sequence goes on along the minus strand of NC_059268.1, from coordinate 6,162,140 downwards.
AGGATAAAAATGACCAAAATCACTATTATTACCGAGGCTAAGAATAATACCAAGACTAATTAAGTAATTCAGAGATAACGAAACGAACGACGATCACGAGAGCTTCCACGATAACAGTGTGTATGATAAGATGTGATTTCAGATTCCTCGATAGCTCTCCGAGTTTCCAAGATAAAAATGCCATTCCATGACAGAGATGCCTTTCCATTTTCCACGATAATAATGCGAGTTTCCACAATCAAGATACAATTCCAATTTCCACGGTAACGATGCGGGTTTCCACGATGTCGATGCGGTTCCAGTTTTTACGATGCGATTTCACGACACAATATTGAAGTCCACTTGCCTACACAGGTACTGGGACGAACCCCTTCACCCCGTAAGGGCCCACCCCAGACCCTTGGGTGCGAGTAGAGTGACGCTGCCACCTTCCTGCGCCGCAATTGAAGTTCACTTGCTTACACCGGTACTGGGACGAACCCTTTCACCCCGTAAGGGTCCACCCTACACCCTTAAGTGCGAGGAGAGTGGCGCTGCCACCTCACTGCGACGCAATTGAACTTCACTTGCCTACACAGGTACTGAGACGAACCCTTTCACCCCGTAAGGATTCACCCCAGACCCTTGAGTGCGAGGAGAGTGACGCTGCCACCTTACTGCGCCTCACACGGGTAGCCATGAGCAATGACCCGCCACACACCACTCCCCAAACACTGTCAGTGAGTCCTTTTCACCCCGTAAAGGACCACTGGTATTGTCAGTGCCTGGTGCATGGCGCACAGCGTGCCCTCGTTCATGGCGAGTTGTTCAGCACGGTGTCATTATAAGCAGAGGTCCCGTACACACCACTCACCACCAGACTCTATGCAAGGAGCCCTTATCACCCCTTAAAGGCCCCTCACGGCATCATCTGGTGGACGGTAGACACGGCAGACTGCTTAAGGCGACCCCTTGCCTAGTGTGAGGCGCTGCAAGTTGACGACAACCAGTGAGCTTGAAGCCGCAAAGGAAAATGAGTCCACGTTAACAATGGGATTCCACGACAGGTTGCGATTCCAGTGTCCACGGTAAAGATGTGTTTGTCGAGGATAACGATCCGTTTATCGAGGCTAACGATGCGGCGATGGCGATGGCGAAACGATTCAAAGTATTATTACCTACACAGGTACTGGGACGAAACTTTTCACCCGAAAGGGTCAACCCCAGTCCCGTGGTTATGAGAGCAGTGACGATGCAACCTTGCAATGCCTCACACGGGTCGCCATGAGCAATGACCCGCCACACACCACTCCCCAAACACTGTCATGAAGTGAGTCCTTTTTACCTAACCTAACCTAACCTAACCTAACGTAAAGGACCACTGGTACTGTCAGTGCCTGGCTCATGGCGCACAGCGTGCCCTCGTTCATGGCGAGTTGTTCAGCCCGGTGTCATTATAAGCAGGGACCCGTACACACCACTCACCACCAGACTCTATGCAAGGAGCCCTTATCACCCCTTTAGGGCCCCTCACGGCACCATCTGGTGAGTGGTAGACATTGATCTCTTGCTTATGGCGACCCTTGCCTAGTGTGAGGCGCTGCAAGTGGACGACTAGTAGTGAAGCTTGAGGCCACCAAGGAAAAGAAGGACCTGCAGCCAGTTCCTGCCTTGGGCCCCAGGCCGGACCCAACAGCCACCTCCTTCCCCCGTGCGGCGCCCAAGGCCGTCACGGCCCTCAACAACTTTAGGCCGAAAGTTCTCAATCGTCGTTTAAATTTTGATTCGAATATAAAATCGTCGATGGTAAATGAAAAATAGCTTTGGTCTGAAAGTGTGCAAGAGTTAGCTGATTAATGAAACAAGGTGAGGCAGCTTTGCTCCGGAGTATTTAGTGTACTTTGCATGTTGCTGCCGTGAATGTGTACGTGTTTGTAGATAACTGGATAGAAACAGTAGACCAATGGTAGTTGTGTAACTATTGGGGAACTTTTGAAAATTAGTTAAGCTTCTGGATAGAGTGGATGAGTGCACACAGGTTTGCTTGTCTTATACATAAACTGCCACCTGTAGACATAATTTTTTCTATTTTATGCTCTTAGAAAAAGCAAACTTAGTTTCCTTTATTTCCCTGATCACAATGACGTGTAAATATCAATGTTTCAAATATAAGGAAACACTAGGAGAGGACCCAAACTCCCGTTGAAGTTGCCAGATTCAACAGATATCGTAATATTTCACAGAAAACATGGTCAACTGCATATCGTATATTTTTGGATATTCTTCTGTCATATAAGGAGATATCAAGATAGGTTAAGTATTTTAAACATGTATCTACGACAAAAACGCTATAATAGTAGAGTTAGGTTATAACTATGCATTGTGTGTTTTTTATATACCATCTAGCTCTATTCATAGAAAAAAAAGTTTCTCAATTGATAACTCGAAGTTAGTATGATATTTTCTTTCCTTCTAGGTTAGTAAGTAGACTACAAGACACTATGAACATTTGAAGCCCCGTAAATGAGTTTATTTTCATAACTCAGAAATCAAAGTCTGAAAATGAAATTGTCTATTGCCAACCAAACCGTTCTGCATTGACGTCTTCAGCATCATAGAGACCTAATGATATCTGCTCATGGACAGTGGCCATCCTGATAGCACGAAACCCGAGGGGGTTCATAAGAAGATTTCCAGGGGTACTTAGATGGCTGATCTAATAAAATCCTTTGCAGTACCATGCATATTGAGTTCCATGTTCCATGTGATAATACTGGGGATTCGGGTACATGGTCTTATAACTCAGGGTGTTCTTAACGATAAAAAGGTTGAGAATCCCTGGTCTAGAGAATCATAAATGTAATTGAACTACATCTGCCTAGCACGATTAAGACAGCACTTCATCTTACCTGCCCTTTGTTCCCGCCGCTTTCACTCCTCGTCGGGAACAAGGCACGGAGATCTGTAACTGACATCTATCTACCACTGGATATTTGTACCACACGGTAGATATAAAAAACGAACTAGAAATCTACTTGTCCTTAGAATGACAAATCGTTACTTTTGAGGCAAATCAAGTAGTGACAACGTACACTTACTAAAGGAGAAGCAAAAGAGCAAACGTCAGAGCATCGGTCAAAATATAGAACGCGCCACACTGGAATCAGTGTTTGTAACAATGATCGAGTCCGCATTTGTATCCAGAACGTGATTTACTCTTGAAGCTGCTTTCCGATGAGATGTCCAAATAATTCTTGGACAACTTAGAGAATCTGTCAGTGGATGTAAATAATAGATCAAGGGAAATTAATTAGCATCCATGTACATGGATTCCCAATTGCTTATATGAGCAATGGCAAGCAGGCCGTCACCAAACTTGCCATGCCCCACACAACTGCTCATGTAGCCTGTCACGGAAGCAGTTTTCTAATGACATTCGATACTCTAGAATTCTGCGAAATACGTCAGTGCGTAACGAGACATAAGAAATATAATAAAGCTTAAGTGAGCTGGTTGTTTTGTTGAAAGCAACGTTCGTTCACATGCTGCCACAACTCTGATCGTACTGATTGTACATAAACATAGAAACTATTCCTTCATTTTTATGTAGAAATTTTCTCCTCATAAAAGAGGGACACTGGACAAGGGCAACAGATAGAGCAAAAAAAAAAAAAAAAAAAGGCCTACAGAGAGCACCAATTCCCAAATAAACATTCAAAGTATCACCAAAAATTGAATGATAAGTGTCCTGAAAGAGGAAATACAGAAACAGACAAGGAGTTCCAGAGTTTACCAGAACAAGGGACAACTGACTAGAAATACAGGTTAACTTCAATATCAGAGAGGTGGACCGTATCAACTAGGTATGACAAAAAATACAATATTCATATATAAAGTATACCTCAGTCCAAACATTCCAACATCACTCACTAGCCAGAATAAAAGATAAAAGACATGTCACCATATAGAAAACTTAAGCCACAAGAACCACCATGAGTGAGGCTACTACCGCTAAGCCTGAGCCCTCCCCTGCTGATCCCACACAACTGGCACACTTCCACTAGGACCTTCCCTTTGTATCTCTACCTGCACTCTCCTCCCTCCCTCAGTTGATGGAGCACGTGATGATTCTCCGGGACCAGGGAACAGTGCGAACAGCCTTTCTCTGCTGTACTTATCGGTTGCGTGTGTTTCTGCAACGCATCCATAAAATTGCTCTTCTGTTTTCCTCTCTTTCTTTCGATTTAGAAAGTGCATTGAAAAAAAAGGTGTTTAGCTCGTTTTCTTTTGATAAATGACAGGTATATGAGTTAAGCGTATTTTCTTTTGATCGTTCACAGGAAAAAAAAGTGTTAAACTTAATTTATTTTGACAATTCATTTAGAAAAAAAACATAGTTTGCTCATTTTTTGTTCATCATTCACAAGAAAAAACTGTTTAATTTTCTTTTGGTGATTCATATGAATAAGTGTTTGCTCATATTTTTTAGACAATCCATAGAATAAATAAGTTTGCTGATTTTGTCGCATACTAATTTTTTACTGACATCCATATTTGGTCTGGCAAAATAAACATAGTTCATAGCGTATATAATAAGTATAACAAGTGAATTTTAAGCTGCCATAGAATATCTTTAAATCAAAACTACACTCCCTTATTTACTTACGTTAATTGAAACTATTACAGTTACAATATGAAATGGAAATCAACTGCAGTGCTCGTGTTGGTGTAGGGGAGAGAGTATTAGCATGGAAGGTGGGAGCAGGACACGAGAGGAGGTTGATTGCAAATTCTTTTGTATCTGAGGAAACTGAATGAAGTAAAATGTATACACTGATTGAGGAATGAGAAAATGGAGATGATTTATATTGGAAGACTGCTTGTGTGTGTGTGTGTGTGTGTGTGTGTGTGTGTGTGTGTGTGTGTGTGTGTGTGTGTGTGTGTGTGTGTGTGTGTGTGTGTGTGTGTGTGTGTGTGTGTGTGTGTGTGTGTGTGTGTGTGTGTGTGTGTGTGTGTGTGTGTGTGTGTGTCTGTGTGTGTGCGTTTCCTACTGGAGAATTTCATGTCTTCCCCCCCCACACACACACACTTAAAATAAAACACACACAGGCAAGTTGGCGGCACACAGCATCTAGCATCTATTCCACCTCAGGGAAGCAACTCATCATAATAATAACCGTAAACTTTCCTTCCACCACAGCTGCTCTTGGGTGTGTGGAAGAGCGATAGCGCCATTGGTCAGTATTGGTCACCGGGGCATTCTTAACAGGAGGTATATAGGAAGGGGGAAACGGACTTTCCCACTTGACTGACTGGCAGCTGCTGGGGGAGGCCTGAGGGAGAGGCGAAGAGGCGAAAGAGCGGCGTGGAGGTGATACAGAGCGAAGGAATGAAAGAAAGAAGCACGCATGAAGAATAAAAGAGAGAGGGAGAGGGATCGTACGAGGAGGACAGAAATAGCACCGAGAGTAGCAGAGGACAAGTTAAACAAATATGGAATCGTTGAAATCGAAGAAGTACAGCGAAGTAAGGAATCGATTTGAAGGAATACTGCAGAAAATGCCAGAGAGAGAGAGAGAGAGAGAGAGAGAGAGAGAGAGAGACAAAGAGAGAGATGGAGCGTTAGACATGCTCAAGAAGAAAGTGGTGTGTGAGGGGAGATGATGAGGGGTGATAATAGAGAATGAGGCAGCGAGAAAAGGAGGGAAAAGAGGAAGAGAGAAGGAGAAACGGGAGGGAAGAACAGCGAGGGAAGGAGGGTTTAGGATGGACTACAGAGGGAGAGGCTGGAGGAGAAGGAAGAAGAGGAGGGAGGCGGTAATATGATAGCGTTAGGCCCCAATTATCGGTGAAACGGGGGAAGGGAGCGTTCATTTTTTCCATAACACACGAAAGAGAGAGAGAGCTGTGGTCGGTGGGGCGCGACTGTGTGTGTGTGGCGGAGGCTGGCGTGGCGGAGGACTGGGAAGGAGAGAGAGAGAGAGAGATGAGAGAGAGAGAGAGAGAGAGAGAGTTAATGGGGCTCGCAATCTTACTATCTTTAAGACCGGCAAGATTCATGTTTGTATTGGTGAAGGAATAATGTCTTGAACGCAACTCTCGAAATGTTGAACAAGTGTGCAAGCAAGAGGAAGCACACGGCGAAGTTGTGAATAAATTAAGGGAACATTTACGAACGATTCTTGGCGCTAAATATAACAACAGGCGAGAGAGGAATGCAGTGTCGCCAGTAATTTGATAAAGTTAAAGAATTTTGTGCTCCTTATCGTTTTCTTAATGTGTTTTCTACTTACGTTAGTTTGTAAGAGAGTGTTCGTCCCTCGTTCGTCCCTCTTTCTCTGTTTTCACTTCTGACTTTTCTATATCAACCTTTTCATTAATTTACAGTGCATATTTGTAATCAATCGATAAACTGTCTTCATTAATCTAACTTCATTCATGCTTTATTGATCACACTAAAGAAAAGGGAAAAGGATATGAAGAAGAGCAGAAACGTGAAATGGACGGTTTGTAAGATGAGAAGTTAAACTGATGAAGTGATGGTAATTTTCCGTCACCTATAAGAATGAATGACTTAGGCACGGTAGTCTGTCGAGGGAATTAGTTTGAATGGTGATGGAGGATGCCGGTGGAGTGCGGTTAGAGTGGCCGCCGTGGTAAAGTGGAACCATGCGTGCTTTGGGGTCCGAGGGGTCTCCAAGCGCACGGGTTCCAATCCTGTCCACGGTCCGAGTGTAGGTTGGGCTTCCTCACTCGGGGCAACGGTTTCCTAGCGGGTGGGCTTCGAGATAAGAGGTACCCTAAAAAGTATCCCCTTTAGCTCAGAAATTCCCGTGAAAAGTCCACACGGTAAAAATAAAAAAAATGAAAAAAGTAAAAAAAAGGAGTTTCTAGTGATTACTTTTCAGAGAGAGAGAGAGAGAGAGAGAGAGAGAGAGAGAGAGAGAGAGAGAGAGAGAGAGAGAGAGAGTATGAGGGTGAAGGGAATGTGTGCACGGGTACCATTTTTGTCAGGCATTTCATATACGTATTTCTTCGAAGCTTTCACTTTTACACTTTCATTTTTTCCTTTTCACAAAATTGCATACCTTTGTTTTGCCATTTCGCTCCCTGACACCACATGTGTAGAAAACGAATGGTGGTAAAAAAAAAAGATAGAAAGAAACATGACAGCGATCTATGTGCGGTGCGAGGGGTGGGTGAGGTGGAGAGCAGTGGCACGTGTGAGTGACGGCTCTCTTTTCGCTCTCTACATACAAAAACACGAGATTTAAGCAGCATCTTCCTCACCAGGCCGTGGACTAGAAGAGCGAGACATGGCGTAGGAGTGATGGAGCGAGAGGAGCAGCGGGATTCACAAGAGGAGGAGAGATCATGGAGCAGAGGACACTTGAGGCGGCGACGGCACGGGGACGGGGAACTGGTGGGGATATCACGAGCCAGGGACCTGTGGATGCATGGTGGGGGAGGGGCGGGGCTGGAGCCGGGTTGGGGACTGGGGAGGCAGGGACTGTGACGGTGCCTCGAGGACACAAACTTTAAGTCAAGCAACAAGTGGTGCCGCCGTCCAGTAAAGGTCACATGTCACGCTTTTCTCTCTGCGTAAACCTGACCTTTGTTGGTATTCATGTATACATTCCCACCCGCGTCTGCAGATCGTCGATGTCAAAAAGGGCATTCATCTCCTCGCATCGCCTGTGAAATCATTGGAGTTAGGTTAGGTTAAGTTAGGTAAGGTTAGAGTAGGGTAGGGTATGTTAGGTTAAGTAAGGCACTCTCTTGGTTAGGTTAGGTTAGGTAAGGTTAGGTTAGGGTAGGGTAGGGTAGAGTAGGTTAAGTAAGGCACTCTCTTGGTTAGGTTAGGTTACGGTAGGGTTGGGTAGGGTAGGTTAGGTTAGGTTAGATTAAGTTAGGCACTGTCCTGGTGCCTGAGTGGCGTGTGTGTTTGAGTACAGTGACAGTTGCCTTAATTAGGCAAGCCAGATCTTATCTGGTGTTTAATGAAATAGTCTGCGTAAGATGAATAGTGACGAAAAAAATAGCCTTTTATTCTTCCCCAAATGTTGATGGAAGATAATGTACAATATGGGTGCATAGTAAGTGTACATCCGTCATTCATATAAGTTGTTTCCTCACAATATGAAACTGTGCACAACACGAGTATAAAGAGAAAGAACATTAGTCTCTTTGGCAACTTTACCCCCAATGTCACCTGGCCACTGTTACACCACAAAACATTCCTTCCTCAAGTTTGTTCCACTTTTCGTGTCATTGTTTGTTCCTGTGATATCGTAAAAACAAACTTCACATCACTATAAAGTAAATTGCATGGAATAGTTCATGGAAATTATATGGCAGGTACAATTTTTTTTAATTAACCGTGAGGCAGAGGATGCGATACTCTCTCTCTCTCTCTCTCTCTCTCTCTCTCTCTCTCTCTTCTGTAGTATCGATATATAAGAGAAAGGTTTCGGCTTCTGCTCCAAACTCGCCTTCCATAAAGATATTTTCAACTGCAGGTCTTGTGTTGCGCGTCTCTCAGGTTGCAGAGTCACACCGAAGACGTCTGGATGTAATGAATCGCGGTTGGTCAGGTCGGTCGGGGTCTTGCAGGGTTTGCGAGTGCCGCCGCTGGGTGAACCTTCCTTCGTAACTTTGGTCTTTTATTTCAATCTTGCTCGGTCTGCCGGTGGGTCCAGGCTCTAATCTGCTTTCAAGTCTTCTTCTCTCATCTGGGTTCACTTTCTCTCTCTCGCTCCATCTCCTGTGTACAGAATTTGTTCCATTTTCTTTTATATTTACGAGTTTTACTGCATTGTGAGTTACATCGGTAGAAAATTGTGTGAAAAATATAGAGATTTGAACTGATCAAAAGCTGATTTCGGTCACAAAAAAGAGAGAGCGACCAGAATGATCTACACACACACACACACACACACACACACACACACACACACACACACACACACACACACACACACACACACACACACACCATGCTTATTGTGTTTGTCTTTGGAGCACTCACCGCCTCATATCGGGGTTCTTTTCTCTCCCTCCCTTCCTCATTACCTGCAGATTGATGGGCTAAGTCAAGCAGCAGCCTCAAGATGGGTCCCGCTCCTTTTTCCCGGGAGTAACTTTGACTCTTGAAGGGGCGAGAAGGAACAAGAGGAGCTGCGAGAGACTTAGTGAGGCGAGGGTAACGCGCTGGAACGAAGTCTCTCTCTCTCTCTTGGAAGGTTTCTATTTCTTTTTCTTCCGTTGTGGTGTACTTTTTTCCCTCTTTTTTCCACCCCGTGTTTATTTTTTCCCGATCAGCGTTGTGTCTTGTCTTTCCTGCCTGGTGTGGAAGCGAGGCGACATCTTCCTTGTTGTTTTTTTCCTCTTTTCTTTCTCTTCTTTTACTTTGCACATATGAAGGTTATAGAAAAACGGGTCCCTTATTTTTCTTATTTACTTATTTATCTTTCCTAAGTTTGTACGTTTCAGTAGAGGTTTATGAATGATGTGACCGAATAGTTTGTGTCTCGGCAATTTAGTAAAGATTTCCATTGGGAGACTCGGGAAAAAGAAGTTTGTGTGCGAACAATATAAGTGACAAGTACGTACAAGAGTTATAATACGACTACAACTACTATTGCTTCTCCTTCTCCCTTCGTTTTCCTTTTCCATTATTTCCACCTCGAACATTTCCTTTTTCCAACTGTTCAACGACTTTCTTTCTATCAGTTTTATTTTCCATTTTATTAGCAAACGTATTTTCTACTCTTTTAGTATTTTCTTTATTCTATTTTCGTTTCCACTACCTTTTCCTTCTCTTCCTTCTCTTCCCCCTTTTTCCTTTTTCCAGTGTCCTCTTTTCTTATGTATTCCTTCGCCTCTTGTTCCTTTTCAACCTCCTATCCGTTTTCTCTTTTCCCTTGTGCTCGACAGTTCTATTTCACTTCGCCTTCTTCCTTTTCCTTCATCTGTTATTCCCTTTACCGTCCTCCTTCAACATCTAACTTGTCTCTTTCTTTCTTTACATATCACCAATTCTCCTCTTATTCCTCTTCCTTCCATTCTTTTCATCTGTTATTCTCTTTACCTCTCTCCTCTAACACCCTCTTCGTTCTGCTTCTTTCTTGCTCTATCACCAACATTCCTCTGCCTTTCACTCCCTCGTCCTCATGCACAACCTTCTCCTATTCCCCAGGCATCCACCTTTTCCTTTCTTTTCACCTGTTCCTCCCTCGGCCTTCCCTTCCCTTCTCTTCCCTCCCTCACACAGCCCAGGCAACCCCGTCGAGACCCCCAGGACAAACACGAACGCCCCATGGCACTAGCAATACTGAGGATTTTCGAAGCATCTCCTCGGGGCAAACTATGATATATTTTTGCCTCCCTTTGGCCTCTCGCGCTTAACATATTTCTGAAATGCAGACGATTTATTTATTCTTTTTTTTTCCGATTTATCTCTTTCTCTTTCTCTGTCTGTCTCTCTCCTCTTGCTTTGAACCAGAGGATACGCGTCTTACACTCGGAATATACACGTAGCAGTGGAATCCGTGCATGACACAAAGAACGCCATTGTGAAAAGAACTATTGCCGCTTCGTGTATGAGGATGACGATGAATGGGAAATGGTGACGGTAGTACTGGTGAAATAAGAGGAGGAGGAGGAGGAGGAGAAGGAGGAGGAGGAAAACATGGTGGTGTTAGTGGAGGTGATGTAGTTGGAGGAACAGGAAAAAACAAAAACAGGGGGGAAGAGGAAGACAAGGAGGAGGAAGAGGAAGAAGGGAAGAATGAAAAATGACATAACATAAGATTCCAAACGAGAATGACAAAAAATAAACTGAAACCAACACTGAACGAAGAGAGAGAGAGAGAGAGAGAGAGAGAGAGAGAGAGAGAGAGAGAGAGAGAGAACGCATCAAAATCATATAGTCCTTACAAACTAAACAAACTGCAATGAGACAAAGTAAAGAAAACGAGAAGGGCGTCAGCAGCTCTCCCAAAAAGACAACGAAGGGAGAACGTCACACTGATAAAGGGGAAACTATTAAACGAAAACTAGACCAAAATAAACAAAGATAAAGGACAGAATCGCTCTCCTCCGTAGCTTATGCAGACTGACGTGCGAAATGAACTCCTCTGCAAACTCCCGGTCATTCTCTTTACGCGCCAATTCGTACTAATAAATATTCACTTAATCAGCGAACAAGAGGGACGGGACTGCCTGGAGAGCGCCACCTAGGAATAGTAGTAGTAGTAGTATAGTAGTTTACTGACTAAATATATGTATAAAAAATATGAATATGACAATTTTTCCTACGAATCAATACTCGTAAACAAAAAAAAAAAAAAGGTAAATAAAAAGAAAAAAAAATATCTCGCTAAATAAAACCACAAATACATAAAACTATAATCAAGAGACCAGAATTCTTAAACACTTTGGAATTTCAACACAAAAATCTTTCAGAGGCAACACAACTTAGAGTCTTGGCGGTTTTCTCACTGATGTAGAATCGAGGCCCAAAACTATCACGGAAACACTCCTCAATAACTTCCACTAGAGCCCGTTAAAGGTAGTGGCAATACGACACTGAAACGGTTACGAATACCAGACATTTTTGGGGAACGGCGAGGCGCGGGAGAGGGGCGAGGCATATATAGGGCATTAAACTTAGAGAGGAGCGTGAGGGAGGAAAGCAATTATGAAAGGAAAGACAGGTGTGACAGGAAAGAGTTAGGAATGTTAAAAAATGAAGACAGGGAAAAAAATGTAGAAGGGAAAATTAAATGTCACGAAGAAAAGGAAAGGAAAATGGTTTTTATCTTTTTTCACAGAAGCTATTTTTCCTATTGAAACTTTCAACTTTTTAGACTAAAACATCTCGACTACATTCTCTTCTACAGCTCCACAGGCAAAAAAATATGAAATTAACTTAATAAAATTTTCTTACCTTTAATTTTTGCATTGAGAGAGAGAGAGAGAGAGAGAGAGAGAGAGAGAGAGAGAAACAATTAAAGACAGTAAGTAATCAAGCTGAAGTAAAATTCCAGGAGTACTAATAGCAAAAGGAATAGGAAGAAAAAAAACTAATAAAAAAAAAATGAAAGCAAAAAAAACTAGAAAAAAATAATGAAGAGAACACACAGTCAGATTGATTAAAGGGACGAGAGAAAACATGAAGGAACAAAAGAGAATAAAAAAAAAGAATACCTGAAGAAAAGCCAGACCCAGATAGGTAGCGGAGAAAGAAAACGGAGATTGGAGAGAGAGAGAGAGAGAAAGAGAGACACGAAATAAGAGCAGCAGCTGGATGGGGGACTCCACTGTACGAGTACTTGTAGGTAGACGAGAAAGAAATCTCTCTTAAAAGAAAAGGTTGGTGCGTGTGTTCGGCAGGTGGTGCAGATGTTGCCTGAAGGAGGAAGTTCTTGTCGACTTTCTGCTCCTTGGTAATTACACACCGCCTCTCTACCTCGCAAGTTGGGAGGAGGAGGAGGAGGAGGAGGCGCTGGAGAAGGGTGGAAAGAAGGCAAGCGGAAGGCAAGGAAGGCAGCGGTGTAGACAGTGATGACGACGAGTGAAAGGAGAAAAAGCGGTGGGTGGAAATGATGATGAAGGAAGGAGGAAGAGAAGGAGGGGGAGGAGGATGAGGAGTTGGAGGAGAAGGAGGAGGAAGAGGAGGAGGAAGAGGAGGATGAGGAGGAGGTGGAGGAGGTGGAGGAGGAGGTAAAGGAGGTGGAGGAGGAGGAGGAGGAGGTAAAGGAGGAGGAGGTGGAGGAGGAGGAGGAGGAGGAGGAGGAGGAGGAGGAGGAGGAGGAGGAGCAAATGCTAATAGATTTTTTCATTTATTCTCTTTCTACTTCAGCACTGCCACATTATGTCACTTTACTGCTACTGCTACTACTACTACTACTACTACTACTACTACTACTACTACTACTACTACTGCCACTACTACTACTACCACTACTTTCATCGCATTCTTCCCACTAGTTCATGTATATCTGCATCTGCTTCCAATTAAGCTTGTCTGCCATCATCTTCACAAGCCATAGTATCTCTTCTCATCTCTTCATCCTCTTGTATCTCATTCCTATCTTCTTTATCAATCTATCTTCTCTCTCTCTCTCTCTCTTCCTGCTTCCTCCTCATGCTCCTTCAGTTCTTAATCTCTACTTTGAAAAGACCGAGGAACCAAACGGACATATAGATCTAAAAAGTTATCGACAACATTTCTCTGATGTGCTCTAGTCAAAAACATCGACCAATGAATATTTGCTCGAAAACAACCTGCGTATCAGAGAGAGAGAGAGAGAGAGAGAGAGAGAGAGAGAGAGAGAGAGAGAGAGAGAGAGAGAGAGAGAGAGAGAGAGAGAGAGAGAGAGAGAGAGAGAGAATGTGTTATTTCCGCCTCGTCCAACCCCTAGTATCCTTGGTATATCCTCGAACTTGCAATCTTGTTTGTTTCCCAACGCATGATAGTAATAAGTGGTCATCAAGAGCTCGAGACAAGGGAGAAACGCAATCAGTGGCAAGAGTGCATCGCTGGGGTCTTTAAGAATATACGGTTCGATTGCTTTCTCTCTCTCTCTCTCTCTCTCTCTCTCTCTCTCTCTCTGACTCTCCAAATCAGTTTTTTTTCTCTTCCACAACGGTAATATCGCTCACATCACAACACTTATCACCGGCTCACTTCAATTTTCCAGTGTCAGCCAGCCAGCACCCGCCCGTCCTCGCACCTACGGCAGCCCAGGTGGTGGAGAATGGACTTACTTAAATTCTTGTTATTTACTCGATTTATCAATTATTAACTATCCCTTTAAATCAATAATGAATGGTTGTTGAAATAAGTTAGATTTTACCTTACTATATATAGACTTCATGTTTTCTCCGAACTGAAGGTATGACACAATCTCACCCTTCATGGAAACCTAACATCGTTCAATATTTGAGCAACACATAAGGCCAGCGGGGTCGAGAGGTTAACTTTTCTATGTAGTATAAAGTATTATTTGTGCCGTGCTAATGGAATGCTTTGTAAATGTTAGATAAGGATAAAGCTGATATAAATGATTCCTTTTGTAGTCTTTAGTGTCCAACAATCAAATTATGTGCTCGATATAAAAGAGTAGAAACGATGCTAAGAAATGCAATATAGATTCATGGACAGCGCTCACTTGTCTCCCTCCCTCTACTCAACCACCGCCATCACCACCACCATCTCCACTTGCGTTACCATCACTATGTAATTAAGAGTAACTGCTACTATCCACTATAAAATATGTAAGAGCAAGGCCTCTTATGTAGGGAGAGACTCAACTCTTCCACCCACAGAAACAGAAGGAAAGTTCTGTCTTCCTGCAACACTGGGAAAGGCATCACTCAAACTGGTTTCCCACACCGCAGGGTAAAACGGCTTTGATCTCCTCGTCTTAGCGTAGCAATTATTGTGGCCAGCTTTGTTGTAGAGCAGCGTGAATAGAGGAGTGGGGGAAAAGGTCCAAAGGAGGAAAGGAAAGTAAACGTATAGGATGAGAGAAGCAGCTGTACGTAACACCTCGTTCTCTCGCCGCCTCACTTGGACTGTGGCGTGTGTTGTAGCCCCTCCCTCCACAAAAGATGAAATAAATGGAATAAATAAATAAACAAAATGAAATGAATAGAATAAATACAAAAATAAAACAAAACAAAATCTAAGAAGACTAAAATAAACAGATAAACAGATAAGATAAAATGGAATCAATGAAGATAAGAAATTTCAGAAATTATACAAAGGTTATGAAAATATATAAGCAGATGATGAAAGTATGACTAAGTCTACTGTATGAATTCATCATATGCGTGACTTTAAGAGAATACACATTATTATGATAAGAGAGAGTCGCCTCGCAGTCACAAACAACACACACTTTCCCGCCAGTAGTGAACACAGTGTGCAGGACGTGGAGATAACGGAATGGCAGGCAGCTCTGATAGAAAAATTGATGCGCTGGAAGGGAGTCCCCCACAGCGGCTAAAATCTGTGAAAAACGGCTTCACTTCAAAGTCGACGCCAGTGTCAGACTTCGAGTTTGTCGGCAGGAACTGTCTGCAGCCTTCGCGATGAATTGCAAGGTCTAAAAACAGAAAGCTAAAAATGTATTACGATAAGTCTGTGTTAAATGTTGGCGGTAACTGATAGAAATTAATGCCTTGATCTTCCAATGCGCCAGCTTCGCACTCCTACGAGTCACACCCATTTCCTAACATCTTTCTGAACAACCTACAGCGGCAAGACTGGCTTGGTCTCCTGCAAAAGTTCAGTGGCGAGAACTCCCATGGCACCACATAAAGTTGCTACCATGGAAGTTCGAGAAACGACAGCTAACTAAGATGTATCTTTCCTGGAAACTCGAGGGGTTGCGGATACATTTTCGGACCGAAAAGACATACTTCACTGAGGACGATAAGGGCCACGCTGTCCTGGGCCGAAATGAAATAGTGAAGGGCCGTCTGTCCTGTGGTAACACAGGTATCAATAAGGAGGCAGGGAATGAAACGTGATTGGAAGGCATTCTCTTTGAGGTGGATTGCATGTGGGTAGAATCGAAACCTGGAGATGATGTGGTGTTGAAGAAAAAGTTTGGCAGGTATAATCTGACGGACAGAATCAGAAATCAAAACAACAGAAGGGCTGGACGTATTTGAGATGACTTCACGAACAAAGCAGCAGTTTTCATCAATTCATAAAAATCAAAGGATCTCTAACGTGAAGTGGTCGGTTTCTCCTTTATAGAACTCTTGATACAACCAAAGTTACGTATGTCTCGCTTCAGAAACAGAAAACAAAGACATGGAAACTAAACGTGGGCTAGCTAACTTCTGGTTACTTTCTAACACAATAAGTAGAAAGTAACACAACTGCATGGGGAAGGAAAAAGGTGTAACCAAGTCTGCCAAATGATACAACAAAAAAGTGCGTATTTTAAATGAGCTGCTCGACCACGTTCAAGGAGACACAATTAATTTTTTCACTGATGATGACGGCATCAAAAGAAAATTCTCTCTCTCTCTCTCTCTCTCTCTCTCTCTCTCTCTCTCTCTCTGTATGGCAACGTGATTATCATCCCTTTCAGATCTAAAAAAACAGAATCCCGTCTTTATTACGTTGAAACCACGAATTTGAGGGCATCGTGTAATGGAGCTCTAGAAACTGTGTGTGTGTGTGTGTGTGTGTGTGTGTGTGTGTGTGTGTGTGTGTGTGTGTGTGTGTGTGTGTGTGTGTGTGTGTGTGTGTGTGTGTGTGTATTTACCTAGTTGTATTTACCAAGTTGTAGTTTTACAGGGCCTGGGCTTTATGCTCGTGTGGCCCCGTCTCCATATCTACATTTATCCAATTTTTCTTTAAAACTATGCACACTCGTTGCTGACACCACTTCTTTACTCAAACTGTTCCACGTGTGTGTGTGTGTGTGTGTGTGTGTGTGTGTGTGTGTGTGTGTGTGTGTGTGTGTGTGTGTGTGTGTAATTCACCTCGGTCGCCTCCTGGTCACCCAGCCAGTCTTCCCCATTACGAAACGAGCTCAGAGCTCATAGACCGATCTTCGGGTAGGACTGAGACCACATCACACACAACACACACCGGGAAAGCGAGGCCACAACCCCTCGAGTTACATCGCGTACCTATTTACTGCTAGGTGAACAGGGGCCACACATTAAGAGGCTTGCTCATTTCCCTCGCCACTTACCGGGACTCGAACCCGGCCCTCTCGATTGTGAGTCGAGCGTGCTAACCACTACACTACGCGGTGTGTGTGTGTGTGTGTGTGTGTGTGTGTGTGTGTGTGTGTGTGTGTGTGTGTGTGTGTGTGTGTGTGTGTGTTTCACTAGTTTGATCTGCTGCAGTCTCTGACGAGACAGCCAGACGTTACCCTACGGAACGAGCTCAGAGCTCATTATTTCCGATCTTCGGATAGGCCTGAGACCAGGCACACACCACACACCGGGACAACAAGGTCACAACTCCTCGATTTACATCCCGTACCTACTCACTGCTAGGTGAACAGGGGCTACACGTGAAAGGAGACACACCCAAATATCTCCACCAGGCCGGGGAATCGAACCCCGGTCTAGTTTGTGAAGCCAGTGTGTGTGTGTGTGTGTGTGTGTGTGTGTGTGTGTGTGTGTGTGTGTGTGTGTGTGTGTGTGTGTGTGTGTGTGTGTGTGTGTGTGTGTGTGTGTGTGAAAGCTTGATATACATGCTTTCTGGTTTTCCTAGGTCTACCATCATCATACGAGAGAAAATAGAAATAAAATGACTGTGACCAACATGTGGTGCCTGTGCCGAAGCGAGTGTAAACGAAGCCGGATTAGCGAGACTCAAGCTCTGTCCTCTCCTCTCCGCCACAGTCCCACTGCATGAGGTTGCTCGGTTTCGGGGCAAGTTGGACGACAGAATATTGGTGGTCAACGCAGCGCAAATGCATTTCCACCAAGAACACAAACGTCCTCGACTATTACGTTAATTATACAGCAGCATTTCACATATATCCTCAAAAGCTGGGACGGTGATTATTGCCTTCTTTATAGCATTGCATTAATTTACGACGGCAGGAAGGACGAGAGGGCGTCTATCAACAAAGTACGTGTGAGGCGGCAAAGAATCCTGGCGGTGGTGATGCATTCGTGACACGCCAACACCTTACTTTACGAGTCGGTCCGTCGAGGCCAGAAAACGTTACTGTTGTCGAGTGTGATGCGCTCTTTACTCAGCCGTGTGTTGTTACTATATATCTAATTAATCTTATACTACTTTTTGCATTATTCGAAGATAACAACCAAGTTTTACAGATGTTACAGGTGACTAACAACATGGCAGTAGAGACGTAGCTATACTGCTGTTCTGTCTCATATTCATCAGAGGCCCCACAACACACCGCGGTGGAGGGACGCCTCACTATCGTCTGAAACTCTGCCTCAAGTCGCTTATTCCAGTAGCTCAATTTGTTTCCCGCCATACAAGTTGCCACGTACACATCTCCATTAAGAGCGTGATACAACAAGTCACTGCAAAAATATGGCTTGCCTTATTTTACATGCTAATGATGATTATACGAGCCATTACAGTGATTGCAATATACTGGCGTGTTGCTGGTCTCTCGCTGACCTAAATGTGATAATTGCGTGGCTTGCATAGTGATAATGATGATGATCATAATGATAATAATAATAATAATAACAATGGTAATAATAATAATAATAATAATAATAATAATAATAATAATAATAATAATGGTAATAATGATAATAATAATAATAATGATAATAATAATAATAATAATAATAATAATAATAATAATAATAATAATAATAATAATAATAATAATAATAATAATAATAATAATAATAATGATAATAAAATGATACTACTACTACTACTACTACTACTACTACTACTACTACTACTACTACTGCTACTACTACTAATGATAAAAACAATAATAAGGGGAGTAGATTTACAACATATGATGAAAAAGCATAGTCAACATATCAATAGGTTTGAAATCAAGCCTGATAACTTTACCACATCATACTCGTACACAGATGTCCATCCGGTAATGTGATGAAGCGACAAGACGCACTGAGCCCTGTGTTCATCGATGGTCAATAGGAATCGCTATAACCGCGGAATTGCGAAAGAATTGTACGATCAAGTAAGGCAGGTGAACACGTTCGCTTTAAACCACCACCCATTTCTCTCACTCTCAACCAACGTTCTGTCTGTCGGTGGAGTCGCCGTAATGACTGCACCTCTTTTCTCATACAAGGCACGGACGAGGAACGACTTAGTGACCTGTTTCTGCTAGCGATTTAGAGATGTCTGAGAAAAGCCTTACCAAATATGTACAAATGTTATGCACCTCCTTGTCTTGTAACGACCCCCTACATGATCAGAGGAGCGGTGCCCTCTATAAGACTATAACCCTGATTTATCACCGCCGCTGTAATGCTGCTGCCAAGCCGCACTGTACTCTATTTACCATGCAGCGCCCTATGGTGTTATATAGCACATAAAATACAGTCATCTACCTTTATAGTATCATGTATTGCATATTACCATACTAACGCCACACAACACAAAGAGGGACGCTGGTAAATGGAATAATCTTTCACTAAGAAACATTTTGACCATAACAATTGCACGTACAATCCTGGTAGCGGGACTCCTCCAATAACTCAGTACACAGACAATAGACTACAACTTCTGAATGGTATTTTCCACAATGCCGGCAACAGCAAGCTTACATGGCGTCCATCTTGGCTTTTCGTGGAATGTCCTGCGTTATCTCTAAACCATATCTGTATGGATTTTCATCCTTAAATGTCAAAATATTTATTTCAGATAATGAAAAATGTGTGTACTTTCTCTAGTTTTGATTTCCAGAAAAGCTTTGTTTCATTCCCATTTTCTAGATAATAAATAATTGTTACGCCCATTAAATTAGACTGTTTTAATTTCATTTTTGATTAATTAGTTATCTATAATCTGTTTGACTTTATTGGGAGAATCCATGAAAAAAAATATTGACCATAGTCCACCTTATTCTATGTGATGATCAAATAAAACAACACTAACTTCTACAGAAAAAAAGCGACACACTTCCTGAAAGAACACAGACTCATCGCAAATGTCCCGCTGACCTGACACAAACAAAGCCCTTGACCGTTGCTGCTCCATCCCCACCACACCTTAAAATCACTCCCTTCCAAACGCTTCTCTTAAAGCACCTTCCAACCCCGATAGAGGAATGGAGGGGTGAGAGAAGGTAGTGTGACGTGCTGTGGGACGAGTGATGCTGCACCCCAGACTGGACAACTACTCCCCTCAACCTCTCCTCCTCCAACTGTTCTCCATTCAATCGTTTCCTTCAATGCACATCTTTAATCTCACTGCCTTTATCTCTTCTCCCACTCATATCTTTCCCTCTAACTGTTCTCCACTTAATCTCTTCACCTCCAATTGCTCCTTCTTTAACTTCTCGACCCTTATATAGTTTTCCCTACAACTCTATTTCCTCCAATCCTTCCTTCCACCACACTAAGCCCTCCAACTTGACATAACTCAACAATTAATTATAAGCTACACACACACGCACACGCACACAAGCACGCACATACACACACACACACACACACACACACACACACACAAAGGTCTCTTATCACATTCCACCCCTAATCCGCATCCCTGGAAAACAAGGTCAACATGAATGGCTGCCTAGAGAGTGAATACAGGTGAGCGCGGGCGGCAGTGTTTCCTACGTATATATCCCGGGGTGAGTTCTCGTGTATTACAAAGCATCACTATTAGTTGAGGATTAAAATCATACATGTGGATAAACAAAGGGTTAGGTTAGGTAAGTAAGTAGGTGTGATAGTTTATTGCAGTTTTCTTTTTTTCTTATGTTCCTACTAGATGAACATGTGTTGATTTTCTATATGTACGAAATCTGCGTCTGTTTCAGTTACTTCTCGTCTTCCCTGTTGTGGAAGTCAAACTGAAAACAGAAGCTACAAGACGGTTCAGTGGTCACGCACATGGTAAGATATTGTTAAGGTATATGCAGTCAACGCCACCAGGGGATTCAAAACCAAGAATCTTTCAGAAACGAAACCAGAAGCTAAACTGGGAAAATATGTTTCGGGTATGACCACTCAACCACTACAATATTCTGAGGAGTGAAGGAAGAACTGATTGATTATTCATTGGTAACAGAAAACGAGAACATCTGGTGCTGCGTTAGGTGAGCATGAGTCTTATTAGGAGAGGAAGGTAACTCAGGGAAATGAGGTCAGGATATTATGAAAGGTCACGTCTCTGGGCAACAAGGAACTCCCTCCCCATCCCACACTGACGCATCGCTGCCTCTCACGCACAGCAGCAGGTCAAGGCAGCGACGCCCACGCACACACCACACACACACACACACACACACACACACACACACACACACACACACACACAACACACACACAGAGGCTGTCACAAATGCCGTTGATTAGTGCAGTGTTGCCTGGGTTGTGTTGGGCAGGTCTGGTTCTAGTTACACATGTGATTAACGCTTCCAACTTTTGACTCGCCTAATTCAATTAACACCTGAAAAGAGATACCTTCGAAAACACTGTCTTAATTTCTATCACCTGGTTACCACTTCGGTTGACATTTTCCTTCCACACAACATGTCGGTTTATTTTACATATTACAATCCCAATAAGAGCATCTTAACACCACGATAAGCAAATAACATGACTAATTTTCGGCACTACAAAAAGATGATAGATGGAAATAAGTATGTATTGTAAAACGACTACCATGTTTATACCTCCTTGTATGACTTCTTGCAACTTTTCTTATTCTCCTTTGTTCTTTCGTAAAAATTCAAGGGAAAAAAAAAAATCGAGTGAGCTTCCATTCTATTTTCTTTTTCATTCCGTGCACTCACTCAGCCTCCTTCACAAAAATAAAATAAAGAAATGGAAACATATTACTTTTGGGGCACGATAACAATGCAACATGTAGATCCCAAGCCTTCCTTCCTCCTACACAGCCGCTGCTTCCACCCTAGTCCCCTGCAGCCCGCAGTGACGCCCGCCGGACATTCACTGATGCGGTGACCTTTAGAATTTTCGGTGACGCGTCTAATTGGTACATGGCGCACATCAGCGTGACAATAAAGACGTAATGGTCCTAAGGCTCGTATCCACATTAGTTTATAAAGGGACACAGGAATACAACAGATAGAAAAATATGAGGAAAAAGACAAAATCATAGGTACACATTAAACTCAATATTATTTTAAAGTAACTGTGAAATGTATATATACATGCAAACGTAAATACACCTGTACAAACTATCTATTTATCTGTTTATCTGTCTACTCACGTCTGCATGTTCTTTTAAACCAGAATAATTCCATAATATATGTTGCATTATCTACCTCCTTGTTCTGCCAATGTTATGCACCTCACCATTCTCAGCATATATTCAGAAAAGTAGCACTATGACCGACTCTGGGAGGTGAGGATGACAACGGAAGTGATGTTGGTATTCTGCTATGGTAACTGTAGTGATTGATGCTGGTTGTGTATGGTGATGGTGATGGTAATGGTGGTGGTAGTATTTTCTTCCCTTCAGCATTCCCACTCACCTAAAGTAACACAGAAGCTACAGCGAGCAAGTGACACGGTGAGATTGACAACCCATATTGAACAAAGGCTCGCGTGTTGACCATATTGTTTTTTTTTTCCGTTCTTACGTTTTGTTTTGTTCGAGAAACGTGTAAATAACAGTAAAAAACACTAAAAAAACAGTGTCACAAATATTCTTTTTTTTCTTTTCTATTCAGGCAATGGAGCGTGAAATTCCTCAGGGCATTTTAAATTAACTTAGCAACAAAATTACCAGGTTGCTGTTTTTTCCTTGTGTGTGTGTGTGTGTGTGTGTGTGTGTGTGTGTGTGTGTGTGTGTGTGTGTGTGTGTGTGTGTGTGTGTGTGTGTGTGTGTGTGTGTGTGTGTGTGTGTGTGTGTGTGTGTGTGTGGTTATCTTGCAGTGTCATGTAACATTTTTCAACTCTTTTAGTGATAATGATAGTTACTTTATTACAGTAAACCTGGATGATACGTGTCAAAAGAAAGATAGATAAAGAAATACACGAATAAGCTGATAAACGAATAATAGATACATAAATAAATAAATATCATATACAAGTAAACGAATGAATAGCAGAAAAATAAATAAAACATCAGTAAATACCGCATACACAAACACGAAGGAATGAATAACTAAAAGGATGAAAAAATAAAGAAAAAAAGTCGGAAAGGCAAGATAACCGCAGCCAGACCACACAAAGCAACAGACGCACCAAGGGACGCAGCAGCCTAGGGAGTGCCGCCCCCCCAACACTCCACATCCCGTCACCCATTGCTCCCCGCCTCGCCCCCTACCGCCCCCTAACAACCAACATTTCACAGTATACCAACAATAAATAAAAGAAAGAAAAATGGTAGTCTATTTGAACGCCATTTATGTAACAAGCTTGGCGTTTACGTAGACCGAACTGAAGGCCATTGTGTGTGTGTGTGTGTGTGTGTGTGTGTGTGTGTGTGTGTGTGTGTGTGTGTGTGTGTGTGTGTGTGTGTGTGTGTGTGTGTGTGTGTGTGTGTGTGCACACACACACACACACACACACACACACACACACACACACACACACACACACACACACACACACACACAGAGGACTCTTATCGTAACACATCGCACTATTAAGGTCGTAATTATAAAGAAGAGCCGTAAGAGGGAGTTGCGGATCTCTCTCTCTCTCTCTCTCTCTCTCTCTCTCTGAAGGTAAGGGAGAGGGAGCAATAAGGATGTCTGGGCAAGGACACAGGGAGGCGGGGGAGAGTGAGGAGCCGCGAGAGGGTGATGACTGTTACTAAAGGAAAATGAAAAGGAATGGAAATGGCAATGAGATGATGGAGAGAGAAGGAGGAGGAAGAGGAGGAGGGAAATTGATAACATGGTAATTCTTTCTACCTTGTTTGTTTTTAATTTTTCTTCATACAAATCAACAATGGTACACTTCCGCAGTACAGTAACGGTGGACATCAATAGTGGTTCTGTACAATTAACATACGATTTCCTTAAGCCATATGGTATTTTCAGCTATCATAATTCGAAGTGAGTCTGGAAGGGAAATATTTCGTAACATATTTTTTCCCTTTTTTTTGCAACCATCTGCTACTGTGAGTTGGAGAAAATAAGAATGATGATTGTGAAAGGCCAGCTGACGCACACAAAGGAGCTCCAGCACACGAAGCGCCACTACAGACTATTCCACTGGGTACACATTGCTTCTTTACCATGTCCTTATCCTCCTACACACCGGTGAACATACACTAAACATTCAAGCCATTTTCATATAATGCAACATATGCGGAAGATCAACCTAAATTAGATGCCAGTTTCTCCATCTGCTAGGCCTAATACAAATCGCCAAATTCGTCATCTAATCGCCTCATAACAAGATGTAAGTCCGCTGTCCTGCCTTCCTCCTCTCCCTCCTAGCCACTAATACGCAATGCGCCGCTCAACTCTCCAGTCCCACCGTCGAGCCCAAAGATTGATTCACGTTTGCGATATTACCAGACAAACGGAGCGTGTGATGGCCAAGTCAATACCTTCCACATGTAGTAAGAGGCTGCTGGGGTTGCGGTTGTGGTGGTGGTAGCGAAGAGGGAAGGCAAGATGTGTATAACGTGTCCTTGAAAAACGAAGGAAAGAGAGTGCGAGGAGTGGTAGTTCAGGTCACTGGTGTCAGAAGGACGTGGACCAGCCGAGGTGTGATGGGACATGGTGGAAAATTGTTAACTAGAGGGAAGGAAGGACAAAGGCGGGGAATTTGGTGAGGCCTTGGCGCCACAAAGTCATCTGAAACACACCACGCCACCGCCACCACAATCCTCTTAGACTACATTCCAATTTCCACTTTATCGCATCGGATCCTTTTCCATTAGGCTCCGATTATGATCCTCTCTGCTTGGTCTCCCTCGTTTATTACTACTGATGAGAGGGATCTCGCCCTGTACAGTGTGACAACGGCATCGGTAGTGGCGGCAGTAGCAAGATCAGCAACAGCAGCAACAACAAAAACCGCAACAACAGCATGAATAACAATAATAACAGCAGGAATAGCAACCAACAGGAACAACAGAGACCAGCAGCAGTAACAAAGCCGGAAACAGCAACAGCAGCAACAACAGCAAAGAGCGACCATTCCTGTCAAACATTTTCCTTTTCACATTGACAGACAATAAGTGACGTTTGGGTCCCAGCGGAGAGAAGAGTTTTCCTTTCTCATTTTTCACGCTTTTCCATGGACAAGAATGCAAGGTAATTACATCAAACCTGTTAAGAGAGAAAGATCGGTACAGTAATTGATACGTTGCGGGTGAAAAGGAGTTGGGTGAAAAGGGGGGGCAGAGAGAGAGAGAGAGAGAGAGAGAGAGAGAGAGAGAGAGAGAGAGAGAGAGAGAGAGAGAGAGAGAGAGAGAGAGAGAGAGCTGGGGCAGGTGCAGGTTAATGGGATATCACATAACGCAGTGTTTCCTTTGTGCTCCAAACTCTCCCCAAAATTCGTCTATCCAACTCGCCCGTTCGAATCCCTTGAAAAAACAAAAAAATCCCACTTCTTTTTATCCCCGATGTTCACTTTCACCACGCCACTCTTAGCACGCAGCAAAAGAGAACAAGAGAAAAGAGGACACTGTCTAACTATAATCATTAACTGAAAATGTGATTGGAAAGAACTGTAAAAAATTAACTTTCCTGCTACTACATATTATCTTTTATAAACAATTAACTGATTCTTTATTAACTTGTTGGAACGAAAACGGGATTATGTCAAACAATTATTCACCTGTGACGTATCATCCCATTAGGAGAAGGAGGAGGAGGAAGAAGAGGAGAAGGAAGAGGAGGACAAAGAAGAAGAGGGATAGGAATACAATTAAGGGCAATTGAACAGAAGGAGGATAACTAAGTGGCGAGAAAGAGAAAACCTGAGGGAGAGCAGTGTAAATAGAAAGGTCGATTCAGGGGAATGAGAAAACAAGAAAGAGGTGACTGGAAAAACATGAGAGCCGAGAAAGATCCAGTGGAAAAGATAACTCCGAGACGAGGAGGGAAAAGAGGTGAGAGTGACGTGAGAGGGAGGGAGTGAAGGGAGGCAGCCAGCAAGAGAGTGGGGTGATAAGTGATAAAGAGAGAAAACGGGGAGACTAAAGAGATAGGTAAAAAGAGAGAAAAAGGTAGGGAGAGGAGGAAACTAAGCAAATAAGTAACAGATATCAAAAGACATGAGGCAGCCAGCAAGAGAGTGGGGTGATAAGTGATAAGAGAGAAAACGGGGAGACTAAAGGGATAGGTAAAAGAGAGAAAAGGTAGGGAGAGGAGGAAACTAAGCAAATAAGTAACAGACACCTAAAGACATCACCCCACGGCACATCAGCTATACGGCAAGCCCCTCCGCCCCTAGGGATCTTATACTCGACCCTGACGGCGGCTTTGGCACCCATCTCCCTTACCCTCACTCCACTTAGTCCCGGATAAGACCCTCACTTACCCTTCTCCCCCGTCTCCGGCCCCTTTTACCGTCCCCTGAAGGATATAGTGGGAAGGTTTTATCCCCCTGGTGACTCTATCTCCTCCCTCACTCTCTCCCTCACGTCTTATCTCTCCCCTCGGCCCGTTCTGCTCTCCAGCCTATCATCACTCTCACTCTTAATTTGCATAACATGGCATTGACCTTCGGAGTCTAATCATCCATTAAATTCAGCTTAATTCTCCTACCCCACTTCCACGTCTCTCTCTCTCTCTCTCTCTCTCTCTCTCTCTCTCTCTCTCTCTCTCTCTCTCTCTCTCTCTCTCTCTCTCTCTCTCTCTCCACAAGACGCTGTTCGATTTTTTATTTTCAAGTTGTTGACATTGTGAATTAAAGTGGGGAATTTGAGTCTATTTCCTTCCCACCGCTTTCTCTCTCTCTCTCTCTCTCTCTCTCTCTCTCTGCGAACATTCACTTCCTCTAATTGATATCAAGAACTCTTCCCTTCCCATATGTTCCACTCATCCCACTGCTGCCACCACTTGTCGTACCATTAATCCTTCTCACCACTTTCCCTCCCCGCGCCCTCGCCACCCCATTGACGAGTCTGTAACGAGAGGCGACTGTAGAGGGTGGCGACGCGACACCACGATCACTACCACTGGCAAGGACTTCTAATTTCCCAAGATATTCAATTAGGTGCTTAAAGAATGATTTTATCCAATGATGATGATGTGGTTATATAATGTGTACGTGGGGCCGCGACAACTATAGCGGTGAAGTGATAAAAAAGAATTGCATAAAGTAATACTAGTCTTAAAATGTTAGCCAGAAGTAAGATGGAGGACAAATCTGAAGGGAAAGGTAAAGATTTGAATATACTAATTGTATGAAAGGAGTTGCTGAACTTAACTGTACCTATTGGAGTCATTCAAGTGTGCATTCAGATCTTAATATTTAGAATCGATCATTTCAACGTTTTTGCTCTTTCTTTTTTCTGTAGGAAAGGCGCCGGACCAACGTATTAAACTCAAAAGAAAAAAAACTAAACAGACATTGAAGCGCCAGTCTCTAAAAGTACCAAATACGATCGTGGAGAAAAAAAAAGAAAATAAGTAAGTGTCTTGCAACGAATTCATATACACAACACAGCAAGGAATAATTTGACTTGTAGCTTGGTATGTGAGTGAGTTGGTCTTGGCATGGAAGTGAGCGTTTGGATGTTTTTTCTACTGCCTTTTGTCTTTTGTTTTGTTTGGTGTTGGTGCTGAAGCAATTTGTTTTCAGCATGCGAGTGAGTGAGATATGTTTTTCTTCCTTACTCGTCTTGTTTTTCTTCTGTGTAAAAGAATAAAGTTGTTACGATGCATGTGAGTGAGGGATATATTCTTTTCAGCTTTTTGTTTGGGTCAGCAAGGAAGAACAACAGCAACAGTTTCGTGAAAGAATAAGTCACCTTTAGGATATTTTCTTTGTTTATTTTCTTTACTTCTCAATATTTTTGATGTTCATCTTTTGATAAATATTACTTGCAGTTCAGTAATGTACCACCAATATTCACTGTACTTAACATTTTCCGTCAATCAAAAGTCTCTCTCTCTCTCTCTCTCTCTCTCTCTCTCTCTCTCTCTCTCTCTCTCTCTCTCAAACACTGAGTAGCCACGTTTAGCACTATAGAAACATCTCCTACACACTACAAACTAATAATGCACTGTCACCATAAGAAAAGCGAGCCACAGAAACAAGAATACGCGGAGAAACATACACACACACATACACACACACACACACACACACACACACACACACACACACACACACACACACACACACACACACACACACACACATAGCCACATCGATACACAACTCAATAAATTAAATATCCACCTTGATAAGCCGCCGTGCGTGGAGGAAATAATAATAGTAATAATGATAATCAAACCGTAAGCCCCCACGTTTGTCCCACGGAGGCAGTGACAGTGGCGGGAACACCTGGGAGCCCTGCGCACCTCACGCCTCATTAACGCCCTTGAGTAATGCGTGTGTGGGGGAAGAATGGGAGGCGTGACTCACTTTATGGCCTAATGGGTGAGGGAGACGGACTATTTCAAACATTAGATAAAGTCATTCCTCAGTTCCCTATGTTACCTTGCACGTGTCTTTCTTTCCCTCTCTCTCCCTCCTACCCTCCCTTATCCCCATTTGTGGCATTATAGTATCAGAGAGAGAGAGAGAGAGAGAGAGAGAGAGAGAGAGAGAGAGAGAGAGAGAGAGAGAGAGAGAGAGAGAGAGAGAGAGAGAGAGCGCTCGTCAACAAAACAAAAGAACATGCTTAGTTTATTACATCACTGTTCGTCACCACATTTGCTATTTTCTCTCCCAGTGGTCATGCATTTCTTATTTTTCCAACTGTGATCTCTGAGAATGAACGGCACTCTTTGGAAATAACTGAATATGAAAATTAGTAAGGAAAGCAAGAATTATGAACGTCTGGAGTGGATGGTTTGTAGGTGGCCACTTCTTTACCTTGTTCACCCACTCAGCTTTGGTTTCTTTCCCTGTGTTGCCTGTGCTTTGTTTGTGCAGTTATCCAGTCCGTTTGACTTTTTCATTTCCTGTCAGCTTATTATTCGGATTTAACTAGTAGCAATTTGTTTTCTACCTTTGCTATTCGATTACGTTTAAAATTACATAGTTGTGGAGCTATTTATCCCATTTTGTAACTTAATTTCCAAGCTACGTTTTGTTTGTTAAGGTATTTTTGTGTTTAAAGACGAAAGTTATTAGGAAAAGTAGAATTTTTCACAGCGTCTGGTAATAAACAAATGATGTAAAGAATGTTTTTAAGATAATTTTTTTTTATATAATAAGGCTCGATCAGAGCAGAAAACTCACAAACACACGTATTTTCAAGACAGAGCAGAAACACACGTATGAACAAAACAGAGCAGAAAACTCACGAACACACGTATGTTCAAGAAATTCTGGTATTCATAAAGTAAATGAATTCATCTTCAGTCCACGGAAGAAGAGCGAATGTTTTAGGTAGTCAGGAGCGTTAGGAGCTCTACACACTCCACTGGTCATATTGAAGTCATGAGGGAGAATATTAGATACTGAATACGAGGCATGCAAAAAGAAAACAAAACAGAGCAGAAAACTCACACACACACACACACACACACACACACACACACACACACACACACACACACACACACACACACACACACACACACACAGCCCCTCATGTTCTGAATCAGTGCCAATATTATCGAAAGCATCAAGTCAGGAGAGGCATCGATCAAGAACTGAACCCCTGACAGGACACTCAACCTACACGACACCTCACCATTGGAGCCACAGGTGATTAGATATCGACACTCATATAATACAATCCTTTATGGCCACCGTTAAAAACTTTCACAACTAGGAGAGGAAGAAAAATAAATATATACACATACATGGCACAATTCGAATACTACAGCTTTGTCTCTTATTACCTCGTAAAAGAAAAAAAGAATGACAAACTCTATTCCCTGGGTGTGCAAACATTCTCAAATGAATGGCGGCGTCTGGACAAAAGGATAAAAGAGGCAGCATTTATCTTTGTTTTAATTAGTGTATTTTTCGAGCACAGTGCGTTAAACATTAATAATGAGGCAACATTCACATACTCTTTTCATGGAAGATAATATGCGTTTGAGCAATTATCCTTTGAAAAGAGTCTATCTGATAAGGGGAACTAAAAACACACATGGGAATTATATACGAGTGGTGTGCTGCCGGCGAGGACCGAAGGAAGGCACACTGTACATACACACTGTCAAGGGATTCCTGCCTTGATTTAATCCCTTTAGCACCATGACACGTTTTCATATTCATTCTGCTCACTATTTGGCGATTTCATACAGCTTCAGAAACTTATGAAGGGATTGAAATAGTGAAGACTCTGGCCATTAATCTTCTGACTTCCATACACCCTTCCTAATGTAACTAAAATCGTCTAATTATATACAAAACTCATGGTAAAAATGCGTCCCAGTACTGAAGAGGTTAAATTCTATCCATAGAAATAAACTCTATTGAAGTAAATTCCATCTACGAATACTCCTCTATGAATATTTCTCCCTAAGTAATTGTATATGTCATGAACGATTTAGGAAGATTATTACTTTTTAATAGGATTTTCTATTTCAATTTCATAGCAATGTAGTTATTATTGTTATGCTTGTTATGGATCATTCTTTTGTTTTTATGTATCCATTATTGGTTCCGTAACTTGACGGCTTTACTTAAAGGTATCTCATTTTACTGCTCATTTAAGCAACCAATGTGACCGTGTAATAGGAGTGGTTAGTGTCAAAAGTCGAGTAACATATTGCACTCTCTTCCTCTCCTCTGTGGTTAGCTGTCTCTCAGTCTTAAGAGCTGTTATCTGGTAGTAATCTCCTCACACAACCTGACAACGAACACATTTGAACCAGGTCAGAGGACTTACAACCAAGGAGGAAGCTAAACAAAGAGGAAGTGAGGGCGGTTCTTACTCGATTATTGACCATGATGGAATAGATTTATAGTTCCTTTCGCGGACTGAGAGTCTGTCTTCCTTCATTACCATTCATTTCCACTCCTTGCGAATGATAATCACACGGGAAAGACACCTCCATAAAAAAGCAAACATAAAACACCCGGGTCACACTTACTCGCTTTATTCACAACTTTACGAAATGCAACATAGGGAAGGAGAGGCGAGGGAATGGAAGGAAAAGGAGGGAAAAGCAATTAGAGCAATGTAAGGGGAGAAGTGCATGGCAGACGGGCAATGCTGTGAAGGCGGGGCTGGGAAGAGAGGAAAGGAAGTGGAAGAGTCGCAACGGAGTATCTTACCTCAGATGTTTGTGAGGGCGCATTACACCTGTTGGGGAAGAGGAAGTAGTGTTAATGGACAAGCAAGGAATATGTAGGATTTGAACATCAGTTGAATAAGAAATACCACATAAATAGTGATGACTGTGTCTGTGTTTGTCTGTTTCTATGTCTTTCCGTGTGTCTGTCTGTCTGTTCTTAATGGTACATATTTATGGGACGAGAGGAAGGAGGGAAGAAGGGCGGGCAGGAGGTATGGCTAGATGGAAGCATGTATAGGAATAAAAGAAAAAAAGAGGGAGGGACAGGAAAGGCGAGAAAGGAGAGAGAAAGAACGGAGAGATTGCAGGAATTCAAGGTTGACGGGAACTTAAGAATTGGAATAGGAGGAAAAAAAATCAGGAAGATGAAGAGAAAAAAAGTAAATATGAGGAAGGTAAGAGGGATAAAACGAATATGATGAGAAGAAGAGAAATAATGAGGAGGAGGAACATGAGAAAGTGAATAAGAAGAGAAAGGAAGACATGAAGAAAATAAAAAGCGAGACATGGGAGAAAGAGATGAGGAGAAATGATACGAAAGATATGGTAAAGAACGCAGAGAGGGAAAAAATTAAGTTATGGAGGAGAAAGGAAAGAGAAGAAGTAGTAAAATAATAAGGAAGAAACAAAAAAAAAAGTAAGAAAGAACGGAGGTATAGAAGAATAAGGATAAAGAGTCACAGAAGAGATAGAACACTATGAGAGGGAAAATAAAGAGAAAGAAAGAGTAAGTAAAACATGAGCAAGAAGAAAGACTGGAGGAGGAAGAAGACTTGAATAGAGGAAATCCCAACATGCGGGTTACTTGATCGCAGAGGCACGGAAGAGAGAGAAGACGACCAAGAGAGGGAAGGTGAAAAAGGAAAAATGCGGAAGAAAAGGATGAATAAGAGGAAAGAGTGGAGGAGGAAGAAAGATTGATAAGAGTAAAGCTACTTGATCGCATAGTCACAGAAGAGAACCGAAAAGAATACGAGAGAGAAGGTAAAGACGAGGAAAGAGGAAGGATAACACGAGTAAGAAGAAAAAGTAAAAAAAGGAGAAAGTTAGAGGAGAGGAAAGCCAAACACACGGATTACTTGACCGCAGAGACACAGAAGAGAGAGAAGACTAGAGAGAAAGGAAGAGGAAGAAAAGGATGAATAAGAAGAAAGAGTGAAGAAAGGAAGCTTGGGGAGAGGAAAGCCCAACATGCGAGTTACTTGATGGCAAAGAGAAACAGGAGAGAAATGATTGTGAGAGGAAAGATAGAAGATTATGAAAGGAAAGGAAAAGGATAGAAGGAGTAAGGAAAACATAAGCAAGAAGAAAGAGTGTAAGAGGAAGAAGGTTTGAGGAGAGGAAAGTTCAACATGCGGGTTTCTTCCTCAGGGGGATCCACAAAACAAACATGATCTCCTCAGCTCAGCTCGCCGCGGGTCGCCTCGTGCCTTCACCGAGAAAACTTGACTCACTCAGCCGGAAAATTACCACGGGAATATTTTCACTCAACGAATAAGAATGATACCGCAGCATATTATTTATTATATGTAGACCTGTGTATCTCTCTCTCTCTCTCTCTCTCTCTCTCTCTCTCTCTCTCTCTCTCTCTCTCTCTCTCTCTAATGACTTGATCCTTTATCGTCAATTTATCCCGTCTTCCCCTCGCACTCTTCATCATTACGGTACATTATAACTTTTACCCTCCTCTCCTAACCCCCCCACCACCTCTACTTCCCTCACTTTCCTCTCCACACGTTCCTTTTTCCCTTTTTTCCACGCAGGGTCATTTTTCTAATATTTCCTCCTTACGTGTTCATTTTAAGCTTTCCTACATTCTCCCCTCCTTTTCCCTTCTTTTCCTTCTCTCCTTCATGTTCCTCTTCCTTCCTTCTTTGAGCCGATTGTTCACGCTGCTGCTGAGGAAGAGTAGGAGGAGGAGGAGGAGGAGGAGGAGGAGGAGGAGGAAGAGGAGTTAGTGGTGGTTTCAGGAACAATCTCTTCCCTAACTTCTCTTCTTCTTCTTCTTCTTCCTCCTCCTCCTCCTCCTCCTCCTCCTCCTCCTCCTCCTCCTCCTCCTCCTCCTCCTCCTCCTCCTCCTCCTCCTCCTCAAAAACACCACTCAAGTTGTTTATCCGGCTATTAGAGAGAGAGAGAGAGAGAGAGAGAGAGAGAGAGAGAGAGAGAGAGAGAGAGAGAGAGAGAGAGAGAGAGAGAGAGAGAGAGAGAGAGAGAGAGAGAGAGAGAGAGAGAGAGAGAGAGAGAGAGAGAGAGAGAGAGAGAGAGAGAGAGAGAGAGAGAGAGAGAGAGAGAGAGAGAGAGAGAGAGAGAGGGGATTTTTTTCTTTCAATTACCTTATGTATCTCTTTGAAATCTCTACTCTTCATGTTATATTAAGAGTCTTATTCCTTCTCTTATGTAAGGAATCAATGGCGTGTGAAGATGCATATTGGTGGTAGAGAGGAGATGAACAAGACAAGACTCACTTATTCGTCTTCCCTTTCTTAGTCTCTCTACTGACACACGCCATTACAGATGAAACGACAGCATCACCTTTCACCTCAAGACTCAATATATCATTTGACGTTCGGTTCCTTTGAAATCAAGAAGTGGTTGCCAATTGGATTCAAACGGAGATCCAGCTGCCGCCGTGAGCAATGTCTAACTATCTGTCCCCCTCATCTCTCTCTCTCTCTCTCTC
This sequence comes from Portunus trituberculatus, assembly GCF_017591435.1. Taxonomy (NCBI): domain Eukaryota; kingdom Metazoa; phylum Arthropoda; class Malacostraca; order Decapoda; family Portunidae; genus Portunus; species Portunus trituberculatus. The sequence continues at coordinate 6,128,426 of NC_059268.1, read as the reverse complement.
TCTCTCTCTCTCTCTCTCTCTCTCAGACTGCTTTCCACAGCCCGAGTCTTGGAAAGCTTCTCTATAATTCTTTCACGATTCTTATGGAGGATTTCTCCAGCATCCCACCGCTGCCACCACTCTTGTTCGTTTCCCTTCGCAAATAAACGATCCTGAGTTTCTTTACATAATTCTTATCTTCACTCAAAATTCTTAAGGGCTTTCTCCGTTTCTTCTCGTTATTTCCTTATTGTTATCCTCTTGAGACTCTTTGTAGTGTTTTTTTTATACTATTAGCGATGCCCTAATACATATAGAATCAAAATCTCTCTTCTGATAGCTCAGTATTCTTGTAGTGCTCTCACTATATTGTTTCTTATTACTGGCATCTCACAATTGCCACCACTGTTGACTTTGGCGTTATTCTCTCGCGATCCTACTAACAAGTCTCTTTGTAAAAGTTAAAAGAAAACTCTCTACTCTCAGATTTCCGACAGTTCTTCAAAACCTTCCTCTCTACTAATCCTTATTACTGGCTTCTTAGAACTGGCAATATTGTTATCTCTGGTATGGTTGCTTTTGCTCTTGAAAATCTCACTTATTTCAAATCCTTCAGAAATCTTATGGAACAATTTTTTCTCCCGCTGTCTTTCATTACGGATAGCTCACGTCTACCTCCAGTGCTGTCACTGAGATTTCCGCCAATATCCGGTTGCCTTGTCGATTGAAGCTCCCTTTAAGTGTTTCTTGGGACCGTTATTATTATCATTCTAATGGGTGCACATCTGATGACAGCGAGAAAAGCGCCCTTGAGGGTTCCTGGAAAGTGGAGGGTAAGCCTGGAGATAAGGGAGGGGAGGAGGGCGGAAGGGAAATAGAGAGAAAAATTTGGAGAGGCAGGAAAGGATGGAGGGAAGGAAGAGAGAAGAACGTTGATAGAGGGAGGGAAGAAGGGAAGGGAGGGTTGGGAGAGGGAAGGAAAAATTACGAGGCAGGAAGGAGCGGAAAGGATGATAGATGGGTGAGAGAGAGAAGATGCGGATGAATCACCGATGATACTTCACGATTCACTGCACTGATAACCATCGGAGTATGAAAACAAATAATAAAAGCCATAAAACAGTTATTATGAACCAGAAGAGTAACAATAATCAAGATAAAAATAAAAAAGACGGCCATTTCACAGCAGACCTAAGTCGACGAAATGCGTGAAGAGGAAACAAACGAGAGGATAATAAATATAAGAAGACACTTGAAGGGGATGAAGAAAGCCCCTCAAGGATAATGACCCGGAAGATGGTGTAATGGAGATAATAAAGACTAGGTAAGATGGAAGGAGAGAAGGAAGGAAGGAAGGAGGAAAGGACAGAGAGAAAAGGAGAGAGGGAGGAAGGAACAAGATGGGAGAAGGGAGGAGTATACTTTGGATGGAGAAGGAAGAGGAAACTATAGAAGAGGGAGAAGTAAGAGGAGGATGAAGAACAGGACGAAGATGAGGACGAGGACTAAGGGGTAGAGGGTCACTGAGTCTAAAAGAGGAAGAGAAGAAAATGGGAAGAAAGAACTGATACATGAAAACGAAGAAAATGGCTGGGATATAAAAACGGTAATATAATCAGAGAACAGTAAGAGCGTAAAAGGAAGAGATGAAAAGATTTGATGACGCTGGGAGATTGTAAATAAAACGAAGAAAAAAAAATTAATTGAGAAGAGTTTTGAGTAGTTTTTTTTTCTTTGTTCACACTTAGTAGTTTTCTCCCCTATCGATTTCCTCTGCTGAAGATTCTTACTTGATTTAGTGAAAGGAGAACTAATTAGTAGCAGAGGCCATAAGGAAACAACAGACTTCAAAATCCATAAAAAAAATAATTCTCCTTTTAATTTTAGTTTTTCCGACATTTTGGCTTCGTGAGAAATGTTTGCTGTCACTCTGGTTGATGCATTTTCCTTCTTTCTTTTTCTTTCTTTCTTCGTACTGCTTCTTCTTATCAATATTATCATTATCATTATTATTATTGGTGATAGTGGTGGTAGAGGCAGCAACAGCAGCAATAGTAGTAGCAGTAGTGATAGTAGTAGTAGTAGTAGTAGTTTTTGTTGTTGTAGTAGTAGTAGTAGTAGTAGTAGTAGTAGTAGTAGTAGTAGTAGTAGTAGTAGTAGTAGTAGTAGTAGTAGTAGTAGTGGTAGTAGTAGTAGCAGTAGCAGTAGTAGTAACAGCAGTGGTGGGTGCAAGAAGTCATCATCATCATTACTGTTGCCATTATAATCACTACTCTTTATGTTTTCACTGCGGGACAAAAACACAAAACCAAACATTTCGTAAAGAGAAACGCAAAACATTACATTCGTCGTCCTTTTCCTCCTGCAGACGGCGGGGATGGGAAAGAGTCTACAGGAGGGGGTTAGCGGCGCCGGTATATTCGCTACGTTTGTCAACTCTCCTTGTATAACCTTGCGATTAATTTACATAGTTCCAGAGGAGAATGTCAGGAAAGGAATCGAAGTGGTGGAATAGTTATTAATATGAAGTCAGCGACCATATGTTTACTTAATCAAAATGCTAATGAGCCTCCAGTGCACTCCGGTCACAGTCTTAATTAGTGATGTAACGGAATAAAATGTCATTGTAAGGTTTATTCCCATTGTCAGCTAGGAATGTTTGGCAGCGATAATAGAGTCAGTATACAGGCGTGCGGTTTGTTAACTTGTTTAGATATGGATTATAAAGTTATCGAAGTATAAATGAAATGGAAATACAGAATTAGAATGGAAAATACAAGAAGACAGTATAATGTTTCAGTTGGAAGGCTTGAATACTGAAATGATAGAATATAGTATAAAAACAGAATAGATTAGAAATATAAGAAAAAAATAATAGATTATGTCGATGAGAAGTGAAACCCAAGATGGATGAAAAGGATAATAAAGTAAGCATCTTTTAACTTTAGATTTCCAGAGGTCATCTCACAAGAGCCTTTTTCTTCAAACTGTTCAGCCTTTGATGTCTATTCTTTTAAACGGGTCTAAAGTTATTAGGATTTTCAGTGTGAGCTGAGTAATATAGTGAGAGTTTAACAAGGATTCTGCATCAGTAATGGAGAAAAGAACCAATGAAAACCCAACGCAACGTCTGTGGTTTTTAAAAATAGTTCTGATAAAGGTTAAGAACTATGTGAAAGATCCAATATTCCAGTGATATATTCAGCCTTTTTATTTCACTGCATCTCTTTCCAACAAGCTCAGCAAACATAATCGTCTGCTGCATTCTCATTACTCTCAAAAGGAGACCACCAATGATCAGGGAGGCGGCTGTCCAACGTGGCTGGGGCTGAAGAAAGAAATATAACTGTAGATTTTGCGAAATGCCTCCACAACCACGCCAAACTGTCTGCCAACACTCGTCATCCACGACCCGGTGAAGATAATGACAGCGCTTCTCAGGGGAATGTGATCTCAAACTCATAAGAAAGCTAATTAAGATCATGTTCCAGTCTGCGGATCAGCGTCTCCGTGGAGCCTACCGGTGTGTGTCGCCTAGAGAGAATCATGCTCAACGTGATTCCACAGAGGCCCGGCAGTGCAAGTCGAGCTGCGGCCGACGGGGAGGCTTGAGGGCGCCGAGATGGGAAACGAGACATCGATTTCTCCTCAAAGGAAGGCCTCAGCGGGATGTGTGTCTGCTTAATGAGAGAGCCACAAATCCCCCCAGATGCAGGTTCTCAGGGCGCCGAGGAGGAAGCGAGTGAAGGGGAGCTGGACCGCCACAAGGGGAGGTTGGGTGCTGGCTGACTCATTCGTAAATATTGCTCTGCGACTAACACACTCCATGCTCTCATGATGCAATGGATGGCGCGGTGACTCACTTGTGAATGATAAGATGCCGCCGTCCCATCCCACGCTCCGCCGTGCACCTCACCCAGAACTGTTTAAAGAAGAAGGCTTGCTTGGAAACACGCTTCATGATTGAGAATATTTAGATTTGCAAATCAGACGGCACAACAGCAACAACAACAACAACAACAACAACAGCTACTTTTACTAATACTCTCATTACTACTACTACTACTACTACTACTACTACTACTACTACCACCTACCACCGCTACTACTACTAAAAACAATCCAAATACATATCTCGTTGGCAAAAATTTCATAGGTTTTGATTTTGCAATGAAATCAATGAATTCGTGGCTGAAAAACCTTGTAAAATAAAACTTGCCTCACTTACCATCTTGAACACACACATGGTTATATATATTCATCTGTTTATTTATTTTGCTCATCTATCTTACATAATATTCCCTCAGAGGCACAGTTCAAGACAGTAAAGGGAGAATTAGAGAATTTATATGTTATTGAACCAAGGATATGCACATGTACAGCACTAATTATCACAACGAAGGAGAAACTGAGAAAAAAAAATAAGGAAAAATAAGAGAAAAATCATTGTGAACATCGAAAATCCCACAAACACATTAATATCAGCATCACAAACACACTGCAGGAATAACAACTCGGAGCCGACAAAGCAAAACTACAAACTACATCAATGCGTGTCAACGGAACATCAAACACGTCCCCGGATTAATTCTGAGAGCAAGTCGAGCCTGAGGGAGCCAGAACAAAGGTAAATAATGAATCCCGTCCACAAGGTCTCCTCGAGGGTCACTTCAGGAGCTCCTCGCGGCCCCTGAAGGCACATGGCCACTCATTATGGACCATAAACACGACTCTTCGCCCTCGTAAACATTCCAGCCAAGACTCCCCCGCCAGATAGGAGTGGTGGGGCTTCTTCATATGGCGGTGGAGTGGCGGACCGGTCATCATGTACAGGCGTATAGTAGGGGTGTGGAGGGAGTGTGGCGGTGACGCGTCTTAGGTTATGATGGGACTGGTGGTGTGATGGGTACTTTTTTATACAGTGCCACCAGATCAATAGTATCACCAACGAGCACGATGATGATGATGATGATTACTGTGAGCCTTAGTCGAACTGGAAGATGGCAAGTAAAACCTCAGGAATTGGTGGATTACTTCAGTTGAGAGAGAGAGAGAGAGAGAGAGAGAGAGAGAGAGAGAGAGAGAGAGAGAGAGAGAGAGAGAGAGAGAGAGAGAGAGAGAGAGAGAGATACTATAAACAGTGAAAACAAGAATAAGAAAGGGAAAAAAAGTGACAGTAACGAAATAAAACGATAGAAAATACACGCCACGAAAAATTCCACACGGCAGCAAAAATAAAAACTAATAAAAAGTAAGAAAAAAAAAATAGCGAGACAAATTTACTCATAACTCGAAGACACAACTCTGGCGCTTCCTCCTCGACCTTCACCAAAGTTTCCCAGCAAAGTTAAATGGGCAACGCCACTTTTCTACCTTCCATCATGGCCAACATCTTGCTCGGAAATATTATCAACACTAACAAGGCCAACGGACGTGTACACTCGCCGAAAGTCAGTCAGTTAGTGAGTCTTTATTCGCAAGCCAGTCATTCAGTCTTTATTCGTGCAACTCTCAATTCTGTGTGTCGTGTTTAGGATCCAACGAGATATACTGCTTTTGGTTCTATTTGTCCATGTTTTATATCTTCCATCTCTATTTATTGCTCATATTCGTGTCTTTTCTGGAGTATAATGTTATCTGTTTTTTTCCTTCGTTTCTATGTTTACGTTGTGTTTCTTTCTTGTGTAAGTTTTTTCAATGTTCTTACAATTTTTTTCTCTTTCTTCTCATAATATTTTTTTCTTGTTTGTTATTTTCTTTCCTGTATCCAAGGAAGTAGCAAAGAGCAGTATACTTTTTGGCATTTCCGAGGCTGTTCGGCATGAGCTGCATCAATCTAACATTTTTCATTATTATGGCTGTGCCTCGTCAAAATTCGAGACAATATAAAGAAAAAGAATATTTGCCTAGTTGAATTTTTTGCTTTACTACTTTGCGAAATGATCTAACATTGTAGCAAGAATATTGTAAAAAATCTAACCTTTTCATTATTATGGTCGTGCTTTGTCAAAATTCAAACCACGGCAACGGAAAATATATCGATTAATTTGTGTTCCCGTTTTACGAAATCGTGTAACAATGCAGCAAGAAAATGAATGAATCGAAAAGAAAAATATATCGATTAATTTGTGTTCCTGTTTTACGAAATCGTGTAACAATGCAGCCAAAAAAATGGATAAATCGAAAAGAAAAACTCTGATATCATGGTAAAAAGATCAAACACTAACGGAACTCAGACATAAAACAATGGTACCGCTACAACCTTCGCTGCAAACTCGCTATATACATGTATATATATACTATTATATATGCTATTACTGACGCTAGCAATGCCTTAAATTTCAGCGTAGACCAGTAATAGCACGAGGAGAGCTGGACGAGTAAAGGGAAGCACCACACGCAACAACGCCTGCAACAAGAGAAGCAACTCGACGCTTTCCTAGTAAAACAACAGCATCAACAAAGAGAACGTCTGGAAACAGAAAATAAAACACTGATAAAACAACACACACACACACACACACACACACACACACACACACACACACACACACACACACACACACACACATTCATACACAAAACAGGAGCGGAGAAATAAGAAAAAAATGCAACAAAACGCACGTATCACCAAAGCACAACAAGAAAAAATCGCAAGACAAAGAAGGAAAAGAAAAAGATCCACGGAATCACACTAAAAATAAGCAAAGTACAAACATGCTAGCGTTGCAATCCCTGAGGCGAGAAGAAATGGTAATATCCTTTTGTCTGTCTGTCCGTCTGTCTGTCTGTTTATTTGTCCGTGTGCCTCCACTCACTCCCACACACACACCCACACACACACACACACACACACACACACACACACACACACACACACACACACACACACACACACACCTTAAATACGTACACAAACATTCAGAATCGCTTTAGAATCAGGTAACGCCCTCAAACACAACAAGAATTACGAAATACCAAGAAAATAGACACAAAACTGAGAACAGAGAGGAAGATAAAGAGGAACAGAATGAGATGGAGAGAAGGAAGAGAAGGAAGGAAAGAGAAGGGAGTTGTATGTGGTGGCGGTCCCGTGGGTTTTCGGTGTGTTAAGAATTCAATTTCGGCGTTGTTTCACTGAAGTGGGAAGCTTATTGGCAGGGCGACGCCGACCTGACCTAGAAGAGAGGGAGGCTGGTGGAGGATGGGGACGGGCGGCCAGATTGAAGTCACGGGGTTAGAGAGAGGATGAGGAACGGCGAGAGACGCACGGAGCTGTTACTGCCGCTGAATGGAAACAGAAAAGAAAGTCCTGGCTGACTGAAATGGATTGAGAGAGAGAGAGAGAGAGAGAGAGAGAGAGAGAGAGAGAGAGAGAGAGAGAGAGAGAGAGAGAGAGAGAGAGAGAGAGAGAGAGAGAGAGAGAGAGAGAGAGAGAGAGAGAGAGAGAGAGAGAGACCAATCGACTAACCGACCGACAGATCTACCAAATGGAGAGACAGATAGACAGAAAGACAAACAGACAGACAGACAGACACACACACACAGACACTGACCCGAAGATGAAAAAAGAAATGAACAGGAAAAACTCTGAATGAGACAAAGGTAAAAGGAAAAATGAATAAAAAAAAAAGACTGAGGAAGAGGAATAATAATAGAAGGAAGGAAGAAAGGTATAAAAAAAACAGAATGAATGGAATGTCTAATGAACTTCGTAGGCAAAATTCCTGAAATCTCCAATAACTCTCCGCCTGCCCAACTTCTTTCCTTCTTTCCTTCCTTCCTTCCTTCGTTCCTTCTCTTGGTCCGAGCTGTGGGTTGTAGTGGGGTGAGGAGGACGTGGGGGGGAGGGGAGGGAAATGATGAGGAAAGTATGGAAAGCTTTATGTGTTATTCTCTCTCTCTCTCTCTCTCTCTCTCTCTCTCTCTCTCTCTCTCTCCACAAGTTATCACACTCATTCTCATTTCAGGAACCGTCACTCATTTCACTTCCCTCGTTGATGCTTCGTACAAAGTTATCACCGCCACGACAGACACTTCCCCTCTCACCGCAGACGCCTTCTTTCCCTCCTTTACTTCCCCCAACCACCCCAGACACACACCAGCCGCGGGGAACCTGTTACTAGTACCGGCACACACATACACCACACTGTTCCTCCCCTTCCTTCGCTGCGGGACACGTCAACTTGTCTTCCGTTAAGTGCGTTACAGAGGGTACTACCTTTCGTTTGGGGTAAAGAGACCTGCCATAATAACAAAGGGTGGGGGGATAACATGTACGTGAATAAGTGAGTGGTGGTGCAGGCAGGTGTTTGTCCATTCAAGTCTCCTTCCTTCTTCCTCCCTCTCTCTCCTTCCCTCCCACTCTCTCTCGGATAAGTGTCGCCTCTCTTGTTCCCTCCGCCGCTGTCCCCACCTCTCCCTGCCTCGTCCAGTTCTCCCAATCGACCTATATAATATTTTCCGGTGGAATTCCCTCCTATAATTAAGTTGAATTGGGTCCGTCGGTCACGTCTCAGCCAGGTATTATCCTCAGCGGGGATCGACCAAGGGAACTTAAGGGTCACGGTACCGTCCTTTCCATCGTGAGTTTCCGCCTTAAGTTTCAGGCAGCGGGACACAATGATCACGGCGCAGCACAGTATTGCCCTTCACATGTAAACACAAGACAAGAGGAGACAGGCAGTGGTATTGTATGTAGGAGAACATCCGGTTTCTACGGTATGTTGGGGCTATTTGTTGCCGTGCTGGGACGGGCTGGGCTTGGCTAGGGGTGGAGGTGCGTTGGGTTGGGTTGGGTGGGGTCGGGAGGGCTGGGCGGATCTTGCCAGGACGGGTCGCAGGGGTCGTCTCGAGTGGTGACGTCGTGTTTCTGAATGCAGGACGTTTTCTCTCTTGGATCTTTTTCTTTTCCTTTCTCAGTATTTCCTTTATTCAGACTTTCATCGCCCTCTTTATATAAGTTACTATTCGCCTACTCTTACTTCATCAAAGACTAACTAAAACTTCTACAATACATTCAGGTTTTAGTTGAAGTTACACTCTTCTTAAGGATGTTTTTTTTGCGACTGACAGATTAACAGGATTTCTTTATGTCGTTAATGCTACATCGGCTTTTAAGGAAGTTTTTACGATTTTAATGAAAGATTAACAAAATTTCTTAGTATCGCACCTCCACTGCATTCAAAAGATTCCAGTTGAAGTTACATTGGTTCTTAATGGTGTTTTTGCAGTTCTAATGATAGATTAACAAAAATTCTATAATATTACGAGAAGAAACACTCTTGAGAATCCGGTTGTTCTTCTCTATGTACTTTGAAAACTAGTCGTGGTGAGACACAGCGAAGTGGGGCGACGAAGGAACCCTGAGAAACACGTCCTTTGAATTGCTTTCCTCTAGTGAATGTCGCTCTTTACAACCCACAAGTGTGTTATCACTAAGGACGTGTACAAGTTATGGCGCTGCATTTCGTTCATCGTGGTTAATGCGGCGGTTATTACAGCAAATTGGAGAGGATGAACGGGGGATGTTGTCTCTATTGTTACGTTCTAATGAATTTTGCGCGCTTTACTAATGGACTCGTATTGTGGGCATTCTTTATTCCTCGGTCGATCGTTCAGCCTCGTCATATTTAATGCAGGAAAGCGGCATGGGTTATTATCAGGGCAGGAGTAACAGTGTGCGGAGTGATGAGTGTTGTGATAAAAGAAGGAACGTGTTGCTGTTTTGGCTGGGTTGTTATTGTTGTTGTTGTTGTTATGGTTATTGTGATGTTGGTGTTGTCGTTGTTGTTGTTGTGGTGGTGGTGGTGATTGTGTTGATGTTGCTGTGGTTTCTTGTTTTTATGGTTGTGTTATCGAAGTTGTTTTGTTCCTGTGGCTATGTTGCTGAGATAGTTACCACTTGCCCTATTATAACTATCATTTCATTTACTTTTCAAACAACGACAACAACGACAATAACAACGGTGATGGACCCATTAAACAAACATTATGGCAGCCGAAGGGAGGACAGTGGCGATGAAGGAGACAAAGGCCACAACGAACAAGATGCGAACATTTGCATACAATTAAATGAATAGATGGAAAGCAGAGGTGAATGGCGAAACTTTAGAAGAACGTGGGCGAAGTCTTTGTCCTTTAATAGGTTAAACACAGCTGGCAATATGGATGCAGCTGTCCCTTCTTCCCTCTTCCTGATGCTCCTCCTCTTATTCCTCCTCCTACAGCTGTTCTATTCTGTGTATCTATTCTTATTTTATTCAGTGGTCAGGAAAAAATAGAGCAGAAGACGAGGTCGCAATCCTAAGGAAAAGTGTGCATCTAGTGAGGTGGGCGAGCAAGAAAGGGAAAGGTGTCGTGTGGGAAATCGCAGCGCTCCTGAAATATGCTGAATGGTGGCGGGCGTGCCTCAACCTCCAGGGACTGGCGGGACGCATACCAACACCAGGACACGAAACTCAACCAGCGAGGCAACACTGAGTTTTGTGTGAAGTGTTGTACTGGATGGTGTGTGTCCTCTGCAATACTTCGGCCCATTTTCTGTATTTCTGCATCGCATATATTCAAAGCGTTCTATTTACACAGGTTTTTAAGAGTGTTTTGTGGTTCTAGTGAAACTATAAAGATTTCTACGGTGAAATTTGAGAATCTGGCAAATCATTGTGGTGAGATAGCAAAGCGTTTCAGTATAAAAGTCATCGTTACCACTCTTTATTTAGTGACTTTCAGGATCACAAATAAACTTTAATTTCAGCATCTTCGGTTATGGATTACATTAATGGCAAGATGTTACGCCCGTGCTTCACCAGTGTGAGAAAGACAAGAGCAAGGCTAATCAAATATTCTCATAAGACTTTCAACACCAGGTGAGACGCAACGAACAGATTCCTTGCCTCACTTGTGTATGCTGTTTGACACACACACACACACACACACACACACACACACACACACACACACACACACTTGGTCTTGTGATGTTTCCTTGATTTTTTATTAACTTTTTTGTCATGTTCCTCTGCAGTGTGTCCTTCCTATACTCTCTCTCTCTCTCTCTCTCTCTCTTTCTCTCACCACTTTTCTTCCCCTCTCGCTCATTGTTCCTGCCCACTCTCCATTCCAGGCGGTCGAGGGCAAGAGGAACCGAACACCTGACCTCTGCTTGGTTCCTCCCCGCCAGCAGGTCTTCAGTTGCCTCGCCTTCCTTTGCGGCGGGCATTGACAGTCGTGGCGGCGCGTGAAGGTGAGCCCAGTCTGTTCGCGGCTCGGGTGTTGCCTCGCCCCTGAATGTTAAGTGGTATTGGTGTTCTCTCTTCTGTCCTGTTCGGGTTCGTGGTGCGCATACTTCGATTCGTTTCTCCTCTTGCTGGCTGGCGGTTTTCTTTCTTTACGTGGGAATGATAGCGTTTAGTTTCCTCTTTCTCTTTGTCTCTGTCTCTGTCTGTCTCTCTCTCTCTCTCTGGTTCGTATTCAAGAAACGCTTTGCTCTCTCACCACGTCTATTTTCCAGAGCCACAGGGATGATTAGTGGGTTTTCAAGAGTGTTTCTCCAGTTAATAATGTAGAATTCTTGTCAGTCTGCATGTAGAACCGTAAAATCATCTTTAAAATAAACTTGTGTAAACCTAAATAAGTCTTTTGAAATAGTGAAGGTGAAGCACAGAAGTGAGAATACGAGCCTTTGTTTCTCTCTCTCTCTCTCTCTCTCTCTCTCTCTGCTTCATTTTTTTTCTTTTTATCACGGAGTCACTTTGTCCTTTGCTCGTTGCCTCTTCACTTCCTCTCCCTTCCCAGAATTCCTTGTCATATTTTGGCGTCATTATTTATGCATGCATGATTACTACTCTTGTGATCTTTTTTTGTGTGTCTGTTTGTAGGTTGGAGGGTGTATTAGTGTGTAGTACTCTGCTTTATGAGTGCGTGTGGTGGAAGGGTGGCCATGTTACAAAAGAGAGATAAAATAGATACTGTACAAGAGAAAGGCGGTGGAAAGTGAAAGTAGAGAAGTGCGAATGATGGAGGAAATGAGAACGGGAAAGAGAGACGCAGGGAGGGAGGATGGAAGGGAGAGACGGAGGATGGGAGTGAGAGCAGAGCGGACCGTGAGGGATGAGAACACATATTGGGCAGACAGTCGAAAGGTTTCCGCTTGAGTGAACCAAAGAGTCGAGCATCTGAAGCCCCCGAGCCACCAAACCACCAAACCCTGATCTCCGTGGTAAGGAAAAATGCCTGGCCGGGTGTCATGGAGGCGCAAAGTAAGAGAAGTTTAGGAAATAGAGACGAAAAAAGGCAAGGCAAGGCATGGCAGGACACGACGGAAGGATGCGCAGGCTGTGACTAAGAGCAGGAATTTTGCGTTGTATTTATTATATATTTGTCACTGAAATGGTGGTGGTGGCGCTGGTGGTGGTTATGGTGATGGTGATGGTGATGATGACGATGAGAGGCAGGAATAAGAGAAAAAAGAGGAGGAAGAGGAGGATTGGTTGGTTGGTAATCCTTGTCTGTTACAGTACAATATTATACAAAGGAAAAACATGGGAAGAAAGATTACAGCAAATAAGAATTACAATAAATAAACATGTATAACAATGTACAGACAAAGCGACTTATGGAGGAGGAAGAGGAGGAAGAGGAGGAGGAGGAGGAGGAGGAGGAGAAGGAAGAGAAGGAGGAGAAGGAGGATGACGAGGACGAGAGAATGAATTGTTTCAGTCCAAATTTTAACGTTTATCTCTGATTAACTGCTGTTTCTCTGTAATTATTTAGTTTTGATTTCGTGAAGGAATCAAAAGAGCTGCAGTTAATCGCTCCTCACAAAGATAGTAAGAATTAAAGAACGCAGAATGCATAATTGATCTGAATTTTCGGAAAGGAAAAATTAATTCAAAGTTTCAGAAATAAGTCATAAAACATTCGAACAACGAAAAAAAAAGGAATTCCTGAATAAAGAAAATAATGATAAAGTGTACGGTATGATATGTGCCAAAGGTCGTCATGATATCATGGCTGCAGGGGAGGCGAGGGAGGGCGGAGTCCAGCAATGCATTTCACACCAAAAGAACTGAGAGGAAATGAGACGCCTGAATGAACTACGACAATGACAAAAACTGGTACAAAGTATCGCTCTTTATGTCTGTCACGTCTCGCCTTCCACCTCCTCAAGCAATGACACGATGGTCAAAATGTGGCAAAAATATGGTGTTTCTATTTCACCCTGTATTTTCTCATCGTTAGATTTGACTTACTTTTCATATCAAAAACAAACAAAAAACAACAATTTTCTTCTCATTTCTTTACAAATTGAAGCGATGAAAAAAAACTCTCTTCCTTCTCATATCTGTACAAAATGAAAAGATGAAAAATAAAAACAATATTGCAGAGGAGAGTTAAAGGTCTAATATATGTGTCATACTGTTACATACACTTTACATGGAGGCAAAACAATTCAAGTGATACAATATTCCTTGAAAACAAGTCATGTAACACAACACTTCCTTGGAAACCAGCTTGCCACATGTCACGTACCCTACAGACACGGACTGCAATACCGCGAGTGTTGGGTAATCAAGGGAACGACGCATTCGAGGTGAAATATTGACACTTGATACGTGACACAGAAAGCGTGATAGAGTTTCGTCACATAAATGAAGAGAAAGGAAAGGCAGGACGTACAGTAGGTCAAAAATAGTTACATGAGAGAGAGAGAGAGAGAGAGAGAGAGAGAGAGAGAGAGAGAGAGAGAGAGAGAGAGAGAGAGAGAGAGAGAGAGAGAGAGAGAGAGAGAGAGGTTGCGAATCATAAGCCTTCATGCAGGTATCAAAAGGATCAGGTATAGTAAATCAAATGTGCAATGCTTGGAACGCTCGCCAGTAATTCTTAGTGACGCAAATGACAGTGACTTTGAAGCAGGAATGATGCGGCGCCAGTCAAAGGTACATTCCAGGAGGCAGCAGCGAGCACCACCACGTGCCCACCGCGACAACTGAGTGCAGCTTCACACGCATACACGCCCAACATAATCGCACACCACCACGCACCCACTCACACAGTCACACCCACACACGCTTCTACCACACAATCTTTCCCTCAACACACCCACACACACCACCACCACCCCCACCACGTTTTCCTTGTGAGTAAAATGTTAAATGAAGTAAAAGCCATCACAGACGTCAAAGAATAACATTTCTGGCTTTCGATTCACCCAAAATCGTCAGACTAATGAATTTCAAGTTTTTCAGATAAGTTTTACATCCACAGGCTCTGTGCATGAACGGACACTAACCTGGAGGGTCAGCACACCTCGCGAGCCAAATGGTCGACTCGCCCGCCCGCCGCCCTCCATCCAGTCCTGCCCGCTGATGGCCTCGCCAAACAATCTATTGCCCGCTCGCCGGCGACAATATCCGGAATTCGAAGATTCCTAGTCCAATTCCTGTGTCCGTGACGTGTATCTGCGCTTCATCAACACCCGGCGGCTTGGTGCTCCGGTCCCTTCAGCACCCAGCAATGACGGTCACACACACACACACACACACACACACACACACACACACACACACACACACACACACACACATTACAGACCAATAATTCTTTACAGTTGCATAATATATCAATTGGCAAACAAGCTATGATATGCAAGAGAGAGAGAGAGAGAGAGAGAGAGAGAGAGAGAGAGAGAGAGAGAGAGAGAGAGAGAGAGAGAGAGAGAGAGAGAGAGAGAGCGCTTTCAAACTTTCTACACCAACAACAGGACTGAAGACACGGCACGGGAAACGACAGATGACAAGAGGGAGAAGCCGCTGATGGGTGATGTATTAGCCACGCCGCTGAGAGGTGATTAAGACAGGAAGAGCAAGAAGGGTGAGGGAGGGAGTGAAACAAAAGAAATAGTTATTGTGACAGATACAGGAAGACGATGCGCGGGGGAAGACTAGCAAGTAATAGTAAAGCTGATGATAAGCAATACGCCATTAACAATTAGTACACCATTACCAACTCACACACACACACACACACACACACACACACACACACACACACGCTCAAAAGATAAACAAAAAAAACTATAAAATTGATAACAAATACGGTCGCTGAAATGAGAGAGAGAGAGAGAGAGAGAGAGAGAGAGAGAGAGAGAGAGAGAGAGAGAGAGAGAGAGGGAGAGTGAGACGGAAGAATGAAGGAGGATTAAGAGAAACGCCAGCTCTGATTCCGACGGATGGAGGAGGAGGAGGAGGAGGAGGAGGAGGAGGAGGAGGAGGAGGAGGAGAGGAGAAACAGACTAAGAGGAAGAGGAGAAGGAGGAGGAAGAGGAACAGAGAGAGAGGAGAAAAAAAGGGATTGAGAGAGAGAGAGAGAGAGAGAGAGAGAGAGAGAGAGAGAGAGAGAGAGAGAGAGAGAGAGAGAGAGAGAAACAAAGAGACAGAAAGACAGAAGACTGACGAGAGAACTTGGGGGGAAACTGCTCAAGTCGGTCGGAAACATACAGGAATCATTAGCAGTTTGACGCGCAATTAAACACAACTAATTGGCTTTTTAATGGCGACAACTACTTCCACTGCTACTAATACTACTCAGCCACCAGTACCACCACCACCACCACCACTATCCCTCGCCTATCACCCTCTTCTGAAATGTAATAAGGGCAAGCCGGATTAAAAGCCACCAGATTAAGAGATATTCATGATTCCAATTGAGAGAGAGAGAGGAGAGCGACAGTAGGATGGCATGGGTGGGCAGCGGCGGCAGTGGGAGGGGAGAGGGATGGTTTGCCGAACTAAGGACACCGCCAGGAGAACTATTGAACTATTCCCAACTCTGTTAACGACCTGGAGGGAATAGTAATTACAGCTCAAGGTCGTTAGTGGGGAATTGTCGCCGAGAGAGAGAGAGAGAGAGAGAGAGAGAGAGAGAGAGAGAGAGAGAGAGAGAGAGAGAGAGATTTGTGTAAGGAAACATATCCCAATTACCAGAGAAGAATGTTTCTATTGATTATTCTCTCCTATTTTTTCAAGAAAGATTCGTATCAGTACAGAAAAAATTTGAGATAAAAATTTCTCTCTAAGATTACAGACGAATAAATCCTGAAAAAAGAAAAGAATGTGAATTTAAAAAAAAGTATACGCCAATGAAAATAAATGACTGCTTTTTTTTTTTTTTTTAGTGTTTTAATTCGTATATAAATGTGACATAAGCTTACGCACCGTTCTTAAGAAATCAAAGGAATATTTTACACGTCGTCACTGGTTCTTCTTTAAGTCAGTGTGTGTCACGGTCTGTTTAATTGAAACACACTCACTTGTCACACAAATGTCCGATCATCTAAATATATATTAACTTTCCTTTCTTTACGACAAATTAAACACGATGTGACTCTAGAAGCATCAAAAAGCAGGGAAGAAGAAGAGGAGGAGGAGGAGGAGGAGGAGGAGGAGGAGGAGGAGGAGGAGGAAGAGGAGAGGGAAGGAAGGAAAAGACGCATGGGTTTAGATAAGGTTTCCGCGTTACAATATATTTTGCTGGATATAAAGAAAATGATATGAGCTCCAAGTCTTCAGTAGACCTCCTTCCCTGTAAACCTTTGTATCTTTTTCTTCTTTCATTCCCTTTTTTTTTTTTCACATGGAATGGGAGGGAGGTGATTTACTGCAGCGGAGGTTAAGGGAATGGGAATGAAAGGGAAGAGGGCCGGGGAAACGGAAGGAAAGGGCAACTAACTTTCACATCAGAGTGATGGAGAGCGGCGGGCGAGGTGGCAGCGGCGGCGGAGGCGACAGCAGTGTTCCAGACCCAGGCACAACTGCTGCTTAGGAACGGTGTGGTGATTGTGGTGTTTTGATAATACAGTGTACCTCTCTCTCTCTCTCTCTCTCTCTCTCTCTCTCTCATTAGCGTGCCATGTCTTTATGCCAAAATTATGGTTGCCAGCCAAATTAATCTGGAATTTATAGTGCATATTGCATGAGACGAGCTCTTTATCTGAGTCATTTTAAATCCTTAAGTAAGATACATTTGCTTTAATTAATGCTTCTTACGTGACATCATAAGGAAATAAGACTCCTCTTCACAAAATTCTGATTAACATCTATACTTTTTTTCTAGGCTAAGCGTTCCTAAAAGGATAATATCCATATAGTGTTGTGTTGAAGCCGCATTCCAGGGT
The DNA here is from genome assembly GCF_017591435.1 of Portunus trituberculatus. Lineage (NCBI taxonomy): Eukaryota > Metazoa > Arthropoda > Malacostraca > Decapoda > Portunidae > Portunus > Portunus trituberculatus. Next base: position 6,111,271 of record NC_059268.1, on the reverse strand, counting down.
CCTTTCTTCTGATAGCTTCATCTTCTCCATCAACCACACATTCTAAGACGTCTTTAGAATATCTCACTGGAGGCATAACGCATAACAATCGTCCCAAGGTGTCACTGTCATCCCAGCTCATGTGTCTCCGGGGCAAGATATTCTTAAAACATCGTGATTATACCAGATGTACCTCCATCTGTGTGAGTGTGTGTGTGTGTGTGTGTGTGTGTGTGTGTGTGTGTGTGTGTGTGTGTGTGTGTGTGTGTGTACAAAGGGGAAGTCGCCGAAGAAGTCGCCTTGCAAATAAAGCTTCATGTGGGCGATGAATCCAAATCCGCGTAAGCACATCATCCCACGACCACTAATGTGCGGGTGTGGAGCAGCGGCAGCCTCGCGCCTCACGCGGGCCAGGCATAGCGCTGAAAATCTTCCTTTGGCAGCCAGCAATTACCTCCCTACCAACTCTGGCCTCGACCTTGGTGGAGGAGGAGTGGGTTAAGCTGATTACCAAAGTCATTTCCCCCGACGCGTCCCCCAACAGAGGGTAATTCCTCCCGGCCCAAAGAGAGGCTAGTGCAGCAGGGCAGGGGAGGCGAGGCTGAGGCAATGCAAGACCAAGGACGCGGTAATCAATCCTTAAGCCGCGAGGGTATGTGGGCTTACGAGTAATTCGTTTCCAATCGTGGCGTGTTTGCGATGCTGTCTGAGTGACTCGCGGGAGCCACCAGCACCACACGCGGCGGTGGCAGCAGCTGGCTGCGGTTTAGTGATGAAAAAACTTCTCGTCGACTTTATGTACACAAGATTACATCCGTTGCGTGGCTAACATTTTCTGAGAGGTGGGAAAAATAGTATTCACAAGCTACATTCACTTATTTCGTATGCAGTGAACATTATTGTGATGCGTATTTAGACAGAGTAAATCAACAATTCTCCAGATTTATGTATTGGTGGGAGTGGGGTTCGTGGAACGTACTTAAAGGATTAGCGTTATAATGCTCCAGTCGCCCCATCAAGACCCAAGTGGGTGCGTCGCGACGCTCATCTCTCTGCCAGGAGTTTACTCGACTGCTGGAGTTCCTGTCTCATCCCGGCAATCAGGGGCTGAGGGAAGCCTCAGTGGTGGGAGAGGCACCTCTGGCACTGATGCCGAGTCACAAAAGATTTAATATTACGACCACAAGCCTCGCAGGCAGAAGCGATGAGCAAGATATTTTCTGCTTTCGAAGGATTCTGGAAGGATTGAGCGTGGCTGTGCGGTGTGCGGGGCCTCGGGGAAGCTGCACTAGCGATGATTTAAAAGTTTCCTCCGCAGTCCTCACGTGGCCCGTAGACAGATAACCGAAGCGATATGGGAGAAACTTCTTTTGGTTTACATTCAATACGTAATCTTTAACTTATATTTAACGAAAAAAATGAAAACATAACACACATAAACATACAGCGATAAATTAATACACCAAGGAAGAAAAGCATGAATAGAAAATAAAATAAATACTGTAGGTGAGAAAATGTGTGATAAAGATAGGAAGGAGCTGGAAACTCAGACAACACAAGCTCAGGAAAGTTAGAGCCACATTCCTCACTTTTCTAAACAACGCCTTTGTCCCTTTATGACGGAGGTGTGTGTGTGTGTGTGTGTGTGTGTGTGTGTGTGTGTGTGTGTGTGTGTGTGTGTGTGTGTGTGTGTGTGTGAGAGAGAGAGAGAGAGAGAGAGAGAGAGAGAGAGAGAGAGAGAGAGAGAGAGAGAGAGAGAGAGAGAGAGAGAGAGAGAGAGAGAGAGAGAGAGAGAGAGAGAAAGGAAAAATGAGAGACAGGAAATATGATTCCTGACAATATGGCAAAGTAAACATGAAAATATCGAGTGTTATTCCTGTAATCATTAATTTGGCAAACCTGGTTTCCTTATATTCCTTCGTCCCTTATCCCAAAAAATCCTTTGCACTCTCAACACGACTACACACGACCACAGAGATAATTGATAGTGTTCTCAAGAGTGTTTCCTTGCTAACAATGCATGAATCCTACCAAGCTATCACTGGTACCATATTAACCCTTTCAGTACCATGACACGTTTCCATATTCACTCTGGCTACTATCTGGTGATTTTATGCAGCTTCAGAAACTCATGTGGGGGTTGAAATAGTGAAGACTGTGCACATCAATCTTCTGACCTCCATAGACCCTTCATAATGTCAATAAAATGGTCTAATCGTACACAAGACTCGTGGTAAAAATACGTCCTGTTACTATTTAATTTTTTTTATTTATACCATGTGGACTTTTCACGGGAATTTATGGGCTAAAAGAGATAGTTTTTGGGATACCTTCTATCTCAAAGCCCAGCCGCTAGGAAACAGTTGCCCCGAGTGAGGAAGCCCAACCTACACTCGGACGGTGGACAGGATTCGAACCCGTGAGCTTGGAGACCCCTCGGACCCCAAAGCACGCATGGTTCCACTGTACCACGGCGACTGAAGGGACTAACTTTAAAAACCCATTCAATTAGAGCCTTTTTTCAATGCAGTGGAGGTGAGGATTAGCGTTTCAGAATCTACACTTTATTCAGAAACAAGGTGTAATCCCTCAGTAGCACTTGATCACTTGCCTCCTCCTTAGAGCAGCACGCATCAGCCCTCCCCTGTCTGTGCTGCTCCACCGCCCACGCCCGCCCTGTCCAGCTGCGAGAGTCATCAAAGGGCAGGGCTTGTGATCCATCAAAATCGGTGACGTGGAAAATCCGACTTGAGGATCGGGTGGTGAGAGTCCATCCTCCTCTCACCCTCTGGCTGGCTGGAGTCTGGTCTTCAATTCTCTCTCTCTCTCTCTCTCTCTCTCTCTCTCTCTCTCTCTCTCTCTCTCTCTCTCTACTTCCTGCTCACTTAATTCCTCTCCGTCCTCCCCTACCTCTCTTCTGTCCTCGTCTCTCTCTCTCTCTCTCTCTCTCTCTCTCTCTCTCTCTCTCTCTCTCTCTCTCTCTCTCTTTCTTGCTTTGCTTTCTCTTAATCTAGTTAATTCTACCATTTTCTTTCGTTACTGTCTCATTTATTTCATTCTTGTTTTCACTGTTTGTGGTGATGATTGTACGTCTCTCTCTCTCTCTCTCTCTCTCTCTCTCTCTCTCTCTCTCTCTCTCTCTCTCTAAGCACTCACTCTCGCCTCCTGCTTGTCTCGGCCATTTGTCACGTGTCTGCACCGTATGATCGTGTTGCGGCAGTACTTTGTCAGCCTCCCTTCAAGTAGTGGTTTCCCTCCTCGACCCTAAATCATTGCGTGGCCCGGCCCTGCTGTAGCATCCCTCTTCGGCGTGTTTCTTTTCCGTGTGACCTGTGATGTGGGAGCTCTCCTGTAGTGGTGTTCCCGTTTTCTTTTCTTTTTTTCTTTTGGTTTGTGAGGTCAGTGAGGTACGATGTGAATATAAGAACAGATGGTTTTAAGATTTTTTATTATATATTTTTGTTTGTTTGTTGTAGGTATGGACGGCAGGATAAGGAACAAAAAGGTTATTTGATTTATTAAGAAAATTTACAGAAGGAACCTCCCTCTCTCTCTCTCTCTCTCTCTCTCTCTCTCTCTCTCTCTCTCTCTCTCTCTCTCTCTCGTGCATCTAAACTCCCGAGCCCACAACTCTGAATTCAACGACGTCTGTACTCACTACTTTCTGCAACTTTAACGGGGCTTGCAACTTGAGCGGGGACTTGACTAAACATCCCGGAGCGCTCTTGCTGTAAACTCCGCTTGTACCACCTACACAAACTATAATAAATCAATAAAAGCAGCAGATGACTTCGCTTTTATGATTCTTCTCTTTGATTTTACTTTTATACGCCCGAAAATAAATTATCAAGATTTTTAAACAGATTCTGAGGAGAAAACGTAATTTAGTATCCGTTTTCTTTCATTCTTTCTTGCAGTCATCGGTCTCAACATTCCTCTCATTTTGTGTCTCGTTATTAGCTGTCCCTTTGAATGTTTGCGTTTTTCCCGCATGGCTGTTTACTGTCAGTGTTTTCCTAGCAATTAATTCAGTCCTAATTAGTTTGTAAAGTTCCATGCGTATGAGTGGCGAAGTTTGCATAATATTAAAACCAAGTTGCTTTACCTCGCTACATTTCACGTTGATGATGAAAAATTATATATATATCTTTTTTACGTCTCTCTCTCTCTCTCTCTCTCTCTCTCTCTCTCTCTCTCTCTCTCTCTCTCTCTCTCTCTCTCTCAACGTCAAGCTAGTTGGAGTTTCTAATTACATAAATACGAAAGTGAGCCGAATCATACAAAAAATAAGTTAGTTTTATAATCTATACAATCTTAACAAAGCAATCTCTTGTACATGAACGAGGGATTCAACATTAATCATCATTTTCTTATATATATATATTTTTTTTATCTTCGAATGTGAATTATCAGGGGTCGTTTCGTTCATGGTCTTCTTTTTCTTGATTCTTTTGGGAATATATTTTCTATGATCATTATCATTTTCTTTTTGTTATAGAAGGTCGAAGCATCAAGGAAGTTCTGTGGAGGTGGCTGCCTCTACCCCATTTTCTTCGCGTCCCTCTCAATAATTGCCTTTCACTTAGTAGCATTCATACCCTCAAGTCAGCTCCTCCGCCACTGCTCCCACTCTCTCTCTCTCTCTCTCTCTCTCTCTCTCTCTCTCTCTCTCTCTGATTTATTACTCGCGTGTATTTTATGGCCTCAGAAGTGACCGCCTATCACGATTACTTACACTTTCAATATCGTCTTTACTTTTACACACCAGTGAGTTTTCGGACCATCCTACACGCTCTTCCTTCCCAACAAAACACTGCGTTCTCTCCCTGCGTTCCTTCACAGGCGAGGCAGCCCCACCGCCACCTGGCCGGCGTCCTGACAGATGGCTTCAGGCGGCGGCGTCAGGTGGCTCGGGGCACAGATGCAAGGCGAGACATCCTCCACTGCTTCTATTATAACTTGCGTCTATATGCAAATAGGGAAAGCTGTAGCGTCTACCTTCGTTTCTCCTCCCCGCCCGTAGAAACAGTCCCGGTCTCCCTACACGCGGCGGGTGATTCGTCTTTCCCGGGACGTATGGCTCGTTAATTTCTTATGTGGTGGTCCTCATAGGCACGCGGGAGGCAGTGGTTCGATCGGTGTTTATAGATGTGGTGGGCGTGTGTTTGCTCTCCGCGTCATAAAGTTTACATTGATTCTTATATGTAACTTTTCCATCTCTTTTTTTCAGGAATAGGGGGAGCTGTTCATTAATATTTTCTCTTCCTTCATTCCTTCTCTCCTATTATCAGTTCCCTCTTTTTTCTCTTTCCTTTGCTTTATGTTCGCGTGTTGTTTTTACTGTCATCTTTATTAGCTCTTCATTTTCTTCCTCCTCATTTATTTCTTATTATATTTATTACACATTGCTTATTAATTTCCATTCGTTTATATATACATTTTGATTTGTCGTTCCTTCCCTCTTTGATCTCAGCTATATTTATCCTTTAATTATGATTTTTTTTTCTAATAGATGTAAGGATGCGTATATCTATGTTTGCTCTAAGCGTCGCCAGGTTTACACGAGACTCTTCACTTCCCTAGACGTGTTTCCTCCTCGCATTATTATACCTTCAGTGGCAGGCTTCATTCATCACCTTAATATATGGGCCTTCCTGTATTTCTTTTGAAGTTTCCCCTCTCCAAGACCCAAATAATTTCACCGTGTTTTTATAGCCTCGACTTTTTTTATATTTTTTTTTATTTCTGCAGGTATATATAGTTTCCGAGGAAGCAGGAAATAAAATAACCACACCGGATTCTTTTTCCTGTCTAATCCAACGATAAAACTTAGTCCTTTCTTTCGTTTCGAGAAAAGATACAACAAGACAGTAAGTCACCTCAAACGAATAATTCCTAAAGATTGGTGAGCCTAAAAAGTCAAACCCGAGGCCGTTCTCTCGTATATAGTGAAGGTTGCTAGCACTCACAAAGCATTACAACCATCGTGCATAGGATCTCTAAAATTCTATACCTAAGCATAGTGTCGGGAAGTTCTAAAAAGTTCCAAAATTAACCAAAAGCCAAACAGCTCCTTAATATTAAACCCTTCAGTACCATGGCGCGTTTCTACATTCATTCTGGTTACTATTTGGTCATTAATCTTCTGACCTCCATACACCCTTCCTAATGTCATTAAACCCATCTAATCATACCCAAAAGTCAAGGTAAAAATGTATCCCAGTACTGAAAGGGTTAAAGACTGCTGGCTCTCATACAGCATTGCGACAACTGTCTCCGCAACACAAGTACACAAGACCCGCAAAATCTCGCTTATACTTCAGAGCAGTCTTTTAGAACATAGAGCTGGAGGGACGCCATGGACAGACAGAGGACACAGGGAAAGACTGAGTGTGTCCTTTCATCGTATGCACGGATGGAGCGTCTTCCGTGTTGAACTTGCAGGGGAGACAGCAAGGGGAGCAGAAGGAAGGCTGGTTGACTGGCTGGCTGGCTGGCGCAGAAGGAATAACAGTAGTGGAAGTGAACGGCAGGAAGGAGCCCGTGGGATGTATGGAGATGTAGAGGAGTGGATGGGAGAGAAGGAAAAATAAAGAGCGGAAGGAAATGTGAAGGAAGCAGAGGAGAAAGGGAGAAAACGACTCGATAGAAGAGAGAGAGAGAGAGAGAGAGAGAGAGAGAGAGAGAGAGAGAGAGAGAGAGAGAGAGAGACAGCCAAATTAACACGGACAGACAGGCAGACGTGTGTGCGGAGGGGCAGAAAGGATCCCCTCCGTAACTCCCCTCAACGTGCGAATAAAGACTCCTCTATAATTTGTTGAGGAAACAGCCATTTGATTACCATTAATCTGAAGGGTGCTCCTCCTCCCTCCTCCTCCTCCTCCTCCTCCTCCTCCTCCTCCTCCTCCTGCCTTCTTTCTTACCCTTCTCTGTTTCCCCCCCTATTTTCTCTCTCTCTCTCTCTCTCTCTCTCTCTCTCTCTCTCTCTCTCTCTTCATTCTTGTTTTCTTTCCGTGTCCTGTTAATAATTCCATCAATCTATTCATTATCTTATTTCTGACACCTTCGTTTTCTTTTCCTCCCGACAATTGTTTCTTTTGTTTTGCGTCTAGAACAACAAGGAAGTTACTGCAGTATTATGTATGTTCTTGAAACGTTTATAAGGGCTACGATTACTTATTTCTTTGCGTTCCTTTCGTCCCTTTTATTCACTTCGTTTATTATTTATTCTCTGTGTATTATCTATGTCATTTCCTATTTTTATCTTCCTTTTCTTCTTCAGTCTTCAAAAGGCATTATAATTTTCATAATGATTTTTTTTTTCTTTTCATGCCTATACACGCCATTGTTGTTGTTCGTAATCTGCTTTGCTCGATTCTTGTCCTTTTCAATTACCATTCTGTCATGTCCAATTATCTTCCATTATCATCTGTTCTCCTCCTTTCTCATCATTTATTGGTTATATTTTTCTTTTCTTGCTTTTTTTTTTTTTTTTTTTTTACTTTTTTCTTTATTTTTGTTTTGATCTTTTTCGAATTCTCTTATTTTTGTTGTTGTTCGTAATCTGCTTCCCTCGATTCTTGTCCTTTTCAATTGCCATTCTGTCATGTCTATTTATCTTTCATTATCATCTGTTCTTCCTTCTTTCTCATTATTTACTGGTTTTCTTTTCCTTTTTTTGTACTTTCTTCTTTTTTCCTTTTTCATTTTTACATTTTTTTCGCCGCATTTTTTTTGCTTTTGTTGAGCTCTTTTTAAACTTTTAAGATTCTTTATGACCTTCACCGTTGCCTTTCACTCAAATATCATCTTTTTCCTTACGTCTTTCACTTTATGGCTTGCTTCCCTCTTCCATCAATTTATCAGATTTAGATTTTTAATTATCTTCGCCATCCATTTGTTATTCTTTCCTTCCTTGTCTCAGTTTACCCTTTTAAATCTGTCACCTTTTTCCTCTTCGTCTGTTCTTCTTTGATCTAATTTTTCCAAGGTTCTCTCCTAAACAGTTGCTATTCTTTACCTCCTTCCTTCAGTTTTTGCTTTTTTCCTTTCGTCTTTTGTGGATCTTGCCCTTCCCGTTTCTCTTCTCTGTGCTCACCTTTAAGTCCCTCGCCCTTCCCCCCTTTGCCTTCGTCCCTCTTCTTCGTCCCTCTTCTTCGTATGAAGTAGCACGGTTTCTGTCTTCTATTTTCAGCTTATAAAAAAAAACGTACTGGTAAATTTGTGTACGCTCACCTGGCTACCTGCGGCTATATTCTTTCTTTTTCCTTTCTTATGGTGGAAAGATATATATATTTGTTTTTTTGTTCCTGCCTTTCGCTCAGTAGGCATACAGAAGATTCCAACTATTTGTAATATTTGATTGTGTCGTTATGTAATATTTTTGTAATTATTTTATTCAATTAGTTATCTGTTTTTCTTATCAATTTTAGTTCTGTTTCGAAATCCCTCTCTCTCTTTCCATGTGTGTGTGTGTGTGTGTGTGTGTGTGTGTGTGTGTGTGTGTGTGTGTGTAGATATTATTAACTTCACTTCTCCACGATCCCTTAAACGAATCAAATGTGAGTAAATAAAAAGCTCTCTTGCCAAGGCAAAAAAAAGTGACTGGTGGAAAACTGACAAAAAAAGGTCTGGAGACTGTTTAATGGACTGAGAGAGAGAGAGAGAGAGAGAGAGAGAGAGAGAGAGAGAGAGAGAGAGAGAGAGGGAGAGAAGTTTAGGACAGTAAATAAACTAATACTACATTGATTGGAGGAAAGGTCAGATAACAAGGTAGGATGAGGGTTGAGTAGGCACATTAGTGGAAGTATTTGTGTATGAGGCGGCCCTTCCTGTTGCTCTCTAATGGCTCAGCTGGCACGGATCTAGAAAGCTTTGCAGATAAATAGTGTCCGAAAACTTAATGGCACTGAATGAAAAAAAAATTGGTATAGGAGTGAAGAAGTTAAAAAAATAATGTCTTGGCATGAACTTTGTATAACCTTCTCATGTCTTGCAGTGATCTGTATTTTGATGGAGATTTTTAACCTCTTCAGTACTGGAAAGCATTTTTACCTTGAATTTTCGAAGTGATTAGACCAATTTATCAACATTAGCAATGGTCTATGGAGGTCTAAAGATTAATGGCAAGAACTTCATTACATTAATCCCCACGTAAGTTTCTGATGCTGTGTAAAATCGCCAAATTGTCACCGGAATGAATAGAAAAAGGCGTCCTGGTACTAAAGGGGTTAAAAGGAACTACAGATTTCTAGGTATTTACAGCAGCTTGATTACTTCAACCATCTGTCGTAATAAGTCTGCTCTTTCGTGTACGTGAATTAACAGGATACATTTATAATCTTAACTATTTCTAGGAATATTTTCTTCTGTATCCTCAACACCACCGCCGCCACCGCCAACAACATCCCGCTTCCCGTCCCGCCTGGCTTCGTGCTGTCCCTCACGGCCGCCAGTGTACATGTGCCGCGGTGCCTGGCTGTCCCTCTGGCTTGACATGTACCTGACATTTATCCATATATCTTTTTACTTTGGTTCTTCCACTCCACCCACCGAAGGCATTACATTCTTTTCAATCGGGTGGATGTTATTAGAGTTTTCAAAGCCGTGGGATGATTAATTGTGTGTGTGTGTGTGTGTGTGTGTGTGTGTGTGTGTGTGTGTGTGTGTGTGTGTGTGTGTGTGTGTGTGTGTGTGTGTGTGTGTGTGTGTGTGTGTTTCTATGTAGACGTGTCGGATGCATGTCATTATGTCTTCTTTCATGCCGTTGAGGAGAAAGAGGATATTGTTTGATCAGCTGGCTGATTAAAGATTTAGGTCACATTGGTGCTTACAAGAGTGAGAGATGAGTATGCTCTACGCTGAATGGAAATTAAGATGATGGAGTGTCTTTCACACTTTGAGGATAAACAAGAGATATTGATTAATCCATTGGTTGACTGAAACTTTTAGCGTTTAACAAGATCGTATTGGCATCTATAGGAATGAGTGCTGTGTGTGACCTAAGCAAAGCGACCTAGGTGAAATTAAACATGCTAATAGTCATAAAGCCATGTCATTATACTTCCCTCCACTAACAAAGAGAATACTTGTGTTGTATACTCGACTTTGCTATCTTTTTATCCTCTCGCTGAGTCTCTAACACACGTGCAGAAAAGTATAAGGATGTGGTCTTGTGATTCTAGCATCTTTACTTTGATTTTTAAGTAGAGAAAAAAAAAATGTCGTGTGTGAAGCATTACGAACCCACTGAGAAGATACCTTGAGGCGAAACAAAACAGAAGAGTGGCTGGTCTGAGAGCTAAGTGGGAGCAGAATAAAAACAGTCTGGGGAGACAAAAAATGAAGATTGGCTGTTTTATAGGATAAGCAGAGTAAGAGAAAAAATAAAACACTATAAGAAAAAAGCAGTATTGACGAGTGACTCTTATAGGGATTAAGTGAAGTGGGAGTAGAACAAAAATACTTTGAGGAGAAGAAAAACTGAAAAGTGTCAATATTAATGTATGAGAGGGAACAGTGAGACTAAAAACACTACGAAGAATCTTGGAGAGCTACTGTATGCCCTCAGCTCTGCAAGTGTGTACCTGTCTCGCGTCTGCTGGGAGGGAGAAGGCAAGACAGGGCAAGACAGCGCGGTGCTCCTACTACTGGACCGCTGCCTCAAGCCGGGCCAGAAAGTAATTAAAGTGGAGGGAACTGTAAGACTTTGGGAAGAAAATGGCTCCTAATTATCTGCCGAAGGTGGGGAGATTAGCGTTTTGTCCACGGCGAGGGAGAGGGAAAGGAATGAGCACGAGATAAGAAAAGAAAGATATGGAGAGAAAAGATACTGGGGAAACGTTAGATGTTAAAAAAATATATGACCTTTTTACTTGAATTTCAGTGATTTCCTTGTAATATTTCCTTTTGACTTTTGAATATATTAGGTAACGTTAGTTTGGAATGCGTTGCTTGTCAAGAATATGCCACTATCTTTTTAAATCTAGTGTTTTCATTGTCAGAGAGAGAGAGAGAGAGAGAGAGAGAGAGAGAGAGAGAGATTACGCTCATATATAAATTATTCTACGGGAAGAGGGGGACGAAGGCGCCTTTAGAACTATTTAGATGAAGGGGAGAAAAAAATTATGAGAAGTTAATGAGTAAACGAGAAGAAAGCGTAGGGAAAGAAGGACACAGGGGGAGAGGGACGAGATAGGAGTGGAAGGCCTAATTCTCAAACACTCCAACCTTTAAACTCTTTTCTTTATCGTAGAAGGGGCACTGGACAAGAGGAACAAACAACGATCCACTGAGCGATTAGTCTGAAAAATAATAAAGATCCAAAAGTGTCATCAAAATTAGAGGATAAGCGTCTTCAAACCCTTAAATAGACTCCAGCGCATGTTATGGAGACTATTAGAGTATACAAGGGCACAATTTTAAAAGAAGTCAAAGATTTACAAGATTTCTATAACGTGGAGAGAAAAATCAGGAATGAAAACAAGACTAATAATCTTTTTGGCCTTTAAAAAATTTCCTTATGAGATTCTGAAGCAGAGAGAGAGAGAGAGAGAGAGAGAGAGAGAGAGAGAGAGAGAGAGAGAGGAGATATGGGAAGAAGGACGGAGGTTTGGAATGGAGGAAGGGGAGAAGAGATAGGGAGGTACAGGAGGGGGAGACGGGAGAGAGGAAAAGATATGAGGAGCGAAGGAGGGAGGGAGGAAGACAGAGAAAGGGGAGAGAGATAGGGAGGTGAAGGAGAGAGAGGAAAGGGAGGAGATATGGATGTAAAGGAGAGAGAGAGGGAGGGAAGGGAAAAGTTATAGGAGGGAGAGATGGAATAGAGGGAAAAGAAGAGGAGAAGGAAGAGGAGGAGAAGGAGAAAAGGAGAAAAGATAAATGGTACAGGAAAGAAAGGAAGTGAGAGTAATGTACGGTCAGAGATAATGAGAGTGAAAGTGGTATGTTACAAGTAAATCTCTCTCTCTCTCTCTCTCTCTCTCTCTCTCTGGAAACACACTCGAAATTAAAAAAACAAAAAGTAAAACGAAAAACACCAAGAACTATACAAAACCGTAGTCTTAAATATACCCCCCCAAAAAAAACCGAACACGTGATGTCCTAATTAGTGAACAAAAACAGTCTATCCTTCACAAATTTATGCATTAACTCCTTCCATCTTCTTTACAAGGGCTGTGGCTTAGGAGCATAAAGAAAACGGGAAGGTAATGATGGGAGACTTCGGGAATGAGTGACGGGGAGGCGCTAGGAAGAGGAGGAAATATGAAGGGCTCACAGAGATGGAGGGAAGGGAGGGACAGGGGAGAGGAAAGTGAAGGAAGGTGAGGCTGGAAGGAATATTAGCCTTTGTTTTTCTTGCGGGAAGGGAGAGAGAGAGAGAGAGAGAGAGAGAGAGAGAGAGAGAGAGAGAGAGAGAGAGAGAGAGAGAGAGAGAGAGAGAGATTCAATGTGGTTCCTTATCATACCATTGAGAAAACTGCTGTAATAATGATAATGATGATGAAAACAATGCTAATAATAATAATAATAATAATAATAATAATAATAATAATAATAATAATAATAATAATAATAACGATGCTGACAAAGATGATAACAATGACACTAATAATATTAAAAATGAAAACATGAACAAGAACAACAAAGACACCGCGTTACTAAAAACATCAGCAATAACAACAATGATAGATAAAACAACAAAACAACAACAACAACAACAGCACACTCAGCTAACCGTGCACGTGTGACGACCAGGTGTGTGTGTGTGTGTGTGTGTGTGTGTGTGTGTGTGTGTGTGTGTTTGTAGCGTTTCCTGAGTCAGCAAAACACAAAAGCAGTGTTACAAAGTCCGCATTATTGCCATCGACTTGGAAACACTATTGCATCATAACGCCAACTTCTCTTTACGCTGTTCTTGGCTTATTTTCTTTTCGAAGCTAAAACTGCATTACATTCGTCTTCCGGGCGTGATTGCTGTGGTTGCCTTCCCTTTGTTCTGCTTTGTAATTCTCCTATAATGGAAAAACAATGCAAAAGTAACGTTTTTCTTTAGTATTTTATCTTTTTTCTTCTCTGTGTGTCATTTACGTGCATTTTTCACTAACAGATTACGATTGGACGGTATAAAAAAGAAAAGCAAAAGAAAATTCCACGTACTGCCACTAACGATTGGCACAGTGGCACTCCGTCATAAAAATATAAAAAAAACCTTTGAGTGTTACATTTTACACGAACAGCATCATAAACTCAAGTAAAAAAAAAAAAAAAAAACATAAAAGAAAAATTGGCGTAATGACAACACTACTCATAACACATTACCTCACACACGCGACGAGCCACAACAGTGTTTTTACTCCAGACGGGGCGCGTCTCACCTGCTGGAGAAGAGGAAGTAGTGTTTACCCCTTCAATACTGTCATAAATTTTTACCTTGAGATCAGTGTACGATTAGACCATTTTATTAACATTGGGAAAGGTCTATGGAGGTCAGAATATTAATGGCCATATTCTTCACTACTTTTTTTTCTATTTATACCATGTGAGCTTTTCATGGGAATTTATGGGCTAAAGGGGATACTTTTTGGGGTACCTTCTATCTCAAAGCCCACCCCCTAGGAAGCCCAACTGCACTCAGACCGTGGACAGGATTCGAACCCGTGCGCTTGGAGACCTCTCAGACCCCAAAGCACGCATGGTTCCACTGTTTTTGAAGCTGTATAGAATCACCAAATAGTAGTATGAATATGGAAATGCGTTATGGTGCTCAAGGGGTTAATGGACAAATGAGTGGTATGAAGGCTTTGAACATAGGTATATATATAAGAAATACAGGAATAGTGATGATTCTGTCTATGTCTGTCAGTTTCTCCTGTTTGTCTGTCTGTCTCTGTTTATCGGTTCCAGGTACATATTTGTGGGACAGAAGGAAGGAGTTAAGGAAGGAGAAATGGACAGATAAACAGTGATGGAGTGAAAAGAAACGGGTGGTGGGAAGAAGGAAGGACAGGAAAAAAAACTAGAGAAGAAAGGAAAGGGGGGATTACAGCCATGAAAGGTTAAAGGGAAGAAGAAGAAGAAGAAGAAGAAGAAGAAGAAGAAGAAGAAGAAGAAGAAGAAGAAAAAATAAAAAATGGAGGACGAGGAAGAGGAAGACAAGGACAGATGAAAGGAAGGATGAATCTAGCAATAAGAAATAAGAACAATTCGAGGAAGAGGAGGAGGAAGTGGAGCGTAAGGAGGAAAAAGGAAAGCAACAATGAAAAACAACGAAAAGAAAGAAGGAACAAATAATAACACGTAAGGGAGAGAAAAAGAAGAATGGAAAGGGACAAGGAAATATTTAAGAATGAAGACTCAGAGGAAGAGAAAAGAAGGAGGAAGAAGAGGAGGAGAAGAAGAAGAAGGAGGAGCACTATCTTCCACATTATCTCCACGTCAAAGATTAAAATATATATAAGCGAGAGTTGGTTTCCTCTGATCTCTGAAATTAGTAGGTTTAACTTTGTCGCCACATAAGACACGTTCAAGTTATTTTATGCGGCAGGATCATTCAAAGTTGGTTTCTCTTATCTTATCTTTTTCATTATCTTTCCCGTGTTCCTTCACTTGAGCTGTCTGTCTTTCTCAGCTAACCCTTCTTTCTCTGTCTCTCTCTCTCTCTCTCTCTCTCTCTTTTGGGGTTTACTCTTGTTCCACTTCCGTCTCCATTAGCTTCTTTCTTACTTACATTTTCGTATTTCCTTTTCTGCCTCCCTGCTTTTCTCTTTTACATCTCTTCCACTTTATCTTTTTATTTTTTCTTTCTTCGTTTCTCCCTCTTTATTTTCCTAGGTCTTCCTCATCTCTCTTCTTTTTTCTCTCTTCTCATTTCATTAATCTATGTTTCTTTCTCGTCTTTTTCCATTAACTCTTCTTTCCTTTCTTCCATTTCGTTATTATTTGTCTTTACCTGGTTTACCTCTCTTAATTCTCCCTCCATGTCGTCTCTTTTTAATCTTCTTTTCAATTTTTTCTTACTTTCCTCAAATATTTATTCTCCTCTCTCTTCTAGTTTCTCTCATTTTTCTCCATTTCGCTACTTTTCCTCCCAGCATCCACATGATCATCGAACTCTTTAGTGTAGTCAAAATCTGCTTAGCTCGTGTTAAAATTCTCATCTCACCACAAACTTTAATAACAGAATCGGGTCAGCGACAAAAAACTCGCGACTTTCACTTATCTACCACGTTTTCGTTCGTTTTCTCTCGGTACAGTTGACGGGGACTGCAGTATTTCGGAGTTTTTGAGAGGTCGCCAGTGGATTGATATCTATTCAGGAAGTGAAGATTAACACGAATAACAAGAGCTTTAAGGTAAATTAGTAGGGAAAGAGTAGTTATTTAAGTGCTACAATAAATATGTACATTTCTTTAGTTAGATGGTTGGCCAATGGAAAATTAATTCACTGCATAATATATAATAGTTTGAATATACATACGTGCCACGATTTTTTTCTAGCCAGACTTTACAACTACGCAATTCTTTTCTTATCCCAGGACGGTCTGCTGATTAGTTTTTGATAGTTTCTCCATTGATGGTGTTATCATATTAGTGTAATTTACTCTGAATAATCTCAAAAAAGATTATGCAAAATGTTACGACCGGAGCTCACTGATCAGAAACCCGATCAATGAGTGATGTTAATGGGATGTGGCAGTGTGTGTGTGTGTGTGTGTGTGTGTGTGTGTGTGTGTGTGTGTGTGTTTTGTTCACCACGGTCGTCTGCTGGTCACCCAGCCAGTTTTTCTCTTACGGAAAGACCTCAGAGCTCATACTGACCCATCTTCGGGTAGGATATAGACCACATCACGCACCACACACACCGGGAAAGCGATGCCACAACCCCTCGAGTTATATCCCGTACTTATTCACTGCTCGGTGAACAGGGGCTACACATTAAGAGACTTGCCCATTTGCCTTGCCTCGCCCGGGACTCTAAATCGAGCCTTCTTGTTTGTGAGCCGAGTGTGCTAACCACTACAGTACGCGGTGTGTGTGTGTGTGTGTGTGTGTGTGTGTGTGTGTGTGTGTGTGTGTGTGTGTGTGTGTGTGTGTGTGTGTGTGTGTGTGTGTGTGTGTGTGTGTGTGTGTGTGTGCACGTGGGTGTAGTCTCTGCATCCGCTGCTACATTAAGGAAGAAAATATGAACAATAAAAATTCAAGTAGTATTTTTCTATGCCGTGTATTCAAAATAAATCCAAAAATAGATGAGAAAATCGTAATGATCTCTACTCAGGTAAAAGTTTCAGTTGCACTCTTGAAAAAAAAAAAAACACTTTAAAAACCCAGCTAATCATCTCTGCGGCCTTGGAAAAATAGTCGTGGTGAGAGAGCAAAGCGTTTCTGAATACTACCGTAATCAATATGGCCGTGTACGTATGTCTGGTGTGACGGGGTAGCTAGACTGGTGCAGTAGCGGAACGTGGTGGAGTGAGGAGTGAGCGAAACGCGACACAACACTGACATGTGAGAGGACGACTAATGAGACGCCAGGAAGTCAGGAAGGACGAGGAGGAGGAGAGGATAAAGCTGCCTCGTGGATGTCTGGCAGTGCATGGCTGGGCTGGCTGGCAAGGTTTAGTGCGCTGTTCCCATCACAGTCAGGCAGCACCACGGAGACTGATGATTATTACAGCCACACACCAACGCGCGTATCCCAGCGCAACTCAACACTCACGGACAGGTATAATTGAGATGTCAGGTGAGGTATGCTTTGTAATGGTAAGTGCAATATATTATTTTGTCAAGTTGATGTAGGAAGCACGGAATTCTCTCACAAGTGGATGATCAATAAAAAAAAAAAAAAAACGTGTTTGTGTCTGAAATTTATCCTTCAAGTCACAGGAAGTTGTCAAGCATCGACTGGGCCACCAAGACAAAGCAGGCACAAAGACTCAACAAAACCAGCAAACATGAGGAGCTGCATCGAATTAGAAATGTCAGAATACATGAATAATGAAAATAAAACAAAATAGGAAACATTAAGAGATATGAAGTAAGTTAAAAGATAAATAAACATACGAATGAATAGATAAATATACAAAGAAATAGATGAATGATAAAAAAAACTTAGAAAATTGAAATGAAAGTGATTAAGCATACAAATAAAAAAATAAACATGTTAATTTTTTCTTAACTATTTTCTTTTCACACTAAAATCTAGGCAAATATTTGGAGTAATACCACTGTCAAATACCAGCATCACAACAGCAGCTACACTACAGTGCTGATATACATTTCCTTTGCTGTTTAAAGTGATTGATTTCCCCGTAAGGCCTGTGTACAAATCGGATGTGTATCATATTTATCCACACAAATCCGGAATTATGAATGCTTTTAATTTCCTCGATATCCGCAACATCAGATCGAAGGTTTATTTTATTTTTATTATTATTATTATTATTATTATTATTATTATTATTATCATTATTATCATCATTACTATTATTACCATTATTATTATTATTACTATTATTATTATTATTATTATTATTATTATTATTATTATTATTATTATTACTTATATTACCATTATTATTATTATTATTATCGTTATCATCACAGTAAGGTGAACAGAAGAAGCCCGGTCGTCGCAGTGAGCTTGCATCCCAAAGTAAGGGAAATCACAGATCAAAAAGCAATTATCATCATAACAACAACAACGACAACAACTACAACAATAATGATAATAACATTTCTCTTTTTTTTTTATCTTTACTACTATCATTACTACTATTATTATTACTACTGGTACTATTACTACTACTACTACTACTACTACTACTACTACTACTACTACTACTACTACTACTACTACTACTGCTACTACTACTACTACTACTACTACTACTACTACTACTACTATTAGTACTACTACTACTACTACTGGTGGTGGTGTTACTGCTACCTGTTTTCATGAATCATGTATAGAATTATTGTGATGTTAATATCCTTAGATTTTACTCTTTTCCACCTTTATGAATGTGCATCGTTTGATGATGGAAAAGTAATACGCCTGGCACAAGCTTATTCGCGGGAGTTGTGTGACGTGTGCCTGCTTGGGCGTCTCGGGGTCTGTCATTTGCTTGGGTGGAATGTACGTGGCGGGAGGCAAAGTTCTCGCCTGACGCACATTGTCACGAGCAAGTAAAACAGAACAGCTTGATTGTGACATGCATGAAGACAATGCTCCACATATTACGACAAATGAAAAGAAGAAAGAATAATCGTGTGACTCAGCCTGTGCTCACGGTCATCATGTCATTACCACGAAAACCCTGAAAAATTTTTCTTGACGAGTTTTCACTGCTGCCTGGCGAGGGAGGTGCTGGGTCCAATACCAGCGGTGGGAGTGACGCACCTCATTCACCTGTCCTCCACCACTAACCAACCACAAGGATTGTAAGTGCTTGTTTACTGATTATGTTGTCTTATTCTTCTGGAGATACACAGATATGATGTTCATTGACATGCAGTGAACAATGTAATCTGTATTATTTTTCTTGCTAACATTTTCTCCCAATTGTACGAAAATTAAAGTTTCACTCATTAAGTCAACCACAAGTTACGAAAAAGAATACCTTTCTCCAATACAATGAACACACAGGATGTGTTTGATAACCGCGTGGCGTGTACAGGGCCGCATAATGGGTGCTGCAGGTGCACTTCGCGGGCCGCCCAACAATTCACATAGGAGCCTCGCCGCATCACGGCACGAACGCCCACGAGGTGCTGAAGTCGATGACACCAAAGGTATTATATAGACCGCAGCGGATCGAGGGAGATAAACTTTCTCGGATTATCCTTAAGTTTGCGGAAAAGTTTCTGCTTCCACGGCAGGAGACTACGCTAAGACCACGCGTAGATCTTCCTTAGGGTGATGCATATCTATTTCCGAGGCTCAGTACCTCGGCGAGTGATCCTTATCGTGTGGATCAGAGAGGAAGGGAGGGCCGGGCGTCAAGGCCGGGAAGTGGTTGGTATAGAGATCGGGTTTATGGGCCACGTGATCCGGTTAGATGGGATAGTGGGTAGATAAAGGCACTGTGTGGAGGCGGCGGCGGTGAGTGGCGGAGATGTGATCATGCTGAGAAGGCGGCGGCTAGAATGAAGGCGTTCGTGCGAGGAAGAGGACAAGGGAATGCCGCAAGGGAAGTGTGCGGTGGCGTGTGACGATTTTGTCCTCAACGGTGAAGGCGAGATGGAATGAGACGTAAACAGGCAAGACGCTTGGTGGCGGGTCCCGCGAGACCCGCATCGACGCAATCCAACGGGCCTCACTCAGGCTTCCCTCGGCGCGCCACACCACCGACCTAATGTGATGGATCGCCGGTGAGGGGAAACTGATGGCTTGTTCCCCCTCACTCGACTCCCGCTTACTTACTATGCATCCCGGGGCGCGGCGCTCCCTCTGATGCCCCCACTTAGTGTGTGATGGCACCGAGCAGGGCGGCCGCTCCGTTATGGCCCCACCAAGCATTAAGGCTTCGTGCACGGCTCTTTATGGACTTTATGACCCTGATGAACCCCTCCATCACAGGCTTTCTTTACCTTTTTTTTCAAATAAGAAAAATCGGTGTGCTGTTGTGGGTGAAGCACCTGGTCAAAGCAGAATACTGATTATCTCAGGTAATGCAATGTTGCACAAGTTCACGTTATCTAACATGAGAGAGAAACACCACTAATGCCTGGAACCGTGATGTCTACAGAAGCACTGCTTAACAGGAAGAGAAAAGAATGGCCATATGAGGCATCTTTGTTTATGTCTTTTGATATGCCTTTCTGTCTGTTTGTCCTTTCTTTATCTCCGTCTGTCTGTCTTTTGTGTCCGTCTGTTTTATCTATGTGCCTCATTGTCTGGCGTGCAAGCGCTTTCAAGAAAGTCTCATAACATTTCGTCGTCACCCACGGGAGGCAGGGCTGGTGTGTATGGCCACACTGGGCCCACTCGTCTTGCCGCGATGCAGGCGTCCGTCCCTCTGTCCTGTGCGGGCGTGCACGGCTCCATAGGGGTGCAGGCGACGTAGACAGGACGGCGCGGCGGTGATTAATGGTGGAGCACGTGGGGGTGGGAGTCGGCGACGTGCGTGGCGTTGATGATGACGGCGGGGTGCCTCCTCGTATACAACCACGCCACACCAGCCATGCCTGACGCGACACTCCCTCGCGTTTCCAGCTGCATGACTCTACGGTGAAAGTATTGCATGTTTCACAACACATGACTCGCGAGCACGTGGATATTTGAGGGACAGAAACACAGATGGACGAAAGGCCAGGAATGTGTTGGTAGTGGTATGTAGTTTGCTTGTAGCCCAATGTAAGCTGAGCGGCGGACGAGAACACAGCCGTGGAGGCACGCGAGGAGCGGCCGGAGTGTGTACAGGAATGTGGAGCGCGTCCGTGCGTCCTGCTCTGTCTTGATTATATCGTTAGTGTGTGGTCCTGGTGCCTCTTCCCCTAACATCAACCCTCCCTCGGGACTGGACTTGCTGCCCTCGCCGCGCTCTTGTCTGCTCACCATTCACACTCATCCCCCCCTCCCTCCACCAACGCACACCACAACCACCGCTGTCTGAAATTTCAATACAGAAGTACAATATCATGTCTCTACGTACTGAAAAACACCTATAAAGAAGTAAAGTGTGTGTGTGTGTGTGTGTGTGTGTGTGTGTGTGTGTGTGTGTGTGTGTGTGTGTGTGTGTGTGTGTGTGTGTGTGTGTGTGTGTGTACGTGCGCGCGCTGGTGTCGGTACGTCTATCTATGCCATGTCGTTCGCAGAATTAATGACGAGTATCATCATCACCATCACTAACTAATAGAGATGCTGTCCTGACGAAGCGTGATGGGTGTGCGGCGGGGAAACACAGGCGGCGGACGCAGGAACAGTATCGTTGACGAGCAGAAAGATAGAGACAGCGGTAAATGTCAAAGCAGCACTGCAACACATTACCAATTACGAGTGCACTGGTCACGAAATGTCACTTGTTACCCTGTTCCCGTGGGAGAGATAGACGGATAGACAGATCGGTGGATAATTTATTGAACATAGCTTACACATCGGGAATCGGGGCAGTGGTGAGATACATGGTAAAAATGATCGCTTGAATGAAAAACATGCACGAATAAAAAAATAAAAAAAACAGGTTTCATATACTTTTGTAATACACTTCCTACAGAAAACAAAAAAAGTCAGCCATAGTATTTCATCAGCAGGATCGAGTAATAACCCTCTGGCTGTTAACTTCACTGTGCATTTTACTTTGTTTGATTGACACACAACGATTTCACTGAACGAAGCTCAAGACTGTACACACTAAAGGGTCTGAACTGATCACTCACCTGCATCGTTAGAGTATATCCAAGAGGCATAACAGTGCTACAGTAAAGACAAGTCCCAAGTGTGCGTATAGCTATGAAGACCAAGCAGACACAGACAGGCGCTTAACTCAGTGGAATTCAGAACTCCAAGCAGGAAATCAAAAGGAAACAGATATTCAGAGCAAACATAACAATTGCCAGAACACTAAAAAAAATCTCTGCCATGCATATACTACCTACTTTTCCCGAAATTCATCTTTAGTTTCTATCTCATCCATGTACCATAAAAAAAAAAACAATACGACTATTTTCCGAAGTTCCCTTTCACTCCTTGTAAGCAACACAGTTATCAAGAAATAGACACACGTGTTCACAATTCAATCAATATTTTCACTCTTAATTCCTTTTCACTGGTAAGACTTCGATACTGTATTTTTTTCTTTCTCTTATTGTACCTTTGAGAATACTCCATGTACAAATATATATAAATTAGTACTCAAAAAAACATCTATGCATTTAACTAATCTAGACAGGAGGAGAGAATAGGAGTATCAGGGGCTTCCGGTACGCATTTCTTCGAAGCGCATTGAGGTATTGCAACGGCTATTAAGAGTACACGTGTATCGCAGGCAAAAAATAGTAACCGGTTTGTATGTGAATATTTAATCAAAGCACAAAATGTCACGGCGCCTTCCTGAACTTGTCAGACATGAAAGTAAAAGTTTGCTGCTCTTTTAGTGCAAAAAGCGAAG